>NC_138215.1:17863013-18138162 GCF_964194415.1 Vipera berus | reverse complement strand
TAACTTTGGACTGGCAATCCTTTGGCTTATTCTCTTTACACCCTGCTCCATACGTCTGCTGGTTTAGACCTATTTACAAAGCTTTCAAGTAAGTGATAGGGCGGGATCTGGTCTTCCATTCCTCCCTTCTTTTTCTGCAATGATGCATCGGCTCACCGGAAACTCCTCCTTACAGCCACCAACTCGTTTAGTGACTACCTGGGTTAGCCACCAACTCACAAACACAGCAGTGATAAACAGTCATATTAAAAGAATTCATTTCCCAGCCAATATGTCTGTGCTTTTACATCCAAACTGACTGCGGCCTGACAACAAAAGCTTTTGGTGAGAAACTGATTAAGGCCCAGTCAGTTTCAGGCAGGTGATGGGAGATGACTGGAGAGATCTGATCAACTAATTAAGGTCACAGAGGTGAGCTTGTTAAATCGCCCTTGGCATTTTTTAAGAGACCTGTTACCTGGGGAGAATATCAGCTCAGGAAAAGATGGCTTGTTTAAGCTATCACTCTGCTTTGCAAGGAGATATAATAATAATAATAATAATAATAATAATAATAATAATAATAATAATAATAATAATAATAATAATAATAATAATAATAATAATACGAAGCTCAGCCACAGGGCACTGTACGAGACTCTGAACTGGAGGGCAGCAACCAGAGATCGTTGCAGTGTCTCTGCCTCTCTGGGGAATGCTGAGTGTTGAAATCCGCTCCTTTTGAAGCAGCTGAAATTGAGCAGACGGCCCCTTCATTTTGCAGGACGGACAGCTCCTTCAGCTTCATGGCGTTCTTTTTCACCTTCATGGCGCAGCTCGTGATCAGCATCATACAAGCCGTCGGCATCCCCGGTTGGGGAGTCTGGTAAGTGGGACGGTTGTTGCCGGTTCGTGGTTTCGCTCACCTCAGCCTTCCCAGGCTGGTATTTTTCAGCATTCATTGGGAGCTTAGGATCCAGCACTTGCTGCTGTTTGCTAGTTAGAAAGCATGAGCAGAAAACTTTTTGATGGACTCAGCAAAAGGATGCCAGTATTTTTTTTTTTTTGCAAGGCTGGTGTCCTAGTGGTGAAAACACCAGGCTAGATACCAGTAGGCTATGAGTTCTAGTCCTGCTTTAGCCTTGAAAGTCAATGGATGACTTTGGGCCAATCACCAGGAGATGGTGAGTTCTAGTCCCACCTTAGGCATGAAAGCCAGTTAGTTGACTTTGGGCCAATCACCAGGAGATGGTGAGTTCTATTCCCGCCTTAGGCATTAAAGCCGGCTGGGTGACTTTGGGCCAGTCATACTCTCTCACCTAAACTCACTTTAGGTGGTTATTATGGGGAAAACAGGAGGAGGAATGAATATCAGGTAGGTTCACCACCTTTATAGTTATTTATAAAAATTATAAAGACAAGTTGTTGTTGTTTTTTTTAAAAAAATCTTTTTAAGGAACATCTTTCAATAGGTAGCCTTGAGTGATGGTGAGAATGCCCCCAAATTATCTCAAAAGTCTCTTTTGCTACAGTGGCTGGATCGCAACAATCTCTTTCTTTGGGACCAACGTGGGCTCGGCGGTCGTGATGCTGATTCCCACCGTTCTCTTCACAGCCATGTCTGTGTTTTCCTTCATCGCTCTCAGTATGGTAAGAAAAGGGACTTATTCGTGAAAGCCTTTGTAGTTTTTGAAGATGCGTGCTGATCCCTAAGAAAAACCCTGTCACATTTGCCTTGGGTTTACCAGCTGAAGAGGCCCAGCGTGAAAGGAAAGGAGGCTTGGAGGGAAGAGGAGAACTAAGTCTCCTTCCTCCTTCTCCAGAGAGGCCTCAACTCACAACCATTTGTTTAGTGACCATTCCAAGTTACAACAGTCCCTCCTTCTCTTCTTCCTCTGCAGGTGCACAAATTTTACCGAGGGAGCGGCGGCAGTTTCAGCAAAGCGCAGGAGGAGTGGACCACCGGCGCCTGGAAAAACCCCCAGGTCCAGCAGGCAGCACAAAACGTGGCCGTGGGTGCCGCTCAAAACACCATGATGCAGCATGAAACACAGTATTCAGCCACCCCTAACTATAACTACCCCAACGACATGTGAGAAGTCAGGACCCCCGTCCGATGTGAACCCTAGAAGAGGTTGGCTTTAGGTGGGCAGGAAGGAACGAAGAAGGCGTGCGTTGTGGGTGCGGGTATGTGCGTAGGTTTCCAAGGGATGAATTCCACCATCTTGTTGCAGGGGGAGGTGACAAGATGGCGGGAGAGCCGTTTCCATGAGAAAATTTCTGAATTTAATTCTTCTTCCTTTTCCTGGGTCCCCTCCCTTGGACCCCCATGGCATCTTCTCCCTCCTCCTCCTCCTCCTCTTCCTCCTCCTCTGAAGCTTGTTGCCCTGCAGGACAGTTGTGTTGTGCTGTGGTGCCTGTACTTGTGTGTGTGCTCATTTCTCTCTCTCTCTTTTTGATGAAACTGTGTACGGTAGTGTTTTGCGGCATTTCTCGTGCTGATTATGATTTTTCGAGCCACATCAGAGCCCTGGAGGGAAGTGAGAGCGAAACCTTGAGCATTTCATCCATCCTTGGTTGTCACTTCTAGGAAAAATATTTTGCATACCCTGACGCCGATTCTCCCTGCAGTATAGTGGATCGCTGGCTTCTTGTCCTTCCCCTCTCCTCTTTCTCTCTCTTGAAGCTGCAGCAATAACCCAGCAGCTAAGGCGCAGGGAAGAAACCTGGTTAAATATGGGCTCATTTCACATTTTTGGGAGGGCCATATTTGTCAAGGTGGAAACCGAGACAGCTTACTCTGACTTGGATGTTTCCATCATCTCTCTCCTGTGTCTTTCCTAGGTCGCTCCCTTTCAAGCCTGAGAAAATAAACATTTTACGAAACTTCTTGATCGTCAAGAGTGAACAATATTTAAAAAGCAGGCTTTCCTTTAAAGGACGTCTGCTGAAGACTAAACCACCTTGCATTGTGGTTTTTAGGATAGGTTTTCCAACCCAGCTCGTCCTTCCGTGAGGACTTGGCTGTATTTTTTGCTCTCCAAAATGATCCGGCTCCACGTTTCTAGGTTTTTGAGATTTTAAAAAGCAGGTTCATCTTTCTTTGGAAGCAGTCAAGCGGCTAATGTTTTGCTCTGACTTCCTTGCAAAATATTAGCTCCCCTCCTTTCAAGAGCATCTGCAGGGAGGTGGTCAAAAATAAATAAATAAAAATCAAGGTAACTTTGCAAAGAAAGTTCCACCCCTTTTTAATCTGCGCTGAGTCTTGACTTTTGTTTCTCCTCATTTGCAGACTTTTCTGCTTTGTTCCCTTGTGTGGTTCCACTCTTTTCAAGGATCTGTCGAGTCTACGAAATGGGGTTGAGCATCTGTTGAGAAGGGGAGCATTCAGGAGCAGATAAGATCTGTTTGTTTTAAGTGGCTGGGTTGATCTCAGGCACCTCTCCAACGCATGTCAATTAAACTAGCATTGTGGGGTCCTTATTGCTCTCACAGGTTGGTGGTTTTCTTGCAGACGTTTCCTGACCCAATTAGGTAATGTCATCACTGCTCTGCTGGTGTTATATGGTGCTCTGACAGGAATGGTGATCCTCAGGTATGATGATGTTACCTGAGTAACGAGAAATGTCTGCAAGAAAACAACTTACTTGGAATTCTGTAAGTTGAAATCCACCTATCATAACGTTGACAAAGTTAAGAGACATTCCTGTACATTCTTCCATGTGTAGAGTGCTTTTATTTGTTGGACTATGCTGATTGCAAAAGTCTGATAGCAAAAGCTGAGAATATTGTCATTATTCTGAAAAAAGAGATGGATGTCTGTATATTTGCATTGATTCCAGGTGGGCTTCTTTTATTCTAGCACTATAGAGATCTAATCTCCTTCAAATCCTCCTTTGGTGGAGAAGAATCGTGTCCTCAAATAGCCGTGGTCATCACAATCCTGATGCTGTATCTAATTCACCATGCAAATCTTTTTTTTTTAAAAAAATAGATATCTCAATGGGAAAAGGAGGTGGAATTTTAAAACATCCGACCACACATGTTTATACAATTGTTCCATGTCTGTCCCTGATGAAACAGTGTCAACCTGGAAATTAATGAATAAAATAAACTGTATCAATAAAATGACTTTTTCTTTCTTTCCGTAGCAGGTGATTAGACCTGAAGCAGGGATGTCAAAATGCAGGATTGTATGTGGTAGTGACGGCGGAAAGCTCTGATGAAAATTGTGAGGGAATCGGGTGAGGAGGGCTAGAAAGGGTTGTTTAGAACGTGGCTCAAGATCCAAAACAAATGAACTCACTTGGAATTCCAGCAATTCGTTTTTATTTCAGAAGCGTTTGCAAAGGCTTGGTGGACTGAAACACACACGGGAGTTCAGCCACACCTTACAGAGCTGTTTGACACATTTTTATATCCTATCCCCGACTGAGATTCCACCTCCCCTATCGCACTCAACACCCTTTCCCTAATCATCCGATAAACTTTCCAGATCGCCTAAAAACACTGTCCCTCCCATGTTGCAGGAAGCCCCTTTGTTCATAGCCTATCTTTCACCATCTGATTTTCTGTTACCACAGGCCGTCTCCTATGTTTCAAGAAGCCTCTTACAATTTGTAACTTCTGCTTTTCGTATTTGTACTTGTCAATGCTTAAGGCAAAATATTATTTCTGATCTTCAGTTGGCTTCTGCTTCAAACTTTAGACTCATTAGAAATTTCTGAATAATACTTTTTATTCCTTTCAGGGTGTCGAGGTATCTGAGTGAGAAGGGGGACTTGGTTTATTTAAGCCACAGTTAAACCACACGTGACCCAATTCACACACTGTAAAAACCATTTTATGCAGATAACAGTATTTTCTTTGGTAGGTCTCATTGCTTAGGTGCTTTTCTTGCCTTGACCTAGTGGCAGTTTTGGCAAAAGCATGTTTTCAAAAGCAAAAATCCATGGTTAAAATAGAAGACACACTAAAATCGGGGGAGTGGGGGGGCAGTCTTTCTACTGCAATGAGCCATCCTCCGCAAGAGGGAGAAGGTCATTGCGTATGAGTCTAGGAATCCAATCTATGGTCATCCTATCCGGAAGTGAAGTCAGAAGAGCTCGTCTAGCCGTTATATCCATCGTCAACCACTTTGCTCTTCTGAAAGGAAACGGAAGTTGAGCTGGTTTAAAGCCGCCGTTGCTCTCTGTGATCCAGACAAAACCGGAAGGTACTGTCTTTATTGACATCCGCCGGCCGGAACTTTTTGATCAGTGAATTGTGTACGCTTATAGCTTCCCCCCCTTTCCTTCTCTCCGCATGTATACAGTATGTGTATATTTACGTATATTTAATTTTATATATTATACCGACCCGGATTGGATCCTGCAACGTTATTCTGGGGCACGTATATTCGCCTTCATTACATATTTTTATATCCGTTCTTAGACTCGGAAGGAAGGGAAAGCTGAAAGCAAGTGCACATCTTTCCTTCACCCCCCCCCCACCCCAAACCCTCCTCGTAAGGTAGGCCAACTTGCAAGGACGAGCGATTACCACCCCCCACCCCCACCCCCTCGTGAAGCTTCGTGGCTGGCGAAAGATTGAGCCTCTTCAGACGTTGCTCTCACTTGGGGTTTTTCCACAATCCGCGTGGCCTCTTTATTCGGTCCTTGTTTGGCCGAATAAAGACGTGGCCTGGGTGGGTCTTGCTCCTGAAAATCCCCACTTGAGAAACTGGGGTGGGTTTACTGCTGAGTTAAAGGAGTGTTTCTATCTAAATATCCCACCCACCCCTTTCTCTCTCATCCATCCATCCATATCCATCTCTGACTGCCTGACACTCTCTCTCTCTCTCTCTCTCTCTCTCTCTGTGTGTGTGTGTGTATGTAGGCAGGCAGGCAGGCAGGCATGGATGAATGGATAGATAGATAGAAATAGATAGAGAGATAGACAGAGATAGAGAGACAGAGACAGAGATATAGATAGACAGACAGAGATATAGATAGATATAGATATAATGTATATATGTCCTGCCCATATCCTGCATAAGGCATCTTTGGGCAGAGTATAGTTTTGGAGCATAAAGTTAGCTAGTAAGTTGACCTGGTTTGATGGGTTGGGTTGGGGTTTTAATATGTCTTTTAATTACTGTTTTATATTCGGGCATAATATTTAATGGTTTTTTAACTTTTGTATTTCGTTTTTATATTTATTGCCCTGTACACCACCCTGAGTCCTTCGGGAGAAGGGCGGTATAAAAATATAATAAATAATAATAATAATAAAAGCATTAAAAAGATATTGTAATTGGGAGTAGTAATTCTCACATTTTCTTACAGGTGGAAAAGGATCACTCTCTGGCTCTGACTATGGAGGCTGCAGCATCTCCTCCGCCACTAATCTGCCCTGTGGCTTCGGAGACGAATGCCCACATCCTGATTGGGGTAACTGGGAGTGTGGCTGCGCTAAAGTTGCCTCTTTTGGTGGCAGAGCTTCTGAAGATACCTGGAGTGAGCAGTTTTTCATTGTTTTTATTTATTTGTCAAATTTAGAGACCCCCTGATTTCAACCCTTAGGTACAAATATTCCGCTTTATTAGTACCACTGTTCTTCTCTTTTTAGCTGGATGTTCTAGTGGTGACAACAGAAAGTGCAAAACACTTCTATAAGCCGGAAGAGATTCCTGTCAGAATCTACAGTGACTCTGATGAGTGGCAGGTCAGGATCGTTCAAATAGGTTTATTTTTTTTTCTTTAGGGCTAAGGAGCTTTTATTTGCACCCTAATTCACAAATTTTGAGGAATGAGCTTCTGATTGCAGCATTTCCTTGTCTTTGGAAGCCAACAGCAAATTATCTTATGTTTTATATCTTGCACTATTTGAATTGAGATAACTTGGCTTGTTCTGAGTTTGTTTTACTGAGCCCAGAAAGATCGGTAAGAATATTCAAGAACGGATTGTATTTATGTAGAATGTGATTAAGTGTGCTGGGTGAATTTGATTAACTTAGGCAGCATTTTGTCCTCAGCTGTGGAAAAAGCGTACCGACCCTGTGCTACATATTGACTTGAGGCGTTGGGCTGACCTCATGTTGGTGGCTCCTCTGGATGCAAACACCCTGGCCAAAATTGCAAATGGCATTTGTGACAACTTACTGGTGAGTTACTGGTGCAGGGTGCTCCAATGTTCACCCCAGTTCTCCCTCATTAAGACCTGTGTGGTAAGCTGATGTTTCATGACCCTCTGCATTAATGGCACCTATAGAAACTATGAGGACATCAAGAGGGTTTGAGTCCTGAGCGCTGCGCAGTGGGGTGAGCTCCTGTTCCTCACCCCAGTTCCTGCCCATCTAGCAGTTCGAAAGAATGCAAATGCAAGTAGATGGATAGGTACCCCTTTGGTGGGGAGGTAACAGCGTTCCATGTTCCTTTGGTGTATAGCCATGCTGGCTATATGACCATGGAAATTATCTTTAGACGGCTGGCTCCCTCGGCCAAGAAATGAACGCGACCCTCTAGAGTGTGAAATGATTTGACAGGGGAAACCTTTACCTTTATCGTAACAGAATCTTGCAAATCTGAAAGTGATTCCGTCCTCCCTCACTTTATCTTCAGGAGAAATAGGGAGGGGCCGGTCTGAAACATTTACTCATGTTACCTTCTTACTCCAGACTCCGATCTCTTTTACCTGATTGAGGCCTTGGTAACGGTAGCATCTGTTCCTCCTGTCCCTCGGGGCCATTCCTTCTGTCCTCTACTTCAGGGATCTTCAAACTTGGCCCTTTTATGACTTGTGGACTTCAACTCCCAGAATTCCTCAGCTAGGCACATGTGCCTGGCTGAGGAATTCTGGGAGCTGAAGTCCACAAGTCATAAAAAGTCCAAGTTTGAAGACCTCTGCTCTACCTGGTATTTGATGTAAGGATGTAAATTGAGTTGTTTGAATGATGGTGCAATTTGACTGCTCCTCCCACCCACCCCCATCTCCCCTGTAGACCCCCTGAGACTACAAATGGCTCCAGGAATAGCCTTCCAAGCTCTCTGCTTCTTGGTGTATTTTAGAAATTCACCAGCCCCAGCCTCCATGCTTCTGTCCAAGGTTCTGACTGCGTTCCCCTTGTGGTCAGATCTTCATCTGTGGCCATTTCCCCTTGCCTTTCTCTGCAGACGTGTGTCATCCGCGCCTGGGACGTGAGCAAACCCTTGCTCTTCTGCCCTGCCATGAACACACTTATGTGGAAGCACCCCATCACAGCTCGGCAAGTGGGGCAGCTAAAAGAATTTGGCTACATAGAGATCCCTTGCATAGTGAAGAAACTGATTTGTGGAGATGAAGGTTGGTCTGCTTCTCCTTCCAGGCTCATTAGAGCGAGGTGACAAGATACGAACAGGTAATCCTGGCCTTACGAGTGCAACTGACCTCTTTGCTTTCTGGCTACACAGGCCGAGGGGCCATGGCAGACATTTCAAGCATTGTGGAAAAAACAGAGGTGGTGCTATTGGAACGGGGCCTCCTGAAGCCGAGCTGATTCCCAAATTACAGGTACTCTCTGCTTTTCACAGAATTTTGCTCCGCCAAGAGCGGATCAGGAGAAAAGGGACAACCGTAAGAAGCAGGCGGATCCTTGCCTCCTGCTTTGCCAAAAGAGTAGTGGAAGCTTGGAACCAACTTCCAGTGGAGACAGTGGGTCATTCCTCAGAAACTGAGTTTAAACATGCTTGGGATAAACCAGGGGTAGGGAACCTCGGCTCTTTTATGACTCGTGGACTTCAACTCCCAGAATTCCTGAGCCAACATGGCTCACCTCTCCCTTTCCCCTCAGCATGGCTTTCTCAGGAATTCTGGTAGTTGAAGTCCACGAGTCATAAAAGAGCCAAGGTTCCCTCCCCCTGGGATAAACGCACCTCCATCCCCCCGACTAAAAGTTTTAAAAAAAAAACCAAATAAGTGAAACGATAAATGTATGTATATATATATATATATATATATATATATATATATATATATATATATATATATATATATATATATATATATATATATATATATATATATATATATATATATATATATATATATATATATACCGTATATACTTGAGTATAAGCCGACTCGAGTATAAGCCGAGACCCCCAATTTCACCCCCCAAAACTGGAAAAAGTTATTGACTCGAGTATAAGCCGATCCGCCGTTCTGCAAGCCTGAATACACAGGAATACCCTGTGTGGCCGCGGCTCGTCGGCAGGTCTCCGTTCCTCCTGCCGACCTTTGGGGAGGTTTGGGCGCCTCCCCAAACCTCCCCAAACGTCGGCAGGTCTCCGTTCCTCCTGCCGACCTTTGGGGAGGTTTGGGCGCCTCCCCAAACCTCGGCAGGTCTCCGTTCCTCCTGCCGACCTTTGGGGAGGTTTGGGCGCCTCCCCAAACCTCCCCAAACCTCGGCAAGTCTCCGTTCCTCCTGCCGACCTTTGGGGAGGTTTGGGCGCCTCCCCAAACCTCGGCAGGTCTCCGTTCCTCCGCGCAGACCTGCCGACCTTTGGGGAGGTTTGGGCGCCTCCCCAAACGTCCCCAAACCTCGGCAGGTCTCCGTTCCTGTTTGGGGAGGTTTGGGCGCCTCCCCAAACCTCCCCAAACCTCGGCAGGTCTCCGTTCCTCCGCGCAGACCTGCCGACCTTTGGGGAGGTTTGGGCGCCTCCCCAAACCTCCCCAAACCTCGGCAGGTCTCCGTTCCTGTTTGGGGAGGTTTGGGCGCCTCCCCAAACCTCCCCAAACCTCGGCAGGTCTCCGTTCCTCCGCGCAGACCTGCCGACGTTTGGGGAGGTTTGGGCGCCTCCCCAAACGTCCCCAAACCTCGGCAGGTCTCCGTTCCTGTTTGGGGAGGTTTGGGCGCCTCCCCAAACCTCCCCAAACCTCGGCAGGTCTCCGTTCCTCCGCGCAGACCTGCCGACCTTTGGGGAGGTTTGGGCGCCTCCCCAAACGTCCCCAAACCTCGGCAGGTCTCCGTTCCTGTTTGGGGAGGTTTGGGCGCCTCCCCAAACCTCCCCAAACCTCGGCAGGTCTCCGTTCCTCCGCGCAGACCTGCCGACCTTTGGGGAGGTTTGGGCGCCTCCCCAAACCTCCCCAAACCTCGGCAGGTCTCCGTTCCTGTTTGGGGAGGTTTGGGCGCCTCCCCAAACCTCCCCAAACCTCGGCAGGTCTCCGTTCCTCCGCGCAGACCTGCCGACGTTTGGGGAGGTTTGGGCGCCTCCCCAAACGTCCCCAAACCTCGGCAGGTCTCCGTTCCTGTTTGGGGAGGTTTGGGCGCCTCCCCAAACCTCCCCAAACCTCGGCAGGTCTCCGTTCCTCCGCGCAGACCTGCCGACCTTTGGGGAGGTTTGGGCGCCTCCCCAAACGTCCCCAAACCTCGGCAGGTCTCCGTTCCTGTTTGGGGAGGTTTGGGCGCCTCCCCAAACCTCCCCAAACCTCGGCAGGTCTCCGTTCCTCCGCGCAGACCTGCCGACCTTTGGGGAGGTTTGGGCGCCTCCCCAAACCTCCCCAAACCTCGGCAGGTCTCCGTTCCTGTTTGGGGAGGTTTGGGCGCCTCCCCAAACCTCCCCAAACCTCGGCAGGTCTCCGTTCCTCCGCGCAGACCTGCCGACGTTTGGGGAGGTTTGGGGAGGCGCCCAAACCTCCCCAAAGGTCGGCAGGAAGAACGGAGACCTGCCGAGGTTTGGGGAGGTTTGGGGAGGCGCCCAAACCTCCCCAAAGGTCGGCAGGTCTGCGCGGAGGAACGGAGACCTGCCGAGGTTTGGGGACGTTTGGGGAGGCGCCCAAACCTCCCCAAAGGTCGGCAGGTCTGCGCGGAGGAACGGAGACCTGCCGAGGTTTGGGGAGGCGCCCAAACCTCCCCAAACAGGAACGGAGACCTGCCGAGGTTTGGGGAGGCGCCCAAACCTCCCCAAAGGTCGGCAGGAGGAACGGAGACCTGCCGAGGTTTGGGGAGGCGCCCAAACCTCCCCAAAGGTCGGCAGGAGGAACGGAGACCTGGGGAGGTTTGGGGAGGCGCCCAAACCTCCCCAAAGGTCGGCAGGAGGAACGGAGACCTGCCGAGGTTTGGGGAGGCGCCCAAACCTCCCCAAAGGTCGGCAGGAGGAACGGAGACCTGCCGAGGTTTGGGGAGGCGCCCAAACCTCCCCAAAGGTCGGCAGGAGGAACGGAGACCTGCCGAGGTTTGGGGAGGTTTGGGGAGGCGCCCAAACCTCCCCAAAGGTCGGCAGGAGGAACGGAGACCTGCCGACGTTTGGGGAGGTTTGGGGAGGCGCCCAAACCTCCCCAAACGTCGGCAGGTCTGCGCGGAGGAACGGAGACCTGCCGAGGTTTGGGGAGGCGCCCAAACCTCCCCAAACGTCGGCAAGTCTCCGTTCCTCCGCGCCCTGCCTGCCTGCTTCTTTCCGCTGCGGAAAGAAGCAGGCAGGCAAGGCGCGGAGTTTGGGGAGGTGCGCGCGCACCTCCCCAAACCTCCCCAAACTTCGGCAGGTCTCGGACGGCGGTGGCTTGGGAGAGGTGCGGGCGATCCCGGAAGCACCAAAGCCTCGGCCGCGCACAAGTCCTCGGTAAGTTTTTTTTGTTGACTGGAGTATAAGCCGAAGTGGAATTTTTCAGCCCAAAAAGTGGGCTGAAAAATTCGGCTTATACTCAAGTATATACGGTATATATATATATATAAATTAAGAAGAAAGCAAAAACAAACAAACCAACCCCTCTCAAAAGGTAGACTCGATAGACTACGGGGTCCTTCTTTTGCCATCAGTTTATTATGTTTCTGCGTTTCCACAAGTCTATGGATTTAGGTCCTCTCAAAATGCACCTCCAGTGGATCGCTCAGTTGCTTCTTTTCGACCCCCTCCATTCTCGTTTCAGGCATGAAATTTTGCCCCTCATCTGTGCTTCTTTTGGGCTGGGCTTCGTCTGTGCCAGGGTTAGGCCAGCTTGGCTCTTTTATGACTCGTGGACTTCGACTCCCAGAATTCCTGAGCCAGCACGGCTCAGCCTGGAAACCTCTCCAGTTCTCCTCAGCATAGCTGGCTCAGGAATTCTGGGAGTTGAAGTCCACGAGTCATAAAGCGGCCTAGGCCTAGGCCAGGGGTATGCCACCTCGGCTCTTTTATGACTTGTGGACTTCGACTCCCAGAATTCCTGAGCCAGCTTGGCTCAGCTTGGAAACCCCTCCCTTTCCTCTCAGCATGGCTGGCTCAGGAATTCTGGGAGTCGAAGTCCACGAGTCATAAAAGAGCCAAGGTGGCCTACCCCTGGTCTACACTCTGGGCTTCTAGAGGTGGTTTTTTTTTCTTTTTCTTTTTTTTGAAAGCCCTTAAGAGAAGGGGATCGAGATGCAATGATTCAGGCAGGTGTCTCTCTCTGAATCTCCTGCAAAGTTCACCTCCCTAATTATTAGGCAGCTCACCCCAAATGCCTCTGAGCTACCTCTGCCTTGCGAGGCGTATCTCTGCAATCTGCTGCTGGAATCAAGGGACCCCCCCCCACATCCTACATTCCTTTCGGATGACGATGCCGGGGTGGGGGTGGGGAACCCAAGGCCCCAGATTGTCTGGGGAAGTGACCCTCCGGAGGACTTGCCCTTTGCTCTGATGGGCTCATGATGTGTGGAATGCCCGACATCAAAGGGGAAACAAACAATGCCTCTGTCCGTGTGGGGCTTCTGCCAGAACACAGGATGTTCTTAGCGTGTTGATTTGGGGCTGCTGGGGGGGGGAATGGGGGGGGGGAAACCCAGGAATTTGCTTACCAAGAAAGAGGATCAATCTTGTGAAAACTCCCAATTCACAATCAACAACTTGTTACAGGAGTACCTGGAAAGGGGATTGATTAGAAAAAGGGAGCCAAGTTTGCCTTTTTTTAAAAAAATCTGTGTCCATGGACGGGTCAGTGGCCTGTCACATAAAACCAGAGTTTATTCACGTGTCCCTGAGTGCATTAAAAAGATTTTTTAAAAGCCCAATAACTCATTCCCCTCCCCCCCTACTTACCCAATCCCTGCAAACAGCTATCAAAAGGTTGCCCTGTGGTAAGATGGGCGGCCTGTACATTTTATAAATAAATAGATAAATAAAAATATCAAAGACCTTTTCGTTGTAATGCTTGGTTCCAGGACTACTATACTTAGTTCTCTAGTTACGACCAGTCACTTAACAACAATTTGAAGTTAATGATGGACTCAAAAAACTTACTTATGACCCATCCCCAAAGTTATAACTGTAGCACTATCCCCACAATCATGTAATCACATGTGGGGCACTTGGGAACCAGCGTGCATTTCCAACTGCTTGCGGCATTCCCCCGTCACGGGAGCTGGCAAAAACCAGGAAAAAAAATTCCATTGGATAAGCTAGGTTAGGGTTGGACAACCATGTCACTCAGTTACCAACCTATGATTTGCTTAACAACCATGGTGGCTCAAGACCTCAGTGACGTACAACCAAATTCTAGGCTCAGTTGTGATAAGCTGAGGACCACCTACACAATTTTTCCAAGGCTTGAGGACTCACATGAAGGATGCTAAGCTTTTGGGAAGATGGCCAAGTGTAAATTTCACGTGTCAAAGTTCTCAGCTTCAGTCTTAAGTTAAAGATGCCCAATGGAAATGTGTGTGTGTGTGTGTGTGTGTGTGTGTGTGTGTGTGTGTGTGTGTATGTATGTATATAGCTAGCTGTGGCCAGTTTGGTTAAGTCTTTTACTGGGTTTGTGAGGTTGACCAACTTCCCATGCAGTGACCAACATCTCACTAACGTGAGGAAAGGAAACTCGGTTGAGGTCTATGCATCTGCACAGCCAGATTGAGGAAAGCTGGCTTAAAAATTCCAGGACTGCCTTTTTTGTGATTTAAAAAAAAATCATAGTTTCATCACTCCAGCAGCTGCTCATGCATATATATTTTTTAGTCCTCTTGTAAGATGTTTATGGGGTTTGGAAAGCAGCAGTATACTTGGGGACATGACTCAACGCATCGCATACGCAACTTCCCAGTCCTTGGTATCTTCAGTCAAAAAGATCGGGTGACGAGTGAGCAGCTATCTAATGCGGCCATCACCCCAAACCCTTAGGTAGCAGCTGGAGGCCCAGAGATCTTTTGCCATCCAACAGATATTGCTGGATCTCCCTCTTTCACAGCTTGCTTGTCCTGTAAACGCCGGCATGGCTCCCGATGACTCTGGCCTTCTGAGACGGGAGAGCATTTTTATAGCTGTTGTGAAAAGTTGTGGTCCAAAGCTCAAAGTTAAAGGAAGGTCATGTTTGGAAACACCGCCACGTGCAAAGTGGCCTTGCAGAGGGTAGCCAATGAGGTTGAGTTTTCATAAATGTTGATGTTTGTCTAAGCAGTTGCGCAAATAGGAGCTGATGATCTGTAGGTCATCACACAGTGCTGAAGATAAAAAGCTCTTTGCCTTCAGTCTGGACACGCCAAGGAATGTTGCCCAGAACATCTGGTTGTGCAAACCTGCAATGGAACAGGCTGGCAGTGGCCAAAATAAAAGGGTCTGTTGAGTTTTGACATTCCAGCCCTTGTCCTATCTGAGAAAAACAGCCAAGGAGAATCCTTAACGCGCCCATTCCGTAGGAGGTGCTTCAAAGTACAGGTAGTCCTCGGGTTACAACACTTCGTTTAGTGACTGTTCAAAGTTACAACGGCACCGGAAAAAAGTGACGACCGTTTTTCATACCACCGTTGCAGCCTTCCCCAGGATCACGTGATCAAAATTCAGACGCTTGGCAACCTGACTCCCATTTATGATGGTCGCAGCGTCCCAGGGTCACGTGATCCCCTCTTGCCACCTTCTGACAAGCAAAGTCAGACTCACTTAACAACCGCGGTACTAAGGTAACAACTGCAGCCGTTCACTTCACAACTGTGGCAAGGGAGGTGGCAAACTGGGGCAAAACGCCCATATATATAATAGAGCTGGAAGGGACCTTGGAGGTCTTCTAGTCCAGCCCCCTGCTTAAGCAGGAGAACCTACACCGTCTCAGACAGGTGAATGCCCAGTCTCTTCTTAAAAACCTCCAGTGATGGGGATTTCTTAATAAATGTCTCACTTGGCAACCCCAGTCGATGTAGGTAGTTCAAGGTTCCCGTTTTCAGCAACGGCCGTAAGTGATGGAGAAGGCGGAGGTTGATCTTCGTTACCTTCAGGGCCATCCTGGTTGCAGACAACTCTGTTTGTCTCTCCAGCAGATGGCAGTTAGGAGCTGGTTGAGAAGGGTGTGTGGCTTAAAAGAGTGGGGCACTGGATCAGTGTTTTTCAACCTCTGTTGCTTTTAAGTTGTGTGAACGTGAACTCCCTCAATTTTTTTTAAAATTTTTTTTTTTTTGCAATGCTGCCTTGGGCGAGAATACCAGGAGCTGTCATTTCGAGGCTCTGTTTCTTGCTGCTGTGTGTGAAATTATCCCATGAAATATTAGAAAGAGCTCTGATCTGGGCTGGTGCAAGACCCCCAAATTTTGAGGCTTCTGACTCTTGGAAAAAGGGCTGTCTGAATGGAATACATTTTTTGGCGGGGGGGGGGGGTGCAGCGTGATTAGACAACACAGGGAACCGGTGTGGTATGCTGCTGCTGCTGATCTGAAGCTGGTTGCAAGCCTCACTTGCGTGTTCACAGTTGTGGAGAAGTAAGAGCTTCCCCCCCAAACCTGTGCCCTCTTAAGCTTGTTAAACTGGCTGAGATTCATGAAAAGTGAAGGGCAGAGTACAGTGTGTTCCCACCAACCTGACCTGATGCTGCTTAAGCATTTGGCAATCCACACAACGAATGAATGTTGCGCAGGTGCCATTGCGACTCGCCAGTGAAAAAAGTACCGGAGTTACCTGTAGGCTACGTCAGCGTTTTCCAACCTTAGGAACTTGAAGATGCGTGGACTTCAACTCCCAGAATTCCCCAGCCAGCATAGCTGGCTGGGGAATTCTGGGAGTTGAAGTCCACGCATCTTCAAGTTCCTAAGGTTGGGAAACGCTGGGCTACGTAATAAGCTTTTTTTTTTAAAGCCCCTCTGTCCATTTGTCCAAAGTCTTCCTCTTAGTACCTGGATATTTCTTCTCTTCTCCGATTGGTGGATCTCTCTAATGGTTGCTCGAGTACGGCTAGTGCAGGGGTAGGCAACCTCGGCTCTTTTATGACTCGTGGACTTCAACTCCCAGAATTCCTGAGTCAGCTATTCCTGACTCAGGAATTCTGGGAGTTGAAGTCCACGAGTCATAAAAGAGCCGAGGTTGCCTACCCCTGGGCTAGTGCAACAGTCCATTTAGCGTCCGTTCAAAGTTGCAACGGCGCAGAAAAAGGGACTTAACGACATGTTTTCACACTCCTCGGGATCACGCGATCAAAATTCAGATGCTCGGCAACCGGCTCATATTTATGAGGGGTGGCAGCGTCCCGGGGGTCGCCTGATCCCCCTTTTGCAACCTTCTGACAAGGAAAGGCAACGGGGAAGCCAGGATCTCTGCACAACAGTTTGAGTAATTTAACAACCGCAGTGATTCGCTGAACAACTGCGGCAAAAAAGGTCGTAACATGGGGGCAAACCCACTTAGCCAATGTTTCACTGAGCAGCAGAAATACTTCCGTGATGAAAACACCCACAACCTCTGGAAGCCAGCTGGTTAATTGTCCTCACTGTCAGGAAATTCCTCCTTAGTTCCAGGTTGCTTCTCTCCTCGATTAGTTTCCATCCTTTGCTTCTTGTCCTGCCTTCAGGGGCTTTGGAGAACAGCTTGACTCCCTCTTCTTTGGGGCAGCCCCTGAGATATTGGAACATGGCTATCATGTCCCCCCTCGTCCTTCTCTTCATTAAACTAGACATCCCCAATTCCAGCAACTGTCCTTCATATCGATCAATCAATCAGAATAGAGCTGGAAGGGAACTTGGAGGTCTTCTAGTCCAACCCCCTGCTCTGGCAGGAGACCCTATACCAGGGGTAGGCAACCTCGGCTCTTTTGTGACTCGTGGACTTCAACTCCCAGAATTCCTGAGCCAGCATGGCTCGGCTTGGAAACCTCTCCCTTTCCCCTCAGCATGGCTGGCTCAGGAATTCTGGGAGTTGAAGTCCACAAGTCATAAAGCGGCCTAGGCCTAGGCCAGGGCTAGGTAACTTTGGCTCTTTGTATGACTCGTGGACTTCAACTGCCAGAATTCCTGAGCCAGCATGGCTCAGCTTGGAAACCTCTCCCTTTCCCCTCAGCGTGGCTGGCTCAGGAATTCTGGGAGTTGAAGTCCACGAGTCATAAAAGAGACGAGGTTGCCTACCCCTGCCCTATAACGTTCCAGACAGATGGCTGCCCAATCTCTTCTTAAAAGCCTCCAGTGTTGGAGCCCCCACAACTTCTGATGGCAATTTGTTCCACTGGTTAATTGTCCTCACTGTCAGGAAATTCTTCCTTAGTTCCAGTTTGCTTCTCTCCTTGATGAGTGTCCACCCGTTATTTCTCGTCCAGCCTTCTGGTGCTTTGGAGAATACGTTGACCCCCCTCTTCTTGGTGGCAGCCCATCAAATACTAAGACAAGATAGCCCTACCAAATTCTAACAGGTGTAGACTGACTGAATAAGTCATCTACAATCAGCTAGATAAAGATCAAAGGGTGCCATATTTGGAAGTGGAGCGTGTGGAAGAGAGATGACAGCTCATTGGCGTAGCTTATCAAAAGGGCAGATAGCCTGCAAATGGCTCGCTCTTGTTATTGTAATGGAGAGGCTTCTTTATTTTCTAAACGTAGGAAAGTCTAACGGAGTTCGTTATCTTTATCCTTGAGCTTAACCGACAACTGACATAAATTTCATAGGCCTCTTTAGAGGCGGAGAGGAAGCTGCATAGTAAAGAACAGGAGTTTTGCCAGGGTGGTCACGATTTGCTGCTTCCATGCCCGTTTGATCTTGCTTGTCTTTGAGACGGTTACACATGAGGGAGCTAGCAATTAGAAACTAACCAAAGAGAGAAGCAACCTGGAACTAAGGAAAAATTTCCTGACAGAGACAACAATTAACTAGTGGAACAACCTGCCTCCAGAAGCTCTGCATGCTCCAACACTGGACGTTTTTAAGAAGAGACTGGACAGCCATTTGTCTGAAATGTTATAGGGTTTCTTGCCTGAGCAGGGGGCTGGACTAGAAGATCTTCAAGGTCCCTTCCATCATCATCATCATCATCATTATTATTATTCTACCCAGCATTGATTCTATCAAAACATTTGGGTTCTCCGCAGTTCACAAAGCCGATGAGACGTACTCTCCAGTATTGCTGCCGTGCCTCGTTCATCTCTTTGCCAATTATTTTTCTTGCTTCCAAGCATTGCTGGCGATGGGACAAACAATTGAGGATCTGTTGACTTGGAAGCCACGCACTGTTTGGGTGGACCCTGCAAGCCCCAATGTTCTGGATCTAAGGTAACAGCTTAGACATCCAGAATCACTTGATGGTGAGAGCAATGAAATAAATAAATAAAAATCTTTGTTTTCCTGAAGAAAACCCATACATAGCACCCCAAAATTGCTCACGACAGTGAGATGGGCAACACAAAAGTAGATAGATAGATAGATAGATAGATAGATAGATAGATAGATAGATAGATAGATAGATAGATAGGCAGGCAGGCAGGCAGGCAGGCAGGCAGGCAGGCAGGCAGGCAGGCAGGCAGGCAGGCAGGCAGGCAGGCAGGCAGGCAGGCAGACAGACAGACAGACAGACAGACAGACAGACAGACAGACAGACAGACAGACAGACAGGTGGATTGATAGGAGGAGAAACTTCCTGACAGTGAGGACAATGAACCAGTGGAACATCTTACCCCCAGAAATCGTGGGCGCTCCATCACTGGAGGTTTTTAAGAAGAGGCTGGGCAGTCACTTGTCTAAGATGGTGTAGGTTCTCCTGCTTAAGCGGGGGGCTGGACTAGAAGACCTCCAAGGTCCCTTCCAGCTCTATTCTATAGGCAGATAGATAGGTAGATAGGCAGATATGGATGGAAGGATGTCTCCTAAACATCCTCTAACCACTTGTCCAACATCATGAGACATTACAGTACCTAGTCATTGATCTCCTGAGCTAAGTGTCTTGGTAACTCATTCATCACAAATTTTATTTACCTCTCACCATGTTACTTGATAGATAATCTTGAGGAATGTATGTTAGTTTCCCTGTTTCAGATGTCCTCGGCCCCTGCCTGCAAGAAACATAAAAGTTTAGAATCATTGACTCCTAGGACTGGAAGGGGGCGGGGGGGGGGCTTCTAGTCCAACTCCTTGCCCGAGGCAGAAGTCCTTTTACTATCCTGGACAAATGGCTGTCCAACCTTTTAAACCTGGGAGTCTGTTTTCGAGGAAAAATAACCATCTGCCACGATTCTCTCTGATCCCTCTGAAAAACTTAAGTTAAAATTTCCTTTTCCTTGCAGCAGAGACATCCTTGTCTTAATGGGTACACGGGCTGCGGTACTCTGGGTAGATATAGAGATTAGCCAGATGGCCACGGTCCCCCTTAGGTTTTTTTTGCATCCTGTTCGGAAGTACACCTGGTTCTGATCTGATCAATGTAGTCGGGAGCTTTTCCCTCCAGGGCATATCAAGATGGCCAGGCCTTTGGGTGACTTCAAAGAGAGGTTGGATAAATACACGGAGGGCCCGGTCCTACAACCTACAATTCATTTAGTGACTGTTCACAGTTAGAACGGCACTGAACAAAGTCATTTCTGACTGTTTCTCACGGGTATGACCGTTGCGGCATCCCCAGGGCCACATGGTTGAAATTCAGCCGCTTAACAACTGACTCATATTTATGTCCCCACTAGTCCTTCTTTTCACTAGACTAGACAGACCCAATTCCTGCCATCGTTCTTCGTATGTTTTAGCCTCCGGGAATCCCTTTGAGGATTCCTTGTTACCTCCTTGTCGGGGGCAGATTGCAGGAGAACGGGTTAGAAGTGTGTCGTGTTGCGTCCTGTGTGGGAATAAAATAAGAGAAGAGAAGAGAAGAGAAGAGAAGACTAAGAAGAATAGAATAGAATAGAATAGAATAGAATAGAATAGAATAGAATAGAATAGAATAGAATAGAATAGAATAGAATAGAATAGAATAGAATAGAATAGAATAGAAGCTGGAAGGGACCTTGGAGGTCTTCTAGTCCAGCCCCTTACTCAAGCAGGAGAAGCTATACCGTCTCAGACAGGTGAATGTCTAGTCTCTTCTTGAAAGCCTCCAGTGATGAAGCACCCACGATTTCTGGAGGCCAGCTGTTCCACTGGTTAATTGTCCTCACTGTCAGGAAGTTTCTCCTTAGTTCCAGGTTGCTTCTCTCTTTGACCAGTTTCCAACCATTGTTTGTCGTTCTTCCGTTTGGTGCTTTGGAGAATAACATGACCCCCTTTGCCTTGTGGCAGCCCCTCGGATACTGGAATACTGCTATCATGTCTCCCCTATTTCTTCTTTTCTTTAGACTAGCCAAACCCAAGTCCTGCAGCCGTTCTTTTTATGTTTTAGTCGCCAGGCCTCTGATACTCGTAGTTGATCTTCTCTGAATTCTTTCCAAACTCTCAACATCTTTTTTGTGATATGGTGAACAAAATTGGCTGCAGTATTCCAGGTGCGGTCTTACTAGGGTTTTGCAAAGGTGCTAATATCTCGTGTGATCTTGATTCTAGGCCTCTCTTTATACAACCCAGGATTGTATTGGCGCTTTTTTGGCTGCTGCTGATCCAGCGGTGTCTGGCTGGGCCCGGAGAAGGGGTGGGAAGACTCTAGTTTTGCTTTTGCTTTCCTAAAAGAAGTTTTCCATATTGTGCTGTTCTTCCGGGTGCTACAAGAGACGAACGCTCAGACCTGCATTCGGGTTAATTATAGTTGTACAGCGGCTGCTTGCAGGGGCAGGGTGGCAATTAGAGGCATGTTATCCTGCCAGCCTCCTGACCTTTTGGGATTCGGCTTTCTTCATCCCTGTAGGATGGTGTCAGCTCCCGTCCGTTCCCAGAAGGAAAGGCAACCGGCTCTCACGGTTTCATCAGCCACAAAGAACAGAGTTTCTCTTGGCAGTTTCAAAATGGGCGGACTTCGACTCCCAGAATCCCCCAGCCAGCTGTGGTTGGTTGAGTCGAGTACAGGGACTCCTCAGTTTAAGGACCACTCCAAGTTACAACCCTCCAGAGAAAGGGACTTGTGACCGTTTTTCACGTGACTGTTGCAGCATCCCCGTGGTCATGTGATCAAAATTCAGCAACTGGCATGTTCTTATGACGGTTGCTCTACCCTGACCCCCTTTTGCGTCCTTCTGACGAGCAAAGTCAGTGGGAAAGCCAGATTCACCGAACAACCGTGTTAGTAACCTTTAACAACTGCAACTGTTTTACTTAATACCTGTGGTTGGAAAGGGCGTAAAATGGGATAAAATTCACTTCACAACCGTCTTGCTTAGCGACAAAAATTTTGGGCTCCATTGTGGTTGTAAGCCAAGGACAACCTGTCAGCAGCAGAATCTATTAATTAGGTAGATAATCTGGTCTGAAGCAGCCCTGGAATGGAATGGAATGGAATGGAATGGAATGGAATAGAATAGAATAGAATAGAATAGAATAGAATAGAATAGAATAGAATAGAATAGAATAGAATAGAATAGAATAGAATAGAATAGAATAATAGAATAGAATAGAATAGAATAGAATAGAATAGAATAGAATAGAATAGAATAGAATAATAGAATAGAATAGAATAATAGAATAGAATAGAATAGAATAGAATAGAATAGAATAGAGCAGATTGTAGAATAGAATAGAATAGAATAGAATAGAATAGAATAGAATAGAATAGAATAGAATAGAATAGAATAGAATCTTTACTGTGAATAGAATAGAATAGAATAGAATAGAATAGAATAATAGAATAGAATAGAATAGAATAGAATAGAACAGATTGTAGAATAGAATAGAATAGAATAGAATAGAATAGAATAGAATAATAGAATAGAATAGAATAGAATAGAATAGAACAGATTGTAGAATAGAATAGAATAGAATAGAATAGAATAGAATAGAATAGAATAGAATAATAGAATAGAATAGAATAGAATAATAGAATAGAATAGAATAGAATAGAATAGAATAGAACAGATTGTAGAATAGAATAGAATAAAATACAGAATAGAATAGAACATTGTAGAATAGAAAAGAAAATATGGAATGGAATGGAATGGAATAGAATAGAAGAATGGAATGGAATTCTTTATTGGCCAAGTGTGATTGGACACATAAGGAATTTCTCTCCGGTGTATAAGCTCTCAGCGTACAAACAAGCAACAAGTGATAAATCATACTAGGATACTAAATAAAGCAATTAATATAAATTGTAAGATAGGAGCAACAAAGAGGACAAGGAAATAGGTAATAGGAAAGAGGAGAAGAAGAAGAGCAATACAGCACTACCAGATAGTTTGACAGTGTTGTGGGAAATAGTTGCTTAGCAGACTGATGGCCTATTCACCTCCCTAATTTTACAGGGATGGCTGTAAGGAGCCACACCGACAGCTTCAAGCTTAGCTTACAACATTTTAATTGCTCAGCCAAGTGAAAAAATTGCAATTCCCCCCCCCCCCCCGCCTTGGCTCCAAAGGCTTGGACGTTCTCCAGCACCGGTGATGTTGATACGCTAAGGTTTAGGGAGTTGCTAGTGTTGTTTCTTCTTTTAATTGGGTGTTTGTTTACAGGGCTCACTGACACCACTGCACAGTTGCTTGGCTCTAAGGACCACGTTTCCTCCGAGCCAGACAGCGCAGTTACCAACCACAGCTGGTGTTTTCATTGTGATCAGGACCCACTTTAAAACAAAACAAAACAACAAACAAAACTCAGTTTGGAATCGGAGTCAATCCGCATCAAATTAAAAAGAAGGCTGAAGTTTCCAAGTGGATTCCAAGTATTTTTCTATCTGGGCCTCTGAGACATTGAACGTAAATGAAATTTGAGTCGGGGATTGGACTGGAAGACCTCCAAGGTCCCTTCCAGATTCTATTCTATTCTATTCTGTTCTGTTCTGTTCTGTTCTGTTCTGTTCTATTCTATTCCATTCCATTCCATTCCATTCCATTCCATTCCATTCCATTCCATTCCATTCCATTCCATTCCATATATTCTATTCTATTCTATTCTATTCTATTCTATTCTATTCTATTCTATTCTATTCTATTCTATTCTATTCTATTCTATTCTATTCTATTCTATTCTATTCTATTCTAGTCCAGTCCAGTCTGTTCTCTAGCCTGTTCTGTTCTCTGTTCTCTATTCTATTCTATTCTATTCTATTCTATTCTATTCTATTCTATTCTATTCTATTCTATTCTATTCTATTCTATTCTATTCTATTCTATTCTATTCTATTCTATTCTATTCTATTCTATTCTATTCTATTCTTATCCCGTCCCATATTCTATTCTATTCTATTCTATTCTATTCTATTCTATTCTATTCTATTCTATTCTATTCTATTCTATTCTATTCTATTCTATTCTATTCTATTCTATTCCATTCCATTCCATTCCATTCCATTCCATTCCATTCCATTCCATTCCATTCCAGTTTGTTCTCTAGCCTGTTCTGTTCTCTGTTCTGTATTCTATTCTATTCTATTCTATTCTATTCTATTCTATTCTATTCTATTCTATTCTATTCTATTCTATTCTATTCTATTCTATTCTATTCTATTCTATTCTATTCTATTCTATTCTATTCTATTCTCTATTCTATTCTTATCCCATCCCATCCCATCCCATATTCTATTCTATTCTATTCTATTCTATTCTATTCTATTCTATTCTATTCTATTCTATTCTATTCTATTCTATTCTATTCTATTCTATTCTATTCTATTCTATTCTATTCTATTCTATTCTATTCTGTTATCATCCTTATAAACATTGGATTGAACAGCAATAGATTCTCGCGGTTATAATTAAAGGCTTCTTCAGTTCTGAATAAGGAGGGAACTAAATGGGAGACCAGGTGTAACAGGATACAGATAGTCCTCAAGTTGCAGCCGTAATTGACCCTGATAATTACGGTCATAAGGTGTGACAATGGTAAAGTGGGTTTACCATGTGACGCGACCCGATTTTATGACATCTTTTGTGGTGATCCTTAACTGAATGTAGTCACCATAAAGCGAACTCTATAGTCCTTCAATGATCTTAGAAATATCAATCAATCAATCAACCAATGAATCTCATTGTTCATTATGGGTGGGGTTTATTTGTTGCCAGAAACTGTAAGTAAAACCCTGGTTTCTTGCAAAACTATCATAAATCATAAACTAGGGCCCCCAAGCGCCCGAGCTGTGTCCATGTGACTTTGGGAAGCTGGAATTTCAAAACTGGGCTTTTGTTTTTGTTTTTTGGGGGGGGTGTCCGTCACAACTTGGAACGGCCGCTAAGTTCAGGAGTATCTGTACTCAGAGGACCAGACATTTCCTAGCCTAGGCCAGAAAACTAAATGACAACAATTCTTGATCTCTTAGAGGAGGACTAAGAAGTGGTTGTTGGTTCCGTCATATAATGTGGCAGAATTGGGGGCCGTCACTGTGAAGGTTCTGCTCAGGACACCGTTGCCATGTCCTCAACGGATCAAATTTTCCCTGGAAATTTTAGCCCACAAAGCATAAGTAAAGGTAAAGGTTCCCCCGCACATGCGTGCTAGTCGTTTCCGACTCTAGGGGCCGGTGCTCATCTCCGTTTCATAGCCGAAGAGCCAGCGTTTGTCCGAGGACGTCTCCGTGGTCATGTGGCCGGCATGACTAGACGCCAAAGGCGCACGGAACGCTGTTACCTTCCCACCGTAGTGGTCCCTATTTTTCTACTTGCATTTTTTACGTGCTTTCGAACTGCTAGGTTGGCAGAAGCTGGGACGAGTAACAGGCGCTCACTCTGTTACGCGGCACTCGGGATTCGACCCGCCAAACTGCCGACCTTCTGATCGACAAGCTCAGCGTCCTAACCCACTGAGCCACCGCGTCCCCCACAAAGCATAAGTCAAGTTCAGAACGGAGCAGCAGTTTTTAAAACTCTTCTGATTTCGAGTTTTTGGGGGAATCGACTTCCAGTGCTTGGAGCTCGGCTTGGAAAAAGACAGGCAGCCGGTGGAGATGATCTGATATCACCCTTATTTCGTCAGTGTCTTTAGAGTCCTGACGTGTCGTAACATCTGCTTTCCACCACCGATTTCACAATTTTACTCACTTAAGACCAGTTGTGGCCAGTGCTGTCTTGTGCAACTGGCTGGATAAGAACCCATTTTAAGTTCTCTCGAAACCTGGTTTTGCTTCTCTTGCAACATCTGGAGTTTTATCCCAGGAGGCAGCGCTGGGATTCGGCTGGTTCGCACCACTTCGGCAGAACCGGGAGCTAATTTTTTGTCGCCCGGGCCCAGAACGGACTTCCGGAAGCGGCATCCACACGGAGAACCGGTTGTTCACCTGTTTGAATCCCACCACTGCCAGGAGGTGTGTTTGCAAAGGGTTCCCTTGTGTGTGCTCTACTTCTGCTTCTCCCCCCCCCCCCCAGGTTATTCTGCAGAATATGAATGGAAGGCAGGAGTGTCTGGAGAAACAAAGCAAAGACAAACATTCCCAACCAAAAACAGGCCGCTGCCTTGCAAACATTTTCAGAGACCTTTGTGAAAAAGGTGTTTGTTTTTTTTACAGAAAGACAGATTTCTGTCGTGATAAAAATCTGGAAAAATCTGTGCTTCGTTCTGAATTCTTCCTTATCAACTTTCCAGGGTTTCCTTTTGTAGAGGAGCATGTTCCCATTCCTCTTCTCTAAAACTAACCTCCGGGGAAAAAGAGAGGAAAGATGGGAGTGTAGATAAAGTGGTTTCAGCCAGAGATAGAATTTTGCATCCAGAAAACTCCAGGTTAAACATCCCTGAAATTCTAAGCGCACCCCCGGCAAACAGGAACTCTGGAAATTGAAGCCCACACACTTTAACCGAATAACCGAGCTGGAAGGGACCTTGCAGGTCATCTAGTCCAACCCCCTGCTCAGGCAGGAAACCCCATGCCATTTCAAACAAATGGCTGTCCGGTCTCTTCTTAAAAACCTCCAGTGTTGGAGCACCCACAACTTCCGCAGGTTGTTCCATTGGTTAATTGTTAATTGTTCTAACTGTCAGAAGATTTCCTCCTTCATTCCAGGTTGCTTCTCTCCTTGATTAGTTTCCCTCCGTTGCTTCTTGTCCTGCCTTCATAAGGCGCTTTGGGGAATAGATTGACTCCCTCTTCTTTGGGGCAGCCCCTGAGGTATTGGACCACTGCTATCATGTCCCCCCTCGTCCTTCTCTTCATTAAACTAGACATACCCAATTCCTGCAACCGTTCTTCATATATTTTAGCCTTCGGTCCCCTAATCGTTTTTGTTGCTCTTTCTCTGGACTCTTTCTAGAGTCAACAAGCAACCTCAAAGTTGCCGAGGCTGGGAAATAGCGGTTTTTAGAGCATACGCTAGTTTATACCTTCTCGACAATATATTACCGGGGTCTTCTCAACTGGACCTGGCTTCTGTTGGTCCATAGAAACCTCAAAAAAATCAATGTGGTTGACCAATACTATGAGCTGCTTTCTGTAGCTTTATTCTGAGAAGTGTGACATTAATCTGTGTTCATTCAAATAATAGCAGATGGACTTATTGGCTGATCGAAGTCTCATCGGGCTAGGCAGGGTGGGGGGCATCACCCTACCATTGCATCCGTATTTGCTGATGGTGACGCTCTGCTTGGTCCTGTCCGATGTTCTTTCAAAGCTGTGCCTTTAATTGAAAAGATCTGGGTTCTGAAGTTGATTAGCCCGTGTCAAAATGATGGGGCTGTGCATTCCTGTGGGTTTGGGTAAAGGACAAGGCCCGGTTTGCTGAGAGGTTCAGCACAATGGCCCTTTGATCTTGTAGCCCCAAGACATCTGTCACTGTTTTTCCATAAGTCAGGAGGCTTAAAAGGGTGCCTTGTGTACCGTCCAATTTGCAACATCTCATACCTGGGTATTTCCTGTTCAAGGCAGGATGGTGAACGGTGAGGAAGAAATGGGTCCATCCACACCCCCTTCTCTGCCCCACCTTTATTTCTTGGCTTGGTTGCTTCTGGAGACTCTGTCATTCCTTTGTTTGGACTTGCCAAATCAAACTTACACTCCCTTTCCTCTTGTTGATGTTCCTTGCTGCCTTCCTCTTTTTTGTTTTAAACCAATGTCGCCTTTATTTCCCCAGCCCAGTGTTCTCACAAAAGTCCACAGAAGGTGTGACAGCTGCTGGAAAGTTCTTGCCCTGCTATCTTTTTGACATCTCTCTTTGCTCTGATCTCGGACAGGGGAAAGTGGTTGCCTCAAACCGCAGGTGGAGTCCAAGAGAGGCAACTTCTAGATCAGGGATGTCCAATCTCGGCAACTTGAAGGCATGTGGACTTCAATTCCCAGAATTCCTCAGGGAGCATGGCTGGCTGGGGAATTCTGGGGTTGAAGTCCCCACATCTTCAAGTTGTCAAGGTTGAGGAATACTGGGTTGGAGTATTGCTTAAGGTTATCAGTAGCAACTGAGTGTGGGAGGCATCTCGATCAACCTTTCCTTTCCTTTCCTTTCCTTTCCTTTCCTTTCCTTTCCTTTCCTTTCCTTTCCTTTCCTTTCCTTCCCTTCCCTTCCCTTCCCTTCCCTTCCCTTCCCTTTCCTTCTTTCCTTTCCTTCCCTTCCCTTCCCTTCCTGAAATAACAGTGTTGTCTCTTACAAATAACCTACTTCATCAGTTAGGCTTGCTAATAGGTCTCAAAGTGCTCTTGGGTTACCTATAACTAGAATTAAATTACTTTATTGAGTCCATATAACACAGCAGTTGAGCTTATCTTTCCTCTGTTTAATAGTCGAACCAGAACCAGCTCTTATCGAATTTACCTTTCTTTGTCCTTCCTTGATTCCTGCAAGACGTATAGATAAGCCCACTATTAAGGAAGTAGTAAGAATAATTTAGATTAAACATAATACCAATAAATATAGCAGTCCCAAAACATCTGGCACAACCGTTGAATGTCATTGGCATTGACAAAACCGTTATCACCGGTCAGTTGCAAAAGGCAGCTTTCCTTGGAACTGCTTACATCCGGCAACGGTACCTTTAATATTATTAAGCAACAACATCTGCCTATCTCAGGTCCTTGGGAAGGGTTCAATAGATGGGCAAAAAAGGCTAATTCTGGCCTCAACATCTGTCAGAGTGTGCGACCAGCCACAATAATACCATTGTAGGTCTTATTGCGGATTATTAATACCGTTCCGTCTGATAATTATTTCAGTAGACTTTTTAGATGAGAAAAAAAATTGCCTCCACCAATGGGCCCATCCTCTACGCTTTTGATGAAAGGAGGAAGTTGAGGAAGGCTATAACATCTTCAAGGTTTTTCTGCTTATTGGATGGCCTTGGGGTGTTTTTTTATTATTATTATTATTCATTCTTTTTTAACTTCCTGTTGTGGTTCCAGAGTTCTTCTGTAGAATTCTGTGGAAGCATATGACAAAATATATTTCTGAAACAGTTATATAACGGGAACCGTTTCTTTTCTGAGATGACTGTCAAGTCTTCCGATGAGCTGGAGCAGTGGGTCTTCCTACGATATTGTTACTGCCAACATTGTCTGAATGCCGCTTCAAACCACAACCATTCATATCTGTTAACCAGATCGTCGCTGATTCTTTTCTGTTTTTTAGCCCGCTGTGATTCATAGCCCACGTGCTGAGTTATATGAAATCGCTTCATATTTCTGGGGAACTCTGGCCTTAGATAGATGCTCCCTCTAACTCAGGAGCGAAAAGTGCACCGCCGGTTGCCTTTAAATTGACTGCCAATTCCAGGGATCAAACATCTAAAATCCTGGTTCGCTCTTTCCATGCTGGCTGGGGAATTCTGGGAGTTTAAGCACAGCTTAAACTTGCCGAGGCTGAGAAACGTTGTCTTTAGACTAGAGCCACCTTGGCTCTTTTATGACTCGTGGACTTCACCTCCCAGAATTCCTGAGCCAGCCATGCTGAGGGGAAAGGGAGAGGTTTCCATGCTGAGCCATGGCTGGCTCAGGGATTCTGGGAGTTGAAGTCCACGAGTCATCAAAGAGCCAAGGTTGCCTACCCCTGGACTAGAGCATCTGGGTATAGAAAGGTGAAGTTAAGTTGCCTTTTTGATCTAAAAGCGCGTACAAGGAATCCTAAGAGATGGGAGGAATCTTGAAGGACTTCTACTCTGATCTTCTGCTCCGGGCGGTAGGAATAACAGAATAATTAACAGAATAACAGAGTCAGAAGGGACCTTAGAGGTCTTTTAGTCCAACCCCCTGCTCAGGCAGGAAGCCCTCTACCATTTCAGATAAATGGCTGTCCAATCTGCCTAAAAACCTCCAGTGTTGGAGCACCCACAATTTCTGGAGGCAAGGAGTTCCACTGGTTAATTGTTCTAACTGTCAGGACATTTCTTCTTAATTCCAGGTTGCTTCTCTTCTTGGTTAGTTTCCATCCGTTGCTTCTTGTCCTGCCTTCAGGCGCTTTGGAGAAGAGCTTGACTCCCTCTTCTTTGGGGCAGCCCCTGAGATATTGGAAGACTGCTATCCTGTCACCCCTGGTCCTTCTTTTCATGAAACAAGACATAGCCACTAACAAAAGAACAGCCTTGGAAGGGATCTTGGAGGTCTTCTAGTCCTTCTGAAGCAGGAAATCCTACACCATTTCAGACAAACAGTTGTCCAATCTCTTAAGGATAGATCATCCCAGGTAAACAGGTGATCCACCTTTGCTTGGAAAACGCCCCATATATCGGGGTGTGTGTGTGTGTGTGTTTGAGCTTGGCGAGGTGCAGCCAATTTCTTCGACTGCCAGAGGCTGAATTGCTGAAGGTAGTTGGGGCTAGAAATGATTGCCATGCTAGCTTATCCATGGCAACTGGGCAAATCCCTTGCAAGTTGCATCCTGCAGCTCGGACAGGTTACAGCTTGAAGAGGCCCGGCTTCTGGCTCTCCCTCTGGGTCCCATTTGACGGTCTCTTCCCTCCAGCATTTAAGAGGCAGGCGTCCTCCTACTAGGATAGGGAAGGAAAAGAGAGCCGCAGGTGTTGAGAGAAAGAGAAAAAATCCTGTGACTTGCAAAGGGACAAGGCTGAGCTGCAGACAATCCTGCGGGCACGAACCGGGTGCCCACGGCTGGTAAAGCATCGCAGGCGTCCAGTCGCACTTGCCCCAGGGCTGCTATTCCAGGAGGCAACGGGACTTTCTTGTTCTTCATTGAAGATGTTTCGCTTCTCATCCAGGAAGCTTCTTCAGCTCTGACTGTGTCAGAATCCATTTATATCATATTCATAAATGGAATGTTTCAAACATTATTCCATGGATTCTGCCATCTCCCGAAGAGAAGAGAATAGATGTGTATTGAACCGGTATAGGGCATTTCAAAGGAAAGGAGAAGCCTTTTGAACTGGGGAAACAAAAGGGGGGGGGCTAGCATCTGGCTTGTGTCACGGAAGAGAGCAATAAACATGAAGGGTCCTAAGTTCCTTTTTCCCACGAGAGGGATGATACGAGATAAAGGATGGGGGACTGACCAAATGGGGTTAAGGGGGGTTAAGCCGGGAACTCTTTATAAGGGTTTACTTCATGGGATAATATTAAGTCCTGTCTCGTTTCCTGCAACCAAGCATGTCATAGTAAAGATTCTTTTTGGAATAGATTTGACTCCAAGAATTTTGTCTTCCTAAGACGTGGTTTGGGGTGGGTCCTGACAGACTGGTTGGTGGGGAACGGAAGGATTTATACTCCTTGCAGACAGCTGGTCTAATGGTGGTGGAAGAGATGCTTGAGAACAACAAGGGTGCAATAAGCATTTTTTTTTCTCCCCCTCTTGGATAAGTCAACTATGGACAATGTCCTCCTTAACCACATCTCCAATACACAGGTCGGCCTCGATTTAACAACGGCTCACTTAGTGACCGACATTACACGGCCCTGAAAAAAAAAGTGACTTAGGACCATTTTCACCCTTACAGCAGTTGCACCATCCCTGCGGTCACGTGAACAAAATTCAGACGCTTGGCGACTGACTCACATTTACGACGGTCGCAGCGTCCCGGGGGTTTCACGCGATCCCCTTCCTGCGACCTTCTGACTAGCAAAGTCAGTGGGGGAAGCCAGATTCATTTTGCGACCGTGTGACTAACTTGTCCGCTGCAGCGATTCGCTGAACAACCGTGGCAAGGAAAGCCGTCAAATGGGGCAAAGCTCGCTTAACCGATGTCTCGCTTAACAACAGAAATTTGGGGCCCCGCTGTGGCCGTAAGCCGAGGACCGCCCGTGCTCCCAACCCAGCTGATGGCAGGAAAGAGGGAGGTTGCAGAGGAGGACTGGCTTGGTCCTCTGACTTGCCTCTTTCTGGTTTAGATATTTATGCTTTTCTTTTATAAAGTCCCCAGGTAATTTACAGCCGACCGCTAATCTGACGATCACTTTTAGTGGGCGGATTTTCCTCCTCCGCTTTTCTTAATCAGCAAGAACCAATCTTCTATCTCTAAGCCCCATTTCAACACTGCTGTGCCCGAAGCAAAAGTTTTGCATGGCTTTGCGGTAAGACCGGCCCCCGTAGAAGTATTTTAAAGACTTAAAACTGTGGAGAGGAGCGCAGCTTTTCCCATAACAGAGCACTAAAGTCACGAGGAAGATGAAATCTCCTTATCTGGGGTGCTCTGAATTGCAATATATATATACGGTGACCTTGAGTTACCGTGCAGGGTTAAAATAATGCAAGGCTAGCCACCAGCCAGCATAGTTGAAATTCTTGGCAGAATTCGGCAACTATTAAATTGTCCAGGAACTGCAATTAAAAGTTTTGAGATTTATATCCCATAGATAGGCAAGATCTCGGAGTTTCCTATTTTGGGTTTGCTTCCAAAGCTTTGCTTCTAATTATGTTAAGATTAGTTTAAGGATGTAATGTTTTTTTTATTTGTTCGCTTTCCGGTCTCCAAATGGTGGATTTTTGGACAATCGGCTCAAAGTGATCCTGGATTCCACCCCACCCCCCAATTAATCCAATTGTTTTCCAGCCAGCATTTCCCCACCCATCCCCCCCCCCTTTTTTTTGCTATAATGGAATCATCCCAAAGACTTGAAGACTTTCTGCCATGCATGCCTTTTTTCTGTGCATTGTCTGGAATCTGGTCAGGGGACCTTTTATTATTTGGAAATGAAAATTGTACTATAATGTGGTTTGTTAAAAAAAAGAAAAGGAAAAAACAAGAATACAATGCAACTAGATGTCAGGATATTCGTTTGTTCGTTTATTCATTCATTCATTCATTCATTCAGCAAACTTGTATCCCACCCATTTTGCCAAGGGCGATACTGCTTTAAAAATAATTTCTTTGATATACAGCTAGTCCTCTACTTACAACGGTTTAGTGTTTACTGACAGTTCAAAGTTACAGCGGCGCTGATGACCATTTTTCACACTTACAACAATTGCGGCATCACAGGATCAAAATTCAGATGCTTGACAACTGATTCACATTTATGAGAGTTGCAGTGACCCCGGGGGGGTGTGTGTCACGTGATCCCCTTTTGCAACCTCCTGACCAGCAAAGTCCATGGCGGAGGCCAGATTGACTTGACAAATGTGTTACTAATTTAACAACCTCAGCGATTCGCCTAACAACGGTGTCCAGAAAGGTCGTAAAATGGGGCAAAGCTCGCTTAACAAACGTCTCGATTAGCAACATAAACTTTAGGCTACATTGTGGTCAACGACTGCCCATATGGCTTTCCTTTCTGGTTTTGGCCTAAGTGGAGAAAAGCAAAGTTTTACAAATACAGATTGGGTGAGACCTGGCTTAAAAACAGCAACTGTGAGAGGGACCTTGGAGTCCTAGTGGACGATCACTTGACCATGAACCAGCAGTGTGCAGCAGCAGCCAAAAAAGCTAATACAATCCTTTGTTGTATAAACAGAGGCATAGAATCAAGATACGCGAAGCATTAGTACACTTTATAAAGCCCTAGTAAGACCACACCTGGAATACTGCAGCCAGTTTTAGGACGCTGAGCTTGTCGATCAGAAGGTCAGCAGATTGGCGGGTCGATTGGCGGGTCGAATCCCGAGTGCCGCCTAACAGAGTGAGCGCCTGTTACTCGTCCCAGCTTCTGCCAACCTAGCAGTTCGAAAGCACGTAAAAATGCAAGTAGAAAAACAGGGACCACTATGGTGGGAAGGTAACAGCGTTCCGTGCGCCTTTGGCGTCTAGTCATGCCGGCCACATGACCACGGAGACCTCCTCGGACAAGTGCTGGCTCTTCGGCTTTGAAACGGAGATGAGCACCGGCCCCTAGAGTCGGAAATGACTAGCACGCATGTGCGGGGGAACCTTTACCTTTTATCTTATCACAAAAAAGATGTTGAGAGTTTGGAAAAAAATCAGAGAAGAGCAACTAAGATGATCAGGGGCCTGGAGACTAAAACGTACGAAGAACGGCTGCAGGACTTGGGTTTGGCTAGTCTAAAGAAAAGAAGAAATAGGAGAGACATGATAGCAGTGTTCCAGTATCCGAGGGGCTACCACAAGGCAGAGGGGGCCAGGTTGTTCACCAAAACACCAGAGGGCAGGACCAGAAACGATGGTTGGAAACTGACCAAAGAGAGAAGCATCCTAGAACTAAGGAGAAACTTCCTGACAGTGAAGACAATTAAGACCTCCAAGGTCCCTTCCAGCCCATTCCATTCCATTCCATTCCATTCTATTCTATTCTATTCTATTCTATTCTATTCTATTCTATTCTATTCTATTCTATTTTCTATTCTATTTTCTATTCTATTCTATTCTACATTCTATTCTATTCTATTCTATTCTATTCTATTCTATTCTATTCTATTCTATTCTATTCTATTTTCTATTCTCTATTCTCTATATTCTATTCTATTCTATTCTATTCTATTCTATTCTATTCTATTCTATTCTATTCTATTCTATTCTATTCTATTCTATTCTATTCTATTCTAGATTCTATTCTATTCTATTCTATTCTATTCTATTCTATTCTATTCTATTCTGTTGGCTTCCAATGTGACTTTGATGTAGTGATTGAGAGCTCAAGTTTATGTTTTGGAAAATGACTCAAAGCCGAATTGGTATTTTTCACTTCCTTGTGTAAGCCCGGCAATCTCTGTGAGAAACGGTCCTTCCCTCCACCCTGGGGTGAATTCCCACATTTGCTAGTGGAGCACTGATCTTAAACAATCTGGTTTCAACCACAACTTTCACACTTTTTTCCCCAGCATTTTTTTTTTAAAAAAAATTGATGCCACTTCTTCCTTTGCTATTTTGCATTACTTTCCACTATCTGATTTTTTTCCCTCCCCCTAAGGTAAGCAGAATTTGTGTGGGTGTTGTTTTTTGTTTCTTTTTTTTTTAAGTGTTGGTTTTTAATGGACGGTCATTTGCAAAGCTGTGATCTGTAAATGCAAGGATGGAACAGAGGGGAAAAGAGTTGACTTCTGAAATTTATCATAAATGCAGATAGCCCCTGACTTACAGCTATTCCTTTAGCAACTTTTCAAAGTTATAATTGGATTGGAAGACTTCCAAGGCCCCTTCCAACTCTGTAATTCTCTCAGATGAAATTGTTGTTTCTTCTTATGAATTATTCTGTTTGTCAGTATAAATCTACTTCAGCAACAGTCTAGGAGTCTGCTTGGAGTTAGATACTAGTCAAAGGAATTCAAGGGAGGTTGGCCTTAATTTGCTTGTGGCTATGTAGGGATTCTAGGCTGGTCCCTCTTTTAACTCCACCCCAGATTCTGCCACATCCTTCTCTTACACAATCCTAAGGAAAAAACCCCACCAATTCCTTCCTGTAAGCCTGAAGAATTCCCAGATGAGGGTGGAGACTGGTTCTCTGAGCTTGTGGGTTGGTTTCCAAACGTTTCTTTACCAAGCTAGGTAACATCTTCAGCGAAGTTTAGGGGGTGTCAGTGTCATCCTTAGGAATTACGCTGAAGATGTTTTCTAGCCTGGTAACGAAATATTTGGAAACCAACCCATACGCTCGGAGAACCAACGTCCACCCTAGCTGCAGGTATTTGCCGCTATCGAAAAATTCACACATCTCTGGTCTTGAGTAGAGTCATCCATTCGGGGTTGTTCCCATCTCTGAAGAACCCCACAATTTCCTTGCTTGAAAGGTCTTCATCTGTTGGCCAAAGGCCACCGAGGAACACCCACTTCGGCTGTCACTGCCTTCCCCCCCACCACAGCCTTGCTAGGAATTGGACCGTGTCTGTAGTCAAATGGCAAAGGTGGTTTAATTTGCTACAGAGTGATCCGGCGCAGGCTGTAAAGAAGGTGTCACCGCCACTGAACCTCCTGCAAGCCTGAACAAGAATTTCATCATGGCCCTTATTATCCTCCAGCAGATGCTGTTCCCCAATGGCTTAAGTTTTGTTTTGCCAAGAGAAGGATATGGAGCTCTTTAAAAGGCTGCCCTGGGGAATGCTTGGCCCCTGTTTTGACTATTGTTTTTTATCAGCCTCGGGTGTTTTCTCCTAACGGGCCAGGGGCTGAATTAATTTCATCCAGGTTTATGACTGGAAAGAAGGTCAGCCCTATAGGCTGGGTGGTGAGCAACAGAGACACGTCAGAATCTTTCCCTGCTATTAAAGGTGACCTGCCAGGCGATGCAGGCGTGCCACAGACCTTTGTGTAACTCTTAACCCAAACGGTTGTTACTGCCATCGCTGCTCCCTCGATAACCATTGCTCAGTGTGAGTGTCAAAGCGACACCACTTATGCACAAGACAGACGTATTGGCAAGCTTGGAGGAACACCAAATATTTTCAGAAAATAGCTGGGTGTGTGTGTGTAGAGAGATTAATCCAGGAGCAGAGACCCCAAAACCTTCAGAGGAAGACTGAGCATGCTCAGTAGTCATAGAGCGGTGACTGGCTAGAAGGGATGAATTGCCCAAAAGGCATAAGAGGAATATTTTGTTGCAGGACTCGCTTGTTACTTTCCAAAATTAATTTAGTTTGGGTTTTTGCCACAACCATGCCAGAAATATTAAATACTTGCTGGCTGCATGACCAGCGTGTGTCCAGATAGATAGACAGGAAGTCCTCGTCTTAACGACCCCAACGGAGCCCAATATTTTTGTCGCTAAGTGAAACGTTTGTTGAGTGAATTTTGCTTCACTTTATGACCTTCCTTGCCAGGGTTGTTAAGGGAATCTCTACATTTGTTAAGTTAGCAAGACGGTTGTTAAGTGAATCTGGCTTCCCTATTGACTTGGCTTGTTAGAAGGTGGCAAAGAGGGAAGGCACAAAATAAATATGAGTCTTTTGCCCATTGTGATCACGAGACCGTGGATCGGGCGGGACACTTGCCACAGTTGTGAGTGTGAAAAATAGTCCTAAGTCCCTTTCTTCCCAGTGCCATTCCCTAACTTTTGAACAGTCCCTAAATGAACAACTGTATGTTGTGGGCTGGCTGTCGTGGATTAGAAGAAACTCAGGTTTAAGTATTAGCTCAGAAAGTTGCCTAGGGTGCCATAAATACCAGCAATTTACAAAAAAAATAAATAAATCTATTCGTGATGAATAGCTCCTTTGTCCTTCTTCCACGCCCTTTTTAACTATTGTGTGACTCAAAATGGAAGAACTTAACCCCGAAGTCATTTTCGACCTTCCAGGTGCAGCCAGCAACCCTTCCAAAACTCTCCCGCGACTGTGAATGCAGGAACAAAAACACCATGCACAATTCGGGGCGAGGATTTTGCTGCGAAAGAGGAGATAAGGGCCAATCCAGACTGTCAGAAGAGGAGATGCTGGCGGAGAAACATTGCTTGAAAACAAGGTTGACCTTGATATGGGGAAACAGCCTGCAAAGCCAGAAAGAGGTTAATGTTTTCAGCTTCTCTTTTTCCCACGCTGCAAGGCGAGAGGCTTCAAGCAAAAATGCAGGTAGTTCTCGACTTGCAGCAGTTTCATTTAGCGACCGTTTCATGTCACAGCGGCGCTGAAAAGGGACTTGTGACCGTTTCTCACACTTAGGCCCGTTGCAGCATCCCCAGGGTCCCGTGATCGGAATTCGGACACTTGGCAACGGACTCCTATTTATGACGGTCGCGGTATCCCGGGGTCACGCGATCCCCTTTTGCGCCCTCCTGACGAGCAAAGTCAATGGGGGAAGCCAGATTCGCTTAAGGACTGTGTTCCTCACTTAAAGACCGCAGCGATTCGCTTAACAACTGTGGCAGGAAAAGTCATAAAATGGGGCAAAACTCACTTAAGAAATGTCCCACAATTCTGAGCGCCATTGTGGTTGCGTAACAGAGAGAGTTAGCGAGGAGTTTTATTTATGTACTCTTATTTTTGTTCATGAAACAGCTTATATCGTATCCTCAGCTCACCTGAATGGAGAATTGGCATGGCTTTGTTTATTTATGGTTTTTTTCCCCCCTCTCCACAGAATTCTCAACCAGAAAGGGGAATTTTCTGAGATCTGGCTTCTAACTGGTAACATAGTCAAATGCTTTGCCGGTGACATGTCTCCTCAGCCGTCTTATATTGCCCTCTGGGAACGCGTTCCCACCCATTCAGTCCTTTATTGACAATTAAAGCAGTAAAACCATTCAGCATTTACAGTTGGAACGGAAATGGCAATTAAGATGAAAACTGCTGATAAGGGGGTGGGGGGAAAACACAACAAGCCACATATCCTTCGTGAAAAGTGCCATAAAATAATCAGGATGCCAGGAGGCTGAACACCTGCAAAAAAAAATTCTTTCATTTTTTTTTAAGCCTTAGTTGCAAAGTTTGATTCCGCCTGAGCACCGTTGTTGAAAAGACTTCTGTGCCCAAACACAACGTGCAGAATTTCCCTAGTAGGGAAATTAGCCCGGTAAATAAGCTAGTAGTATAACCTAGTAACTAACCTAATAAAGTAGTAGGGAATAGCTTGATAAATAAGCTCTCTGTTGTTCATGCATTGCCAGGCTTTCTTATTCATTTGTGCCACCAGAATCTTCAAACGATTGCCTACTGAAATTAAATAACTAAGCCTGCCAGTGTAAAGGCATCCTTGAATTTGGCTCATTTGTTTGTATCCTGCCTCTGTTATTTTTACAAATAATTCAAGGCAGTGAATATACCTAACACATCTTCCTTCTCTTTTCTCTACAACAACTACTCTGGGAGTAGAATAGATTTAGAATAGAATAGAATAGAATAGAATAGAATAGAATAGAATAGAATAGAATAGAATAGAATAGAATAGAATAGATTGATAGAATAGAATAGAATAGAATAGAATAGAATAGAATAGAATAGAATAGAATAGAATAGAATAGAATAGAATAGAATAGAATAGAATAGAATAGAATAGAATAGGAGCTGGAAGGGACTTTGGAGGTCTTCTAGTCCAGCCCCCTGCTCAAGCAGGAGAACCTCTACCAAGTGGGCTGGGCTAAAAGAAATGGACTGGCCGAAAGACACCCAGCTGACTTTCATGGCTAAGGTGGGACTAGAACTTTCTGTCTCCCGGTGATGGCCTACAGTCACATAGCTTTGCCATATCACCTAGCTGCCTCCATCACGGAAGGAAGGAAGGAAGGAAGGAAGGAAGGAAGGAAGGAAGGAAGGAAGGAAGGAAGGAAGGAAGGAAGGAAGGAAGGAAGGAAGGAAGGAAGGAAGGAAGGAAAGGAATTCTAAGGGCTGAAGTCCATACTTAAAATGTTTCTCAACCATTGCAACTTGGAAGATACACAAACTTCAGCTCCCAGAATTGAATTCCCATGCTGGGTGGGCAACTCCGGGAGTTGAAGCCCAGACATCTTCAAGTTGTGGGTTAAAGGACCCTCATCCCTTGGGCAATTCTGCCAGGGTGAATCTTAGGGAGACCTTGGCACGACCTCTACATAATGATGCCCAAGGGGTTTCCTTAAGAGCGCTTCTCTCCCCCCTCCCCCCCTCCCGGTGCCACAAGCACATAATTGTGCCCCTGGTGTGTTACAGAGGCCTGGCTCAGCATCCGTTTTTCTACCCCAGCCCTCCTGTCAAGAGCAAGCCAAGCCTCCTTCCTTGGCAAGGATGCTGCCAGGCATCACTGTGGATGGATGGGTAGACTCGGGCTGCTGTGGGTGCATTAAAACACACCGGTCCTGATGCTAACTCCTGCCGTAGCTCTGAAGAGCTTGGGGGCAGCCCTGCAGCCTGGCCAAACTGTAATTGTTACCAGGTTAGGGAAGAGGAATACCTATGGGGGAATGTTCCAATTAAAACCATTTTCCTTAATATGGATGGAAAGTAATCAAGGAGAGAAGCAACCTGGAATTAAGGAGAAAACTTCCTAACAGTGAGGACAATTAACCAGTGAGACAGCTTGCCACCAGAAATCGTGGGCGCTCCATCCCTGGAGGTTTTTAAGAAGAGGCTGGACACCCATTTGTCTGAGAGAGGCTGGACACCCATTTGTCTGAGATGCTATAGGTTCTCTTGCTTGAGCAGGGGGCTGGACTTATTCTTTTATTCTTATTCTTTTATTCTTACAAAAGAATGGAACAAGAATAAAAATTCTTGTTCTTATTCTTTTATTCTTATTCTTATTCTTTTATTCTTATCCTTTTATTCTTATTCTTTTATTCTTATTCTTATTCTTTTATTCTTATTCTCTTATTCTTATTTCATATTATTTTCATTCAGTGAAGAGGTTGATTTGACTTCCACCCAATTCTTGCTTCTGAGCCTACTTATTTTTTTTTGGGGGGGGGGAACATGCAACCCCCAGGCTTTGCAGTCTAAGAGCCAAAACTTGTCCTCCTGTGAGATGAAGAGATATACAGGTAGTCCTGGACTCAAGACCCACAACTGAACCAAAAATTTATGTTGCTAAGTGAGATGTGCCCCATGGTACGACTTGTCCTGCCCCATTTGTCAAGTGAGTCGCTGTATTTGATAACTTAGTCACTTAAACCATTGTTAAGTGAATCAGGCTTCCCTCGTTGACTTGGCTTGTCAGACGGTCGCAAAAGGGGATCACTTGATCCCGGGACCATCTTAAATGTGAGTCAGTTTGTCAAGCATCTGAATGTAAATCCCGGGACCACGGGGAGGGTCGTAAGTTTGAAAAAGGGTCAAAAGTCACTTTTTCCTACTGCCATTATAACTTTGAACAGTCACTAAACTGTGGGAGGACAGCACATCTCCCCACCCCCACCCCAGAGAAAGAAATATTTTGGAAATATTTAAAAGGCAGAATATTATATTTCCCCAGAGGATCTTAAAGGCAGGAAAATCCCTCCCCCACCGCCGCCCAAGTCTCTGCCCCCAAATGGAAACCAGGCCTGCAGAATTGCAGATGTGATAATCTTATCAGAAAGATTGGAGCCAGGAAGATTGGAGCTGATGGGATTAGAAAGACAATCAACAATCCCTCACACCAAAATAATAATAATAATAATCCAACATAGGACATAGCCGTCAGCCCCAGTCCCAGGGAAGCAGGATATGACCTTTGGGACATAATAGGATTAACCCACCACCATCAGGCACACACAGACTCAGGTCAAAGTTCATGGCACAGGAACAACTCCAAACAAAAAGCCCAAGAAGGGATAAAAACCCACCACTCCCAGCTACATGTGGTCAGTTTCCCCAGAGCCACATTGCTGTCTGGCTCTGCTCTTCTTCAATAAATTGCAACCTTCTTTCTAAAACAGTCTCCATTTTGTTTGTTCCCAGCTTGGACCGGACCCTGATGAAGATTTTTTCTCTCAACGAAACGTTGTAAGTCGAGGACACGGGGTACCTTCTGCAGGCTCCCCCCCCCACTACTCCTGCCTACATCTTCTCCTTTCGTTTTGTCAAGGCTGCCACTTTCCCTTCCCCTCCCTTCCCTCTGCCTGGTTCAGGACCACGTCAAATATTCAACAGGTTTTTCTTCTTTTGCTCTCCTTACCAACATCTGCATAGCTGGGTTATTTTTTTTTGAAAAAAAACACACACAACATTGGCAGTTTAATTTGATCTCGTCATAAACCTGCCAAAACAGAAAATCTGCAAATGGATCTCTGAGGGTTTTTTTTTTGGGGGGGGGGTTGGTTTTGTTTTCCTAAACAGGGCCGCAGGGGGAAATTGGTTTGGAGAGGAGCCTCAGTAAGAGAGTGTTTTTCCTGCACTGTTTCACCACTGAAAATCCCCCCCCCGCCAACCCCCCCCAGGCAGTTTGTGAGAGTAGGTGGGGTTGGGAAGGAAATGTGCAAGGTCCATGCTATGAGAGTTTGTGGCGAGGAAGGGGAACGCAATGGAAGAGAGCCGTTGATGGGCAATATTTGGCGATGTAGCCCAGGTGAGGAGGAAGCCATGAAGATACGTTGGGAATCGCTGAGAGACGTTGTGCCTCAGTGAATTCACTCTAAACCAGGGGTGTCAAACTCAATTTCATTGAGGGCCGCATCAGCATTGCGGTTGCCCTTAGCGGGCCGGGTGGGTATGGCCTGGGTGGGTGTGGCCTACTGGGTGGGCATGGCTAGAGTGCATATGGCCTACTGGGTGGGCGTGGCCAGCTCTACATCGTTCGCATCAAGGGTGGCTATGGGGGCCTGGGCAGGAGTGGGACAGATCTGGGGGTCTCTGGCAGGAGGAGGATCTCTGGGCCAGGGCCAAGGCAGTGGGGGCCGTTCCCTCACTCTTTCCAAGATGGCTTCGCGGGCCGCATGAAACCACTTTGCGGGCCTTGTGTTTGACATGTCTGCTCTAAACTGAGAAATTCCATCCCTGGTTTTGGAATTCTGCATTTATCCCAGGTGATGAAAGTTACCTTAGTGTCTTACTCTTCCTTCCTGGCCCCTCCGCACAAGGCTTGCCTGCCAGTGGATGCTATTTGGCAGAAAAGACTCCATCTTTGACTCAGTCTTTTTTAAACAAAATCTGTACAGTACCAACCTTTTCAAAAATTCAAAAACAAAACACGGATTAGACAGTGCCTGGATTTCAGGGTTAAGTGGCTTGGTATTTTCCAGATTGTTTTTTTTTTGTCCAGATATGTGGACTTCCATTTTCCAGAATCCTCCTGCCTGCATGGCTGTTGCTAAGAATTCTGGGAAATGTGTTTATGCTTTGTGATATTGTCTTCTCTCTAACCAAGGAAGTCAGTTTGATCATCAGTGAAGCCTGTCTGTCTGATCTATCTCTTCATGCACCCATCCATCCCTTCCTCTATCCATCCACCGCTCCATCTGTCTTTCCATCCATGCATGTATGCATGTCTTGAAAGAAAAATCAGGTCCAGTTCTGTCCTGCCTCTTTTTTAATATTAAGAATAAAGAATATTTTAATCTGGGGATGTGGGGCCTTCCTAGACATGCATGCAACCATCCATCCATCCATCCATCCATCCATCCATCCATCCATCCAATAATTTTGGGTCAAAGAATTGCAACTCATTTCTGAGGTTAGAAACTGATCAGGTGGGGTTTTTTTTTGTGTGTGTGGAGCATAGTTGTGTCTCTTGTATCTGCAGAGACACAATAAAGAAATCCACATGGTTTTAATAGAGGTAGGGTCAAGATTAGAGGCAATGAAACACCAAAACTGAATTCAACCACCCAGATGTCTCCTTGGTTGATTGAATGCATGAAATGAGAGCCATTGTTTTAGGAGAGAAACAAACTCATCGGTGGGGAAGGCCTGGATGGAAAATCAAGAGAGGCTGCCTTGCAGCCATAACAGATCATTTTAGCCGATGTTCCTTCTGGATTTCCTGCCTTGGGCATCTATCTCTTTGACAGTTCTTTGGCATTGATAATAGCCTTTGCACCTTGCCTTGACAACAGGGAAGGAGATGTGCTTCACGATCAGACACAGTGCCTCCTAGGAGAGAAGAAATTAACCCAGGGAGCTAAACAAGAGTAAGCCACGGGACAGAACCTTTTGGCTCCAACATCTGGTTTTAATAGCCATAAAAGAGTATGCCCGGAGCGAAATACTGCCGATTATCTCTTGAGTCAGGACGTTCCCTTCAACACCGGGAAGAACAAAATGAACTGAGCTAAGGTGTTCTTCAAACAAAGCTTCTCCAGAATACACATTATTAAGGACATTGGCAGAGATAGTGGCTTCCTTGAGTGCCACTGGTGGCTTATTTAGGATTCTTCCTTCGATGGCACAGGCTGCATTGGCATGGCACAATATTGAACAGCTTCAGCTTCTCGTCGCTGGAGGTTGAGCATCTTCGCCCTTCTGGCTTCCGGTTTTATGCTGGCCGCCTCACCTCCATCTAAGTTGAGCAAAATGACCCACCAATTAAAAAAATAAAATAAAATCCCAAAGCACTCGGAAAACACGGTAGAAAAAATAAAATAAAATAACCCGTCTCTTTTGAGGAGGTAGAAAGCGTTGGGAAAATGGAAATATACAATTTGGTAGGCCTAAAAACCATCCAGGCCTTATGGTTATGCGGAATGGCTGCTGTTTCTCATCCTTGTTCCCTGCAAGAGGTGTGGACTTCAACTCCCCAGAATTCCCCCAGCCAACCAGGAATTCTGGGAGTTGAAATCCATACCTCTTGCAGGGAACGAGGTTGAGAAGCACTGATTTATTGTATGGAGTGAATGTTGACGGAATTGTTCCCACAGTGAAAAGTGAGCTGCTGTTGATGATGGGGTTCTTGTACACATATTGCCCTCCTTGTGATTGGGCTTTGTGTTGCACTGCACAGCCACACAGCTGTTCAATAAAGGGAACAGCTTTCGCAATCATGGTTACAGCCTGTGACAGTAATCGACCCCAGAGGGATACTCAGTCTGAATGGCAAGCATGCCTGCACACCCACCCACGCTCCTAGCTGCTGGATGGCAGAAAACAGATTATTTAAAGTCGTATATTTATGTCTTGCCTAACCAGAATCTCAAAGAAATAAGGAATTGTATTTGGCCAAAGGCAGTGGGGGATGCCTCAAACAAATCCGTTTCTCCTTTTGATGGGCCAGGGCAAGGTGGAGTTTGAGCCCTCAAGCGATGCCACAAAATCTGGCTGCCAAACACCCCTGGCTGAGTCACACTTGCTCTGTCAAACCGAAGCCGGCTTCAATTAATGGATTACAGGATTGCAACCACAGCATCTCTCCGCCGCTGATGGATGGGCGAGACCTTGCAACTCCATTGGAAGCGTAGGCTTTGGTGACTCAGTCTTTAAACCCCAAGGGGCACCCACCACTAACAGCCCAGGTCCCTGCTGTGATTTGCTTATCTATGGCAGGTTGAATGACTGAGGTCAAACCTTAGCACTTAGCAGTAGCACGCAGACTTATATACCGCTTCACAGTGCTTAACAGCCCTCTCTAAGTGGTTTACAGAGTCGGCATATTGTCCTCCAACAATCCGGGTCCTCATTTTATCCACCTCGGAAGAATGGAAGGCTGAGTTAACCTTAAGCAGGTCAGGATCGAACTCTTGGCAGTGAGCAGAGTCAGTCTGCAATACTGCATTCTAACCACTGCGCCACCATGGCAATGGAATAGAATAGAATAGAATAGAATAGAATAGAATAGAATAGAATAGAATAGAATAGAATAGAATAGCCCTTAGACTTATATACCGCTTCACAGTGTTTTTACAGCCCACTCTAAGCGGTCTACAGTCTACGGTCAACATATTTTCCCCCAACAATCTGGCTCCTCATTTTACCGACCTTGGAAGGATGGAAGGCTGAGTCATCCTTGAGCCGGTGAGGATCAAACTGTCGAACTGCTGGCAACCGGCAGTCAGCAGAAGTAGCCTGGAGTACTGCATTCTAACCATTGTGTCACCATGGCTGACCTTCAACCAACCACGATCGCTTCACCCCACAGGACAGTAGGACAAGACTGTGCTCAAAAATGGTTTGGATTTAAGGAATAAAAGTATCACACACAACTTCATTCCCGCTTATATCTTTGTCTTCAAAATATAAGAACGTCTTATGTTTTTGAGATGTGCCGTTTTTCTGTACTTAACTGCTGAATATTTTGAACTGTCTCTCAGCCATGGCTGGCTAGAGAATTTGGGGAGTTGAAGTCCCTCCATCTTAAAGCTGCCACGGTTGAGAGACGCTGACTTAGGAATTAAAACTCCTTGCCAAGCTAGCACTGAACAGGACAAGCCTCTGTTGCAATTTTCCCAAATTCCTATTTGCTCATTCCTAATATGTGTCCTTCAAGACATATCTCGGAGACAAAACATCCCTCCGGCTGTTTCTGCTGGGTTCAAGAGTTGTAGGTCACAGAAGACTTATTTTGACGGGATTTTAGCAGGTCATGGAAGAATTATTTTGACTAATTGCAAGCAGCACCATTCAAGGCCCAAAGGAGAGGCATCAGGAAGTTTGAGTTTCAGACAAAAAAAATTCTTTTTTGGGGGGGTGGGGGTAGTGAGGAGAAATTAGACACACACCCCCCCCAAACTAACCCTGGAGGTCTTGAGTATGTTCAGTGACCTCACACTACTCCTGGTAGGACTGGGAACATCCAGAAGCAGTCCATAATCCAAGGAGAACATTTTGTTATAGGTCTTTCCGTCCTTGGCTCCCTTCTCTCAACCATCAGCTAAGATACCACGTCTGGTACATCAACAGCCAAAACTAATTAAAGTTTATTGGCTCAATCAAATCCTATTCCAAAGCTAATCCTGTTCTTCAGTTTTATTTGTCCACCTCTTCTTCTTGCCTTAGGTTTAAAACCTGGCCCTGGGCATAATCCCACACTGTTTCTGTGTTTGCAGAGTACACAAAAATGTTGTGTTCTGCACCCAGGTATTATCCTCTTTGGTGCCCCAAAGGAGCACCAGCTGAGTAGCCTACAAAAGTTGTCCCCATGATGGAGTAGGTACACATGGGCCCATCTCACCAGGGTTTCGGCTCTGTCCGTAGAGGAAATGGCATATTTACCATCCGGTTCTTCTGAGCTTCGTTTGGCACAAAAATTCATCTCCTGCTACCACACTTGAGTCCCTCTTTCAAGGAGGTCTGCAGTATATGGTCCAAGAAGACCAAGAAGACAGTCTCAGTGGTTCTACCGCAGCTTCACCATCTTCATTTTTGGAGAACAGACCTCGGGGGATGTAAACGCACCCTTGACTTTTGCTCTGCTCCGAGTGATTTATTTGTTTAATTGCAACCTGCCTCTAATATTTTTTACAAATAACTCAAGGCAACAAACATATCCAACCCATCTTACTCTACCTCAAACAAGAACCCTGTAAGGTGGGTTGGGCTGAGAGAAAAGAACCGGCCCAAGGTCAAATAGTTGGATTTTGTGCCTAAGGCAGTATGAAAACTAACAGAAGTCCCCAGCCAGTCGTGCTAACCCAAACTTAACCCCAACGCTAATCCCTAAGTGGGTTTATCCCGCAATGGGATTTTCCCATGTATGTTGCCAGGAAATATAGATAGGGTAGGCTGAAAACATCAGCACCCTCCTAAACATACTGATGCGCTCCGGATCCATTGGCGATGTCCATTTTACTGTCCAAATTCACAGAGACCTAACCCTAACCCTAAGTGTGTTGGTCCCCCAATGGGATTTTCCCATGTATTTTGCCAGGAAACGTAGCTACGGCGGGCTGAAAAAGTCAACACCCTCCTAAGCATTCTGATTCACTCCCAATCCATTTGGATAAGTCCATTTCCTGACATTTCAACTGGAATCCAATCCAGTTTAAATTGCTTCACCACCATTTGGAGTGCAGACTCTGGTCTGTCAGTTCAAAACCATGGATTTCCCCTCCCCTCCCCCACTCAAATAATTGCACAAAGCATTGGGAGTTGAAGTCCACAAGTCATAAAAGGGCCAAGGCTGAAGATCCCTGAGCTAGACATACCCAATTCCCAAATCTCAGATGTCCAGATGCAACCAGAAGGGGAGCTAATGAAAGAGAAGGAGATGGAGTTTAGGTCTGCAAGCAACCAGCCAAAATAAGATATGGGCTTGATGATTAAAAGCTGCTGCTTTTTTTGTAGACTAACTGATCCAGCCTGATCAGAATGACATTGTTTCAACGACCTTGAATTGAAAATTGTCCTCCCGGTTGGCCAGCTTATCTCAAAAGAATGTCAGAATGAAACTTACACAGAGTTAGAAGGAGTCCGACTTCCATGCCGAACAAAAATGCAAACCAAAGATATCTGGATGGGACAGCTGTCCAGGCTTTGCCCAAACACGTCCAGCAAAGAAGCATTCATCAACTTTTCTTTCCATTGTTGGAATGCACTTAAAAAAAACCACACACAAAAAAAACCTTTTTTAAGCAGTCGGAATCTGAAAATTCGCTCTGTAATTCTGAATTTTGCTTTGAGAGGAAGCAGAACAGGTAGAGTCCCCCCCAAATAAAGGCTATCATTCAGGGAAAGGGAATTATCTAGAGCAGGGGTGACCAATCTTGGGAACTTCAAGACTTGTGGGCTTCAGCTCCCAGAATTCCCCAGCCAGCACATTTTTTTCAACCTCGGTGGCTTTTAAGATGTGTGGGCTTAGAATCATAGTGTAGGAAGGGAAGGAAATATTTGGGGGGATGTTAAAAAAAGGCAGAGTATTGTATTTCCCCAAAGGAATAATAGAAAATCTTAGGCAGAAATACACACACACCCCTGTCCCCAGTCTCTCTGCCCCATGCAGAAAACAGCTCTGTAGAAATGCAGATTTTTTGATTCATTCAGGAAGACTTGAGCTAGGAAGCTCGGAGCTGGTGGGATTAGAAAGTCAAAGACCGCTAAAATCTACATCCCCCATGGAAAATCTAAAGACATGACCTTTAGGACATAATAGGATTAACCCACCACGATTAGAATACCAAAAGGGCACACTGAACCTCAGGCCAAAGTTCATTGCACAGGAACAGGAACAACCTCAAAGCCCGCAAAAGGTATAAAAATCCCCCCACTCCCAGCTCCATTTTGTCAGCCATCCCAGAAACACGTTGCTGTCACTGAAGTTTCTGGCCATTAAATAAACTAAACCTTGTTTCCTAAGCAGTCTCCATTTTGTTTATTCCCGGCTTGGACAGGACCCCGATGAAGATTTTTCTTTCAACAATAGAGTGCTAGGCCTGGAAGGGACCTTGGAGGACTTCTAGTCCATCCTTTTGCTGGAGCAGACCTTATACCATTCCAAAGAAATGGCTGTCCAGTCTAGCGATGGTGCACCCACCACTCCAGGAGGCTGTTCCATTGATTAATCGTTTTTGCAGTCAGGAAATTTCTCTTTAGTTCCAGGTTGGCGCTCTCTTTAAGGAGTTTCCATCCATGACTTCTTGTCCTGCCTTCAGGTGCTTTGGAGAATAAAAGTTGCCATGGCTGACAAATGCTGAATGCTACACCTTGTTTACTCAGGCCCCAATAAGTATTCCTAAGTCATACATAAATCAAAGGGGACTGAAGGCTAAAACATAGAAAGAATGCTTGCAGGAATTGGCTATGTCTAGTTAACGACAGTGTGATTTTGACAGCAGTACTCCAATATCTCAGGAGTTGCCACAAAGAAGAGGCGGGTGGGGTGTCAACCCATTCTCCAAAGAACCTGAAGGCAGGACAGGAAGCAACAGGTGGAAACTAATCAAGGAGAGAACCAATGTAGAACGAAGGAGAAATTTCAATTAATCAGTGCAACAACTTGCCTCCAGATGGATGCTCCGTCACTGGAGGCTTTTAAGAAGAGATTGGTCAACCATTTGTCTGAAATGATACAGGGTTTCCTGCCTGGGCAGGGGGTTGGACTAGAAGACCCTCAAGGTTCCTTCCAACTCTGTTATTCCATTATAATTGCATTTCAGTTTATTAGATTAATCAATTTAAGTAAGTAAGTAAGAAAGAGGTAAGACAACTTCTGAGCTCCAGATAGCCACCAGTGTATCATTTCAGCCTCCATCTCCAACTCACTCAGACGGGTGCATAAAAGAGACAATGTCTCCTTAATGAAGCTTCAGTTCAGGTTTATCATTCTTCCATTCCACTTATGCGATTATTCCATCTAGCCCAGCAGTTTGGCTTCTCCTTTTAACACTGGAACAATTAGAAGACCAGAAAGCTGGCATACAGATTGAACCATGTAAGGAAGTCAGCCATTGTGCAAATAAAAGAAGGGAATTAAGCATGAAGAAAGAGTAGCCCTTTGAAATCTTCTGTTATGTAAGCTGAGGTCACTGCATAGCCTTTGGAGACCTTAAATAGGGAGCTTGTGCCCTCCCCCATCCTTTACCCCTCCCCTTTTGTGGACCCTGCATTTTCATAACCTTGGCTCTTTCCCCGTGAAGCAGACAAGCCCCTCTGAATGAAATTTGACCTGCAAGGTGGTTTAGTTCTAGACCCCATAAATAATAACTTTCAAAAAGAGTAAGAACGAGGCAAGCATTAATCGTTACCGGTAATCGCCATCCTTCATCCGGTACCTGAATTTCTACTAAAGTTACCTAAAGCAAAGTCGAAGGAAGTGTTGCCAAGAGAAACATAAGCCACCACAATGAAAACCCTATGGATCCTTAATGGCCCTACACAAAAGACACTGCAAACACCTCCAAAGTCATTTTGCCAGTTGGGTGCAAAATAAGCCACAAAAAAAGAAAGAAAGAAAGAAAGAAAGAAAGAAAGAAAGAAAGAAAGAAAGAAAGAAAGAAAGAAAGAAAGAAAGAAAGAAGAAAGAAAGAAAGAAAGAAAGAAAGAAAGAAAGAAAGAAAGAAAGAGAAAGAAAGAAGAAAGAAAGAAAGAAAGAAAGAAAGAAAGAAAGAAAGAAAGAAAGAAAGAAGAAAGAAAGGGAAAAGGGAAAAAAAGCTGGATGAGAAATAGGGTTGATGCAATCCAGAAAACTACTGGGAAAACTTTTTATTTCTCTTATCGTTTAGCTGGGAAGAACAGAGCAGAGCGGAACAGACTAAGAGAGCTGGAAGGGACCTTGGAGGTCTTCTAGTCCAACCCCCTGCTCAAGCAGGAATCCCTATACCAGGGGTGTCAAACTCAATTTCATTGAGGGCCGCAACAGCATTGCGGTTGCCCTCAAGGGGCTGGGTGGGTGTGGCCTGGGTGGGCGTGGCCTACTGGGTGGGCATGGCCAGAGTGCGTATGGCCTACTGGGTGGGCGTGGCCAGCTCTACATCCTTCGCATCGAGGGTGCCTATGGGGGCCTGGGCAGGAGTGGGACAGATCTGGGGGTCTCTGGCAGAAGGAGGGTCTCTGGGCCGGGGCCAAGGCAGTGGGGGCTGTTCCCTTACTGTTTCCAGGATGGCTTCGTGGGCCGCATGAAACCACTTTGCGGGCCGGATCTGGCCCCCGGGCCTTGTGTTTGACACGTCTGCCCTATCCCATTTCAGACCAACGATTGTCCAGTCTCTTCTTAAAAACCTCCAGTGATGGAGCACCCACAACTTCTGAAGGCAAGTCGTTCCACTGGCTAATTGTTCTATCAGGAACTTTCTCCTTAAGTCCCCTTGAAGTCAACTGATGCTGTCCTGAATAGGTATATGGCTTGGATTGTACCCTTCCATGCCACAAAAATACAGGTAGCTCTCAACGTACCACCACAATCCACCCCAACAGTTTGGTTGCTAAGTGAGTTTTGCCCCCTTTCAGGACCTTTTCTGTCCACAAATGTTGGCTAAGCAGCGTGGAAGCTACAGTGCAGCAAAGGCTGGGCCAGATAGCTCGTAACCAGCTACTGTCACCTGCTTTCTTCTACAGGATTTCAAAGGCTTCCTCCCCCAGGAGCTTGTTAGAAGAAGCTTTCCACTCTGAATTGGCACCTTGTCAGAAGCCAGAAGGGCTTTGCATCATACACCGAATTTCCCTTGTTGGCAAATGTTGACTAGAGGGACACATGAGGTGTGGAGAAGCAGAGCAACGGGTAATAACATGTCAGCCGGTGGCGGATGATATAAGAGCTCTCTTTTGCCCAGGCACCGACGGATTGCCAACAAACCCACCCTCTTTAGCCTAAGCTAGTGGGTTGTGTGAATCTGACCCCTCGGCTCCCTTTTACGGTTCAGAGATTTTCCCCCAAGAAGTTGGAATTTAAAAACTTGAGTTGAATAAACCATAGTTTGCCTGGTGTGCCCACAGCTAACTAACCATTGGGGGTGGGCTTGCTGGTTGCGGGCTTAGGATGTTGTGCGTAGCCAACTGTTGTAAATCTTGGATTCTGGATGAGTGGGTTGTGTGAACTCACCCAAGGATGGTTTGGGAAACCATGGTTAAGCATTTTGGGGAGCAAATTTTGAGACCTCTTTGCTTTCTTTTAAAAGGTGACAGAGTATAAAATGTTCCCTTCCTTGTAAGTCCTACTTATTGTTTGGGATTTAATTTTGAGTTGATAGGTCCATGAAGGCTTTGCTAAGCCAGGTTTGTTGATTTAGCTGAAATCTAAACAGAAATAATTAGCTGATGTATTAAACAGAGGCAAGACAAATTCAGCAATGGGCAGAGGAGGATTATCGTAATTTTCTTTTCTCTTAGAATGGAAGTGGAGAGAGACAAGGATCTACTCATCCTTGTCAAGCATATAAATTTTAATTTATGGTATGATTTGCAGCATGGCTTGATCTCTGAATTAGGCTGTGAAATTTCTCCTTAAAACATTTGCACGAGTCGCCAGGCCAAAAGAGGATTGGCTGGTGTGTTGTGCACCGGGCAAGTCTATAATTCCTGGTGTGCAAATCCAACTCCTGGATTTCATTTAACCACACTTAAATAAATAAATAAGGGGGCGTGCATTGGATCAAACAGCTATAATTTGTGGCTAGAGTAGGCCAGGATCTTGCAGTGAGTAAAGTGGCAACTTTAAAACCATCATGGCTTTGACATTTCGCCTGATCTGGTTCTGGCTAATCCATCCAAACCGTTCCATCGTGGTTTTAGCCGCCTTCTCCCTATAGGCCTCAGGAATTCTTGAAGGGTGGACCTTCTACTTTGGCTGAATGAGTAGAACCAGCATCTCTTGTCTTTGGTCCAACTGAAATGGATCTCGTTCAGATGTTCCAGGGAAACAAAAAAAAGGGGATTGAATCTGACCACTAGTTTGGGACCAGCAGTGGACCAACTTGCCACTCACGGCAGCTCCCCCCCCCCTGCCCAGGGTTGGTGCTGGGTTTCTATCCCATTCATCCAAGCGTTGAATTGATGGGCCTTGTGGTACAAGCTACAATTCACAACCCCAGGCTTGCTTCTCTCCTCTGTTAGTTTCCATCCATTGTTTCTTGTCCTGCCCTGTGGTGCTTTGGTAAAAGAAGCGGACGTCCTCCCCCCCCCCTTTCCTTCTTCTCGGCACTTTTCCCAAAGCGCACCCCACCCCGCCCCGCCCCGGATCATTCTTTCTCCCTAACATCTGGATGGCCTTGCAGAGGACGGTATTTCTTTCCCCCCCCTCCTCCGTCTTTGCGCTTTACAGAATTCAGCTGAAAAGTGCCGCGTTGGGAAGGGGAGGGGAGGGGGCTCCCTTAGAAGTCAATCGGCACAGAGGGAGTGGGGGGGGGGTCCGTCCTTCCCGCGTCGCAGCTTGGACCGCAGCCTCGCGATCTGTAGCGACCCCCGGGCATTGCAAGAGGTGGGAAGTGGGCGGAGGGGGGGGGGAAAGGCTTCTTGCCTCGGAGGACAGGCTGACCTGTCAAGGCTGTCGTGCGAGGGAGAGAGGGAGGGAGGGGAGACCCGCCCAGAAGGCCCGTCGAGCCAGGGCGAGGAGGAGCAGGAGGAAGAGCAGGCGCGGCTTCCCCCCGCCGAGAGCGCAAACTTCTAGCCCTTCTCTGGGCGCGGGGTTTCCATTGGCTGGGCGCGCCCGGGTCCCGGCTCCTCCTCTCCCCCCCCCTCCGTGGGCGCCTTCCTCCTCCTCCTCCTCCTCCTCCTCCTCCCCCAGCCCTTGACTCGCGAATTGCGACTGCGGGGAGGGACCGGCGAGAGAAGAGGAGCCGCCGCGCCGCCGCCGCCACTCCGGATCAAGCTGGCGGGACTTGCCGGGCGCACGGAGAGCGGAGCCTGCTGCTGCTGAACCGGAGCGCCAGATCCTGGTAGAAAGCGGAGCGACTCCGGATCGAGGGCCAGACGGAGCTCGGACTCGGCAAGGAAGGAAGGAAGGAAGGAAGGAAGGAAGGAAGGAAGGAAGGAAAGCGGCGGGCGCGCCCGAGACCCCTCCCCAAGACCGGCGCGCCGCCTTTGCAAACTCTCCACCCGGGCGCCGAAGCTCCGTCCGGGAAGAAGATGCGGCGGCGGCGAGGGTTGCGGGAGCCGGAGGTGAGAGGAGAAAAAGAGAGCAGGGGGGGGGCCCACTACACCTCCCATCGGGCGCAGCCGGGCTGCCTCCACCGGGTGGTGGTGGTGGCCGCCCGCCCAAAAAGGGTGTTGGGCATCATCCGGGGCGCCTGGAAGGCTTCGCACGTGACGGGCAAGGAGGGAAGAAAGTGAGAGGCGTGTTTACACGGAAGTAAGCCTTGCGGGAGGGGGGGAGGGGGCGATGGATCGCTCCCCCCCCATCCCGGCCAGTGGAAAGCCTGGGATCTATTATTATTGTTGTTCTTGTTGTTATTATTAATTGCGGTTCTGATTTGCTGCGCCGGCTGCTTCGGAGAGCCGGTGAAACTTCAGGCAAAACTCTCGAGTAAGTTTGCAGAGGTTGAGCCCCCCCCCCATCCCAGCCAGCTCACGCACCCCCTCCCTGTTCCCCCCTCCCCCGTTCCCCAAGAGCGCTACATCCGCCAGCTCGGTTGGACCTCGCTTCCCATCCTCCCCTGCCCGCGCCTCTTCTTGGTGGGGAAGGAGGTTTGCGCTGCCCAGGCCTGTGTCGAAAGAGATGGGGCTTGGTATGCTGTCTGGTTGCATCATTTTCTTGGAGGGGGGGGACAGGTATCCAAGAACATCCAAGTGTTCTTCTTTCTTGGGGGGGGGTGTTGTTGGGTGGTGCCTGGCACCCGGTGTCTTTTCCCAGATAAACAGATGTTTTTTAAAAAAAAGACAGGGAGAAAAAAAAATCCTGTTTATGAATGGTGGGATTGGAAGGCAGCCAAAGGACTGGCAGGGGTTGTTTTTTTTGGGCGGGGGGGGGGTGTTGTGCACCCAGAAACATGTTCTCCAACTGCCCCCTTCCTCCTCACCTTGGGCACTACTGCCCGCCTTTAAGCCTTTAAACCAAGATCGCTTGAAAGGAGCTGCTGAGATAGGGAGTGCCAAAAAAAGAAGAAAAGGTTTTGTCCTCCAGAATCCGGCTATGCTCAAATTGGATGCCCACCTCTCTGGCTTGCAAAGCACTTTGTACATGTCCGCAGGAGCCCTGTTAAAAGTCAGGCTTGTTTGGGTTCCTCCCCCCAACAAAAATGGTGACACCAAGTTTCTGAAGTAACCAGAAAAAAAACAACAACAACAAAAAAACAGGGTTGCTTTTTGAAGCAAACTGAAGTCACGTTATGCCATTTATGTAGCTGGGTTTTCTGCCTGTTTGTGACACAGGCTGTTTTTCTCCCGCCCTTCTTTAACAAATTTGTTTAAATGAGTTGTTTGAGATTTCCATTTTTTCATGCCTTCCCTGAGATCATTTGTTACGGCTTGGAGGGCCACAAAAAAGTGGCCTTGAGCCATTTAGGGATTGCTGCTGGTGGTTACATGTGTGTATTTGCGCGCGCGCACACACACACACACACAGTCTGAAAGCATGCTTAGGGCTTCTCTGCCTATGCGTGGCCTGCCGTGCTTTTAAAAGGAGACATTTTGCCTCCTGGAGAGATGTGGGCAGTGGTTTAGCTGTGAAAGCAAATGTTTGCGGTAACTATAGCGCTTGGGTACACAAAGGTGATGTGTGTGCGTGGAGGGTGTAGGAAATGCCATTGCTGTGAGTTAGTGAGTGCCGATTGGATGGCCGGCACATGTTTGGCGCTGATTGGTTTGAGTTGCTCTGAAAAACCCAATCCTATAAAGCAGGGGTGTCCAACTGTGGCAACTTTTAAGACTTGTGGACTTCAACTCCCAGTGTTCTCCAGCCCTGAGGAATTCTGGAAGTGGAAGTCTACAAGTCTTAAAGTTAGACAGGTCTGCTATTAAAGAGGAAAGAAACGTGGCTTGTTGTCCCCTTTCCAATCCCAGTTGTTCAGGTTGCGTCTGTTTTTTTTCCTTTTTAATGCATGTTTTCTTATGAGTAGACGTGCCTGGCTTTAGTAGAGTAATATTTAGAGTCTTGGGGGAAAATAGACAAGAGAAATATTTTTGGGATGAGAATTGGTCCTGTCTTCCCGTTTTAAGACTCTGATGTGCCCCTATTTAAGTTGGGAAGAGATGGCAAAAGTTACATATTTGCTCCTTGCTGTTTGTTTATTTTTTTTGTTTGAGTCTTTTGCGGGTCTGTGATTTTTATATATTATACAAGCCATGCACAGCGCGTATGTGCAAAACTTTTAAGATCTGCCTAGAAAACCTGTCAAAAGAAAAGAAAAAAAAAACAATGTGCGAAGAAGTAATATTTCTACATACTCGGTTTGAGTGAATATATGACACATTAAGCGATTTTTTTAGCTGCAAGGATCTCCAGGTTTTATGCAATGCACAGGCCTCGTTTCCTGTTGAAAGAGGAGAAAAAAATGGAGAGAAAATAGGAATCAGCTCATTTGGTTTAAGTCCAGGGAGTCCTTGATTTCTAACCGTTCCATTTCGCAACCACTCAAAAACGAGCATCAGCGATATATATCCATGGTCGAAATTTGATCAAAATTGAGGCAATTTCAACAGGGGTGTGTTTATGACCATTGCATAGTCCTGAGGTCAAAAGTGACTGTCATTTGCAACTTTTCCCAGCTGGCTTTTGACAAGCAAAGTTAATGGGGGAAACCCAGGTTTGCTTAATGATGATAACATGATTCCTTGCAGTGGTTTATTTAACAACCGTGGCAAAAAAAAGGTCGTAATATCAAGGGCGGCTCGCTTAGCAACAGAAATTCGGGTCCCCCGTTGTGTCGTAAGTTGAGGACTGCCTGCATTGAAATTAAACAAAAGGATTTGTACAGCAAGGAACAGCAGCCACCCACGCAGTTTCCATTTGTATTTTCCCAGGATCTTCTGGTACTAGGTCAGCAAAATCAGATTTGAAAACTCCTGAAGTCTTAAGATGTCAAAGTCATAAATTCTTTGCAAGAGACCTCTGGAAAGTGAGGCAATGTTGTTTAAAAAAAAGAAAAAAGATTGAACACAAGGCACCACCAACATGTCAGAATGTGGGAGTCTGCCTTTGCCAACATTAATCTCTCCCAGGAATGTATTTTTTGGGAAAATTTTCCTTCTATGTCTACGATAAATTTAAATTAAGGATCAGCGAAAGACTAGACAGACAGCAATAATGCCATTTTATAAAAAGGAAGTGGTGAGATCCAGACAAATGAGAATATGACCTGTCAAAACCTACCGGCAAAGGAAGACCTATAATATATCTTAATGCTTAGGAGAAAAAAACACATATGTATAGGACAGATAAAATGCCTCTTTTAGAAAACATCTGGTTTAACTCCAGATAAGGAGACATCTGTTTTAACTATGGAGACAACTGTTTTCACTCTAGATAAGGCAATGTTTGTTTGCAATAAGCTAATACATTCCTTTCTATGGATCATGACGGGCTAAATTTTTAATTTTTTTAAAAAAGTGAGGAAGATACGCTACCTAAGAGAACAATTTAAAAATACATTAGGCGTGTCTAACACTCCAGGGGAATCGAGGTCTCAGGGCAATTAGATGCTGCATTTTAAAAATGACAACGAAGTTCCCATAAGTTACCTAACAGCCACATGGGGAAATAAGGAAGAGAACCGTGTTAGGTTGTGATAGCCAAATTCAGAATTCGGTAGCCTCTTTTCAGACTGAGAAGAGGTTACTAACAATCACAATAACCAGCATATTGTTAAGGATGAAAAATGCAGTCTTGGTTGGTTTATTAGGGGGGAAAAAAAATATCCAAGCTCATTATGCTTCCGTCTGCTACTCGGTTATGAGTCGATTAAAATTAGCCTTAAAAGCAATAAAATACGTTTAGCATATTGAAAAAGAGGTGAAATAACAGCTAAGGATGGAATATTGTGTAAGTCATCAATTCTCAGGGGCACAGAAGGGATGTTGCTGCAGTGCCAATGTGCCCCCAGAAAAGCAAAGTGCACTCTTTATTTATTTTATCTATTTATTTTTCTCCGCATCGCACCTTTACTATTTTTTACAAATAATTCAAGGCAGAAAACATATCCAATATACTTCCCTCCTATTTTCCCCACAACAACAGCCCTGTGGGTTAGGGGTGGGGGAAGAGAGAGAGAGAGAGAGAGAGAGAGAGAGAGAGAGAGAGAGAGAGAGAGAGAGAGAGAGAGAGAGAGAGAGAGAGAGAGAGAGGGAGAGGTTCAAAGTCACCCAGCTGGCTTTCATGCCTCAAGTGGGACTAGAACTCTCACCATCTCTGGGGAATTGGCCCAAAGTGACCCAGCTAGCTTTCATGTCTCAGGCAGAACTAGAACTCACAGTCTCCCAGTTTCTAGCCTGATACCTTACGCAGTGAACCAAACTGGGTTTACATCTACCGTTTTGTTGACATTCGGAAACACACTAGTTGCTATCTGTATCCAGGACAGGGGGGAGAAAAATAAGGTCGGAAGGGGGCCAAAGGTGAAAATAGGTGGTGTAAATAATGATGTTGGTCGTAAGTTGATACTAGTGTAAATGATGTTGGTTTGTATCCTGATATTCCTATAACAGCAGTTGTGTCTTTTGATACTTCTTAACCTTCCTGATTGCATGTAGTGGAATATCTCTCACCGTTCATAGCCTGTTATCTTTTCCAAGGATTTTTGAAATCTTTTTTGTAAGTTCTCATTCTCTCTCTCTCTCTCTCTCTCTCTCTCTTTCCCCACTCTCCCATTCTGTTTCTCTCTCTCCCCTCTCCCGCTCCGTCTCTCTCCCCTCTCTGTCTCTTTCTCTCCCGCTCCCTCTTCCTCCCCCCCTTCACTGTTTATTTGTGTGTGTGTGTAATCACTTAGCAAACAGCATTGATCATAAAAGCTGGTTACAACATTCCTACTCTTCTAAAACCCGGTCAAGGCCATGCTGTTGGAAAGCCTTAACCGTTGTGTTTTCTTTTGACTCAACATTCCTGGCTCACTTTGGCACACGTAATGGTGACCTGTTTTTGGACTGGCAGACATCCTGGAAAGACAGCCACGAATCACATCTATATTTTGCCCCAGAGATTGTCTGGGGCAAATTATCCATGAAAAGAACTGTGTGGTCCTTATCCCAGAGGTGCTTCTTTCAAAAGGCAACTGGACTTTCCTTGAAAACATTTCGCTTCTCATCCAAGAAGCTTCTTCAGTTCCTTAATAATCATAATCATAATAGTAAAGTTGGAAGGGACCTTGGAGGTCATCTAGTCCAACCCCCTGCTCAGGCAAGAAACCCTCTACCATTTCAGAGAAATGGCTGTCTAGTCTCTTCTTAAAAACCTCCAATGTTGGAGCATTCACAGCTTCTGGAGGCAGGTCGTTCCGCTGGTTAATTGTTCTAACTGTCAGGAAGTCTCTCCTTAGTTCTCGGTTGCTTCTCTCCTTGATTAGTTTTCATCCATTGCTTCTCATCCTGCCTTCGGGCGCTTTGGAGAATAGCTTGACTCCCTCTTCTTTGGGGCAGCCCCTGAGATATTGGAACGCTGCTATCCTGTCACCCCCCTCGTCCTTCTCTTCATTAAAGTACTAGACATACCCAATTCCAGCAGCCGTTCCTTATATGTTTTAGCCTCCAGTCCCCTGATCATCTTTGTTGCTCTTCTCTGTACTCTTCCCAGAGTCTCCACATCTTTTCTTACATCGTGGTGACCACAACTGGACTTTCCTTGAAAACCTTTCTCTTCTCATCCAAGAAGCTTCTTCCGTTCTTCACTGAGGCGAAGAAGCCTCTTGGATGAGAAGTCAAGCAAAAAGAAAGGAAGTCCAGTTGCCTTTTGAAAAAAGCACTTTTGGGGCCACCGTGACCTGGATGTCTCCACGGACATGTGGGGTCCTTGGTGCTGTTTTGAGTTGGGTGGTTTGCTCGCAGACGTTTCATGACCCAACTGGGGAACATCATCAATGCTAGCTTTGCTCTCTGTTTATAGAGAGGTGGTTTGCCCTGCCAGTGTTGGTGGGAGCATTCTGGGTATTCAAAACCCGAGAGCAAAGTTTGTAACGTGATGACAATAAATAATAAATAATAAACCTTTATTGTCAAAGTACAACATGTGTACATTGAGATTAGCTGAGCCTCCCCCCGTGCTCTCTTCCCCCCAACACACAGTGACAACAAACCCTCCATCCCACCACACTATGTGAACCAACCACACCACACACCGGCCTCCCAAGTCAATTCTGCATAAGATTATGTCCCATTTAAAAGCCTAACAGCCCACGGATAAAAGCTATTTTTCAGCCTGTTGGTTCGGCTGGCTATATTCCTATATCTCCTACCGGATGGTAGGAGAGTAAAGAGATACCATCCAGGGTGTGAGTCATCCCTGAGAATCTTCCTCACTATGACAATAGTTTATGACCCTGTTTTGCAGCTTTAAAATGTGTAGACTTTTCAACTCCCAGAATTCCCCAGCCAACATGCTCTCTGGCTGGACAGCTTTCTGTTTCGCCTATAAGTAGCAGCTCTGACTTGTGTGAATCTGGGCCAGATTGTGACCTCAAAGGGCGTTTAACCCTCCCCTCGCTGCTCAGGCAGAAGATCTGACCTTCCAGATGTTGCCACACTACACTTCCCAGCCGCCCCAACCCACATCGCCAATAGTGAGGGATCTTGGGAACCGTAGTTCCTTAGCTTCTCCGTCCTTCCCATCCCTGGGGCAAGGAAGGAGCTGGAGAGGTCTAAAAACTCGGCCACGGGTTGAGCATGGACGGATCTCTAGAACTTCATTCAGCAGGAATTAAACTATTTATGGAGATATGGGTAGCAAAGTCTCCTTCTCGTTAGGCCGGGATTTCCTGGGAGGCTGGAGAACTTGGGGTGAGCCGTAGAAGGACGTATTGGCAGAGATCCAGACTAACCTTTTGTGGCTCAAGCGGAGAAGCTCCTTGGTGACACGTGACTCACAACTTCTTCTCTCCCTTTCTTCTGACTTGGCAGTTTCTGAGAAGCCAAGAAACCAAAAATATCTTCATTACTAAGCATTTTGAAGACTTTCCAAGAAGTCCCGTGCTGAGCTCGGGGGTGGGGGGGTGGGGTGGGAGGGCCTGTTTCTTTGGCTAGGCTCTGTACGGGTTTTCTGATTTTTAAGTTAAGGCACGCCACTGTGCAGCGGGGAAGGCTGTGGGGACGGTTAATTTTGGCGGCAAGGATAGTCCTCCACTTGCAACCGTTCATCTAGTGACCGTCTGAAGGTACAATGGCATTGAAAAAAGTGACTTATGACCGTTTCCCACACTTAACGTCCTTGGCAGCATCCCCCATGGTCACGTGATCAAAATCCGGACACTTGGCAACTGACTCATACTTATGACGGTTGCAGCGTCCCGGTGTGTGTGTGTGTGTGTGTGTGTCACATGAACCCCTTTTGCGACTTTCCGACAAGCCAAGTCCATGGGGTAAAGCCGGATTCAATTAACCAAACTACTAACGTAACAACTGCAGTGATTCGCTTAACAGCTGGGGCAAGAAATTTATTTATTTTATTTTATTTATTTTAATTCCATTTATATCCCGCCCTTCTCCGAAGACTCAGGGCGGCTTACAAGCTTAGCAGTAGCCTTCATTCTATGTATATGCCTGCTTATTAGGGCTTTCACACACACCCCAAGCGGCATTATTACAAAGTCAGCTTAATTGCCCCCAACAATATGGGTCCTCATTTTACCACGGAAGGGAACGGGAAGAGGGTTGAAACAGAGGAACCCATATTGAGCTATCTGTTTTAGCCAGCTGGATGGAAGACCACAAGGAAACTCCTGTTTCCTGTAGGCTACTCAGAGAACGTTTTTTTTTAAAAAAATAAAATCTTACACACGGTGAATGCTTTGGCATTCTTGTCAAGGAAACTAGGTGGAGTCTGTCCAAGCATCATCCAAAGTTGAGCATTGTTCCAAGGATGAACATGATGCTTTCCTCCAGCGCTTTGGACTTCAGTTCCCATCTGCCTCAGCCAGAGTGGCCGAGGGATTTTGGATTACCTTGCCTGTGTTGTACACAGTCAGGGAGATTGGAAAATAAATTCTCCCTTGCTTTTGGGGTGGTGGCCAAGAGCCCAAAAGGCAATCATGCGTGTATGTGTGTGTTTGCAGCTGCTGTAACATTGAAAAAATGGGCCGTAAGTAGCTTTTAGGGGTCTGTCATAAGTTCAAAGAGGAAAAAAAAATTGAAAACAAAGTATGATATGAATGAAGGTGAATATACGTGTCCCAGGATAATGTTGCAGGATCCAGTCTGGATCAGTCACCAGGACCAGAGGTTTAGTTTTCCGGAGCCCATCCACAGGCAACTATTCTCTCACCAGAATGTACGTTTTGGGCTATTCTATGCATAATATTTATGTGGTGCCTGGTTGCAGGCGCCACACTGTAATGAACAAGGACATACATTCAGTTTCGCAGCTACTAAGATTGTTGGCTGAGCCGGTACAAAAACAGCCAGGGAAATGTTTGAAGCCTGGGAAATGGGCCCCCTCATCAGTCAACAGGAGTGCTGATTTACCACCAGCTTATCAGGTACTTAGGAGCTGAGGACTTGGCAGCGCAAGGAAACAACAGCCAATAAATGATGTAACAGCCGGCCCCGATCAATAACTAAAAGCCACACACAATCAGGCACCACATAAATACTATGTATAGAATAGCTCAAACCACACATCGTGGTAGAGAGGAGTCCCCTGAGGATGGGCCCCGGCAGGAGTCCCAAAGCTTGGAAGACGAAACTTCTGGTCCTGGTGACCCACCCAGATTGGATCCTGCAAAGTACGAGATATTTTTATAACAATTAACTGTGGAAGGTGTGAAGGCTGATTATTTTTCCCCCACCCTTGTCTTGTATTTCAGAACAACCCAAGCGACTGCTCCGTTTCCTAGCCCAGCCCGTTAGCCAGAAAGCATCTATCAATGGCGGAGAAGCGGGTCCTGGAGGCAGTGAGCGCCATGAGTTACAGCAAGCTCCCTCGACTGGAGGTGGACCCAACCCACGTCCTCCCGGTGGGTTTCTGCCAGTCGAGCGGGTTGCCCGACCTCCCCATGGAAGACCATTACAGTTACAAAGGCTCCTACTTTACTTTCCCGCTCCAGTGCCACGAAGCGCCCAAAACTTTATCTCACTGGTCAGCTGCTGAGACCTACAGCCACTGCCCGGCAGGTGCGCCTGGCCAGTCCCCAAGGACAGAGAAAGCTAATTACCAGCCCGAAATGGAAAGTTTGAAATCGCGTCAGAGACTTCCTGGTTCTGAGAAGGTCAACGAATGCATCACCCGAGAGCGGTGGGCCAGCTATGTGGGTCACACCGGGGTGATCCAGCAAGGTTGGATTCAGGGATACCCAACCCAGCAGCTCCCTCCAGCTCCTGCAGCTTGCTCCACCTTGGCAGCCCCCAAACCGGTTTACCGAAGCCAGACGTACGGGGCAGAATTGGGCTACTCCCCCAAAGGGGCTCTGACCTTCCGAATGCAGATGGAGAACTTCTCCAAGCATCTGGAGTGGTCTCCCCCATCCTCGGTTTTGCCCACTGGGGCCGAGAGTCGGGGTTACAGCACAGGGGGTTCCAAGAAAACCTTGATGGCTGAGAACGGCATGGTGCAGTTTCGGCAAAGGTCCAAAGAGGGCGCTGTTCACTCGGCTGGCTTCTTGCCTTACCATAAGACATTGGAGAAATGCCAGGGGGCACAGAACGACTCTTCCTTGGATGCCAGCTATCCCTCTGTAAGTCAGAAAAGCGTCTCCGAGTCCCCAGCGGATAGCAATTCCAGCAAACACGTGTGGTCCAGGCTACCACCACCACCTCCTCCTCCTCCTTCCAGCTTGCTGGTGAGTCCCCAGGACCTGGCATACCAGGAGCGATCACCCCCATGCTACCCTCTGGGATCGTATCCCCTCACTTCTCATGAACAAATGTTGCTGTATCACCAGAGCTACATGCAAGCCGAAAAAACAAACTCGGTTTTTGCTTTGGCAGCCTGCAAAGGTTTTGGGTCTCCAAGCCGTGAAGATGGCCAACTGTTCCCCGGGTCGTATTTTCAGCAAACCTCTCGCAGCTATTATCCTGGCCACCTGGAGAGCTACCTTTACCAGGCTGTGGGACCGCCTCGAATGACCCCTTCTGAAGAGCTTCGTTCTTCAAGGGAACACGAGCACCCGCAGAACTCAACGGCCAAGGTGGAGTGTGCCCCAAAGACTCCTGTTTCTGCCTGTGCTTTGCCTAAAGAGCCTCCTCCGGCTTGTAGTCCTTGGCGCTGCCGAGCTGATCTTCCAGACTGGTGTGAGAGTAGCCGTGTTGCAAGAGAAGCCAGCACAAATTCTTCTGGTCTACAAGCTTTCCCTTCCGTTCATCCAGTAGACCGGCTGTCTCATTGTTACGACAGGGTTGGAAAGATGGAGGGAAATGGTTGCAAGAAGGATCTTTGCCCACCAGAAAAGTTGCGTGAAAAGCAGGAGGAATCTTCTGAGAAACATAACAAGGTCTCACTAACTTATGAATCTAGGAAGAGGAGCATCACCACTCACAAGAATGAATCGGGAGGCTGCATAATGATTTCTGATAGGCCCATTACCCCCCACCATCCCTACTCCAAACCATCCCTGTCCCAAAATGTTCTGAAGGCTCCCAACATCCAATCCATACCTCATGTACATTGGTCCCCAGAGGGTCAACTGAAGGGACACCATGAACAGCATGAAAATCCCTCAAATTCTTCTCCTCCTATGCCTGTTATCAACAACGTCTTCAGCTTAGCTCCATACCAAGCATACTTGGAAGGTTCTACCGATTTGGTGGAACTGGACACCACTAAAAGTTGTCAAGCTGAGGAGTTGCCTCCCAAAAGCAGAGACAAGAGTGTGGAAAATGAATTTGTGCCTTGGACAGGCTCTAAAAGATCGACTGAAGAATCTAAGGTGGATCTGCCTGGGGAGGAAGGAACCACTTGCAATACAATAACGAAAGTTGGAGATGCTGACTTGAATAAAAATAGTCTCCCCATAGGGCAAGGGGTTGGAGATTATGCTGGGCCTTGGCAAAGCTTCGGGCTCAAGCTTTTGAATCCAACTGATCTTGGGTCTTGCCAAACACCCCCTGCCAATCGTTCCAATGGTAGAGTTGAGAGACTTACTAATGAAGAGCATGTGTTGGACCTCAGCTTTAAAACAGAAGACTTGGCAAAGAGACCTGATCTTCAGCAGCTGCCCAAGAAAGCTGAGGCTCCAGACAGTGGAGGTCCAAAGATCAAAGGTCAAGAAGTGAAGGAAAAAGCAGCCAACAGCCAAGGCTCTGTCTCCCAGACAAACGGAGAGGCCTTGGCGTTGCCCGCCAACGGTGATCCTAGAGGTAACAGACATTTTCATAGCTCTGCGGCATTTTTGTTCAAGAAATTCAAAATCCTAAAAGCACATGCAGCTGAAGCTGCCTCTGGGGTCAAGGATGTCTCTCTTCCAAAACATTCTGTCTCACAAGTAACTCAGCAAAATAACTCCTTGGTTGGGCCCAGCCTCCCCCAGACTGCGACTCCATCTGAAACTCTGATCTTGCAGATCAAATGCTTGAATGCTAAACTGCCCGATGCTTCAACTTCCTTGCCTCCTAGTGCCCCTCCTGGCTCTCCTGCCCTTCGAGAGATCCAGGTTCTGGATCCCACCACTGAAAAACGTCTTGTTCAGCAGAAATCACCCAGGCAGTATTTCACTGCGTTGCATACCTCTGTCTGCACTATAATTTCTGGTTCGGTGTCTACCTCCTCCCCTGACAAACTTAAGGAATGGTTGGAGATGGCTGAGTCCACTGTGGAACTGCAAGAGAAGACCATCAGTTGCCCCAAGCCCAAAAATGGTTCAAAGGTCTCTGAAGGACCCAAGCTCTCCAAGGGCAAAGAGATCTGGCTGGCCTTTAACGACGTAGAGGCGCTGGTCAAGCAGTTGCAGACTCAACTGGAGATATTCGCGCTGTATAACAAGTGTCCTTTTCCTCATGTGATGCGAGCTGGCGCCACTTTCATCCCTATTCACGTGGTGAAGGAGGAACTCTTCCCCAATCTTTCCGGTGTGTCGGTTGACCACGTCTTGCAGGACCACAAGGTGGAACTGCGTCCTACTACCTTGTCTGAAGAGAAGGCATTGAGGGACTTGGACCTTAAGAGCTGTACTTCTCGGATGTTGAAGCTGCTGGCTTTGAAACAGCTGCCAGACATTTACCTGGACCTCTTGACCCTTCATTGGCACGAGTGCGTCAAGCAGCAGCTAGGTAAGGGCAGACAATTGGCCTTCTTTAGAAACTTAAGAATTGAACTGAACGTATGTTTGCCTTTTCATCCTTTTCCTCTTCTCTGTCTTGCAAAAAGTATGACCTCCTTGGGCTTTAGTCACTGCAATTTCCCACTGGACACGGCTTTGGTTGGTTTTCCCTATAGATGGGGGTAGAAAATTTACATAGTGGTCAGGGTCAATGCCCAAGACAGAATTCAGTGAACTCTGCAGAGATTGGTGGGATTCTGCTTCCTAAATGGGGAGTGGGCCAGGAAAAGGGATCTTAAGAGAGTAGGCTGTGCTTAAACTCGGAAGGGGAGGATGTCCTGAGACTGTTGGCAAAGCAGGCATGGAATTGGGTGCCTGTATTATGGGCAAATGGCTCTGATGTACAGAGAGTCCTTGACTTATGACCATGTACAGAGAGTCCTTGACTTATGACCATTTGTTTAATGGAGTCTCAAAGTTACGATGGCGCTGAAAAAAAGGGACTTACAAGTGATCCCCGAATTTATGACCATTGCAGCGTCTGCATGTTCATGTGATCAAAGTTTGGGGGCTTGGCAACCGGCGTATATTTACAATGGTTGCAGCCTTCCCAGGGGACTTCTGACGTGCAAAGTCAGTGAGCTGGATCCTCTCAGTGACCATGGCAAAATTTAGGCACGACTCATTTAACAAACACATAGCTTGGCGAGAGATGTTTCTGTTGCAATTGTGGTCATAAGTTGAGGACTACCTGTAATTCAGAGGTGAGGAGCCTATTAAGACCTGTAACGTGGCAACATCTTTCTTTCCCTCTGTTGAATCCTGATAGCAGCTGGAAACCCTGGGAGTTCTAGTCTCAGTTCAACTGGAGGGTGCTACATTAGAAAAGCTGGCAGTAGACAGCATTGGGCAGGATGGAACATTAGGTACTGTGGCACACCACGCAGGCACACCTATTATGCACACACGCTCACAGTCTCACCTTCATTAGCTCTGACCAACTGTTCCCCAGCCAGTGTCATTTCAGATGATTCTCGACACCTTTATTTTTTCCAGGTCCAAGTTCACAGGCGCGCCTGCACACCTCCAAGTAGGTATCCGTTCTTTGTGTGGGTGCATCTTGCTCATTGCTGCTGGGTTTAGTTTGAGTTGTAGAAGGCCTTTGGGCACAAGTTGAGGTGGTAGGCATCTTGGCAGGTAGCTATGCTGCTCGGGTGCTGTAATGGTATGTGGGAATGGCCTTGGGAGACAGGAGGAAGAGCTGCACACTAGACAACGGACAGCGTAGAAGAGGCGGATTGGCCCACAGAAGGAAGGGAGCCAGGCAAACAGCTCAAAAAAGACCCTCCCTAGTTCCTTAGACTGCTAAGATGGGGGGGGGGGGAGAGAGATGTTCTTTCAGATTTGCAAGATAGACGGATGTTATCCCTTCGAGGTACTCCAGACAGGAAGCACCACCCAGGAAGACTCGTTCTGTCTTTATTGTAAGGTTACATTAGTGGAATCTTGCAATACTTCAATCTTGTAGACTAAGCCAGTTGATGTAATGGTAGGTGGAAATGACCTTGGCAGACAGGAGGAAGAGCCACAGACAAGACAGTGGTCAAATAAGAGGCAGCTAGATCCACAGAAGGAATGGAGCTGGGCTAACATCTCAAAAGGGACCCTAACCCACCTTTCTTAAGACTCTAAAAATAAGGGGGAAGAAATGTTACTTTCAGACTTGCAAGATTCTGTTAAAGTAACCTTACAATAAAGATAGAGCTAGCATTCCCGTTTGTAGTCCTTGCCTGGACTATCTCATCAGTCTTGCAACTGTACAGGACCCTTCCCCCCCCCACTATTACTTTCCCCAAACTAAAGAGGTTCCCTTTTGAGTCACTTTCTCCACCCAGCTTCCTCCTTCAGACTCACATTTTGTTTATCAGGCACTTGTCTGGGCTGCGTTCATCCTGTTTCCCAAGGTCCTTCTCATATACCATTGCAGGTGCCTTTTGTGGAAAATACAAGGCTTTGGAGGTTGGCAATTACAGCTGGGCAGGGCTGAAAGTGCTCCGGAAGGACATTTCAAATGGTGCACAATGCTTCTGCAAATCAAAGCCATGCCCGAGAGCATCTTCCAAGCAAATAGTGGGGCTTTATTTTATCGTTTTTTGGTCCTTGACTTCCCTGGGTTAATAGACATCTGACGTCCGGATTAAGACAACCGTAGAGAATTTGGTGTCATCTTCAAAATATGTGTTGAGATTATACTTTCCTTTTTTTTCTGGAAACTGTAATTCCAACACATCTGGAGTTCTTGGTTTTGTTAAGACACAACTCTGGGATGACGAGATCTTTTGGGATGGGGACATAGCCCAAGGATCTTCAAATCCGTCATGTGAAGTGAATCAAGTATTAGAAGTTGTCCAGTGGGCTCTTCTCCCTTTAGAACAGAATCAGACTAGTTGGAGAATGCAGGAGATCTGTTGAAGCTTTGGAAGAAGAGTTTAGGCTCAAAATTGTGGACAGCATATTTTGAATGAAGATGCTCATCCAGTTGATTGTTCTTGTGCTTTTCATTTTCCCAGGGGATCCGGCGAACTTGATCCCAAACAGTGATGTTGAGGCGTTAGGAACAGATGCAACCACAGAATCGCTCAGCCAGGACTTCAGAGAGAAGAATAGCAAAGGCAAAACATGTGGATTGGCAGCTTGTTTTGGAACTACATGCTCGCATTACGAGACTCCCCAACCAGAAGATAAAGAAACACTTGCCAGATGTTCCTCACCTTCCCTCCAACATGGCTGTGTGCTAAAGGAGATGAAGGTGCTTCCTAAGGAAGACTCGGCCTTGGAGACCAAGGGACTCACTCTTTGCCCTGGTGCTAGGAGGCCATCCCATAAACAGCCCAGGTCTCTTGAGCTTAAATTGACTGCCAAGGTTGCTAGGAGGACAACCAGAGCCTCCAAGATCCTTCACCTCCGAAAATCTGTGGTTCACATCCAATTCCAGAACGCTCTTCAGGACATTGAAGGACCTCAGGTTCTTGGTCCTTCAAGGAAGAGGAAGAAAGTCCCAGCACCGCTCCTCCTAAAGCATTTCAAGCGGCGGAGATGCGGACATGTCAAGGTTTCTTCCGTGCCCGCTGAGTATCCAGAACTTGTTGGCAAGAGGATCAGGCACTTGTATGAGGAGAAGGACAAGACAGAGGCCTGGTATCAGGGTGTGGTGCTTCGCGTTTACAAGCCCCACAAAAACCCTTTGAAGACGGTTTATGAGGTGAAATACGATAGTGAGCCTGAGTGGCAATATTACCTTGAGATTCTGCAGGATTATAAGAAAGGTTGGGTGGAGCTGGATGAGTGAGTGGATGGGTGTTTGTGTGTGTGTGTGTGTGTGTCAAATCGAGAGAGGAGAGGGGCGATTTGATTCATTTGGCGGTCGGATTGGAACACAGCTGAACGTTATCAACAGGCTTCAAGATCAAACCTGTTTCCCCACATCTGGCGCAGCTTCATCATGACACACGTTGGCTTAAGGTGACTTGGCCCTGATTCAGAGAGTCATCTTGTGGTACTCAACGCCTCAGGGCTCCATCACACTTCCAGAAACCACACACGGAGTAGTAGTTTTCAGGGTTTGTTTGAACAATTGTTTTGAACCACAGCTGGGTTTACAAAATGACTTCCTATTGTCCCAACTGACACCAGAAGTGAAATATGAATCTAACTCTACATTTTACAGAATTTCTACATGGGTGGGGCTCTCAGGACACCCCAAGAAATTTCCTTGGTGGGCCCATCCTCTTTCTGGAATTCTGGCTAGGATGGTTGTGAGTTGGTCAAATTCCTAGAGTGTCTCAGAATGATGCTTGTCCAAGGGCATTATGGGAGAGCCATAATTGGCATTGCAAAGCAAGGCATTTCTTTAATCGAGTCATGTCTGATTTTTACCATCTTTGTGCCACCACGGTTGTTAAGCGCATCACCACAACCGTTAAGTCAATCCAGCTTCCCCAATTGACTTTGCTGGCTGAGAAGGCTGGATTCACTTCGTGACTCTACGATTCGTTTAAGACGGGTAGGCCACCTTGGCTCTTTTATGACTCGTGGACTTCAAATCCCAGAATTCCTGAGCCAGCCATGCTGAGGGACCTGAGCCAGCCATGCTGAGGGAAAAGGGAGAGGTTTCCAAGCTGAGCCATGCTGGCTCAGGAATTCTGGGAGTTGAAGTCCACGAGTCATAAAAGAGCCAAGGCTGCATACCCCTGGTTTAAGAAGTGTCGTGCTTTATTTATTTATTATTTATTATTGGGACTTATATGCCGCCCTATCTCCCGAAGGACTCAGGGCGGCTAACAACAATAAAATACAGCGATACAAAAGTTAAAAAGAATTAAATTAACAGCCCCAATAGAATAAATTAAAATTGAAGTTAAAAATTAAAAAACATTTTAAAAATCCCTGTCGTCAGTCCAGGTCAGCCTGATGGAAAAGAAGTGTTTTAAGGCTGCGGCGAAAGGACCGGAGATCCGGGGCCGTCCGGAGCTCAAGGGGGAGTTGGTTCCACAGGGCTGGCGCTCCCACAGAGAAGGCCCTCCCCCTGGGGGTCGCCAGCCGACACTGTCTAGCCGACGGCACCCTGAGGAGACCCTCTCTGTGTGAGCGCACCGGGCGATGGGAAGTCGTTCCCGGCAGCAGACGGTCCTGCAAATATCCCGGGCCTAAGCCATGTAGGGCTTTAAAGGTAAGAACCAGCACCTTGAATCTCACCCGGAGGACAACCGGTAATAAACCTTCTGGTTTATTATCCAGGTTACTATTATCTACAAGGTCTCGGGGTGCTCTGTATAAATGTTCCGAGCTTCTTTTAGACACGACGCACAAAAACAGACAGGGGCAGGTGACTGTTCACTGCAGTTTGCTCATGCTGATTTGGACTCAGAGCTACCTTCCAGGGCTGATTTGAACTCTTTATTTTCTGTGAACGGCTGGTCACGTTCGCTCTCCGTTTCTGCCCTTTCCCCGGGCACCAGATGATCGCCTGCAGGCAGCTGCCCGTTCAGAGACCCGCTTCCTTGGTCCGAGGCCTCAGATAAGGGGGGCTTTTGGCTTCACCTAAGCAAAGAATATTGGGGTTGGGGGTGGGGAGAAACAGGTTCAGCAGGCAGGGCGTTTAGTTCGAATCGCACGCATGGCTAGACTTCTCCCTTTCGTTCTGTCGAGCAGGGCGGCTAGTACAATGGCCGGTTATTTCCCTGCAGGGGAAAGCCGTTGCCAGCAGATTTTCCCACCAGAGGTCCCGCCCTGCTGGTCTCCTTTTGCCAATCCCAGAGACCGGCCCCGGCTTTCCCTGAAATCGGCCGGAGAAGCACAAGCTCAAAGGAGAACGTGTCACGTAACCTGAATCGGACGGACCGTTTTGCCGGGAGCCCAGGGCAGAGGTGGCGCTCTCTGCCAGGCCCTCCGGAGCACGACCGTTCTCTCTCGGCATAAACACAATTAGGAACTTGGGGATAATACAATACCAGGGTCTCCTCTGAAGGTTCTGCTCCAGCATCCTTTGGGGCCACAGTCTGTGTAGGCCTTTTTTTTTAAAAAAAAAAAAAAAAGAAAAATTCAACTTGAGGAATTTTTCAGTCCTTAAGTCCAACCGTCCCCCCCACTTGATGAAATGCAGTTTTGCCCGTATTTATAAAAAAAGAACCTGTATTTTAAAAGCATGACATGACCAGCTTCGTACATTTAAACCGTGAAACAAACAAACACCACCCACCCACCCACCCCGCGTGCTTCAGTTTGATTTTTGAAGGGCTGTGCTGTTTCCCCAAGCCGAGGGGCATAAATATGGCACATTTTAGAAATGTGATTCATTTTGCCTTTATAAGGAATTGCTGCTGGTTTCAAGGGTGTTCTGACTTTGTTATTATTTTTTTTTAGACTTCCTGCGTGAGACTTTTTTTGTCCATGACTTTTGTAAAGGTAATTTTCAATACCGGGTAACAGATTTTCAGTTTACATGACTTTTTTTTTTGTTTTTTGGAAAGCTCCAAGCGCTTTACCATGTCTTAAAAAGGAACGGAAAGGATAAAACTTGGATAGGTCAAGCTCCTTGGCAGCCCCCCAGGTCAAAAAAACACACGCACAAAAAAGTTCGTTTCTGAGAAATGAAGTGTGGAGAATTAAAAACAAAGGGCAGAGAAGAAGAAGGAATCAAAATGAAATATTTCTTAAAAAGCAGCCTCAGGTTAGTTTCTAAAAAGCCGAAATGAGCTGGGGACAAGTTTTGGAAGATAGTTCTCTCTTAGAGTTTGCACCGTTTCGAACATCAGGAGATGAACATGTATTTAATTATTTTTTAACTTTTGTAATTCTGTCTTTTATTCTTGCCCTGTTCACCGCCCTGAGTCCTTCGGGAGAAGGGCGGTATAGAAATATTAATAAATTAAATTAAATTAAACATGTCCATTCTACCCATTGTGGCCAAATTTACCAAGAGAATGAAATCGGTGCTAGTTAGAAACCCAAGAAGGCCTCGTTTTCATTTTGAACGTAGAGACGGTGCCGTTTGGATCCTTTCTGCTCCGAGGGTGTTGTATCTTTCTACCTGCTTGTTTCACAGTTGTGTCTCTCTCTCTCTCTTGAGCAGGCAAGTCAGATGGGGATGGGGTGAGGAACCCACCAGTTCTTTCTCGCCCCCTCCTTCCAGAGGAGAAAGCAAAATTAAGACAAATTGTACGGTGCTGCCAAAGAGAAACAAATGCATAATATCTGTAAATGCTGTACCATAAACCGGGAGCCATTTTTTTTTGGCCTTTTTATTTAATTTTTTTTTGTTTCTTTTGGTCAGGATGCAGTTTTTAAGAGGTGCTTCATTAAAATTAAGACCGCTGTTTTTGGAAGTGGTGACTTTGTGATTTCTCTTCCCGTCTCCGTCCACTGTTCTCTCCGAAGCGAAGCTGAGTGGTCAAGGGCTGGTCGGTTTGACAAACCTGTCGAAGGAGCTACGAAAGTAGAGAGTGGTTTCTCGGTGCTCTTCTGGGTAACGGTCTCCATCTTCTGACCTTTGGAAATGAAAATGCTCCTTCAGCAGGTCGCCCTGAATTCACAGGAGGGGCATCCAACCACTCACTCTGGAAAAGGCTTCCTCTGAATTGATCAAGGAAACAAAGCTAATGGCAATCATTTAATTCACTGATTTGTAGCCTGTCTTGATTTGTTTTTATAAACAACTAGAGGTGGTGAACATACTTAATATTCCTTCTTCCTATTTTTCCCTCATAACAATCCTGTGAGGTTGGTTGGACTGACAAAGAGTGACTGGCCCAAAGTCACACAGCGGGCTTTCATTCATAGGGTGGGACTAGAACTCACCATCTCCTGGTGATTGGCCCAAAGTTACCCCAGGCGGCTTTCATGCCTAAGGCACAACTAGAGCTCACTGTCTCCTGGTGATTGGTCCAAAGTCAACTAACTGGCTTTCATGCCTAAGGCAGAACTAGAACTCACCGTCTCCTGGTGATTGGTCCAAAGTCAACTAACTGGCTCTCATGCCTAAGGCACAACTAGAACTCACCATCTCCTGGTGATTGGCCCAAAGTCACCCAGCCGGCTTTCATGCCTAAGGCAGGACTAGAACTCTTAGTCTCCTGGTTTCTCATGCCTTAACCACTATATTATACTGGCCCTACTGCTAAAACTGCTAAAAAAGTTTTGACAGTGGGACAAACCTCCTTGAGGGATGTACTCACCTTGGCTGGAGGTCTTTAAATGGGACCTTGTAGTAGAGTCTGTTTCTGCACTGGACAAGGGGCTAGGACTCTGTGACATCCAAGATCTCTTCCAATCTATAACTTATGGACTAAATTGACCTTTGATAAGAATTGTTATCATCACTTCTTGTGCTCCTTATTAATGGATGGATGGATGGGCACAGGAGGAGATGGCTAACCAGCCAGTTGGGTCTAGTAGTGAAGGCACCAAGCTAGAAATCAGAAGATGGTGAATTCTAGTGTCTTCTTAGGTGTGAACAGTGGCGGGGTGATTGGGCATTCTAGTCCCATTTTAGCCATGAAAACCAGCGGGGTGATTTGGGGGCCAGTCACCAGGAGACTGTGAGTTCTAGTCCTGCCTTAGAAGGAAAGCTGGCTGAGTGGCTTGACCAGTTCCCCCCCCGCCCCGTCTCTCCGCCCGACCTCACAAGGTTATTGTGATGAAAACAGGAGGAGGAAGAAGTATTAGGTATGTTTATAAAGGTAATAAAAATAATAAAGGTGAGATAAAGGTGAAGGTTCCCCCGCACATGTGTGCTAGTCATTTCCAACTCTAGGGGCCGGTGCTCATCTCCGTTTCAAAGCCGAAGAGCCAGCGCTTGTCCGAGGACGTCTCCATGGTCATGTGGCCGGCATGACTAGACGCCAAAGGCGCATGGAACGCTGTTACCTTCCCACCGGAGTGGTCCCTATTTTTCTACTTGCATTTTTACGTGCTTTCGAACTGCTAGGTTGGCAGAAGCTGGGACGCGTAACAGGCGCTCACTCTGCTACGCGGCACTCGGGATTCGACCCGCCAAACTGCCGACCTTCCGATCGACAAGCTCAGCGTCCTAACCCACTGAGCCACCGTGTCCCTAAAGGTGGGATATGAATAAATAAATCATAAAATACCAAGTCCCTCCAAAGAGTGGCTAGGTTGGCCTGTTGCAGCGAGAGCCCATCTTATGAGCCCATGACAGCTTTAAACACTTAATGGTGGGTTGCAGGCCACATCTTCATATACATATGCTATTATTGTGAGTGTAGTTGTATGGACCATAACGTAGCTGGACCATAAGAAAGGCTGAGCGCCAAAGAATTGAAGCCTTTGAACTATGGTGCTGGAGAAGACTCCTGCGAGTCGCTTGGACAGCAAGGCGATCAAACCGGTCAGTCCTAGAGGAGACCAACCCTGACTGCTCTTTAGAAGGCCAGATCCTGAAGCTGAAACTCAAATACTTTGGCCACCTAATGAGAAGGAAGGACTCACTGGAGAAGAGCCTAATGCTGGGAAAGGTGGAGGGCAAGAGAAGAAGGGGACGACAGAGAAGGAGGTGGCTGGATGGAGTCACTGAAGCAGGAGGCGTGAGCTTCAATGGACTCCAGAAGACGGTAGAGGACAGGAAGGCCTGGAGGAACGTTGTCCGTGGGGTCGCAATGGGTCGGACTTCGCAGCTAACAACAACAGTTGTATTCTGGGCCTGGAGGCGAGGAGAGGAACAGAGGAGGAGGAGGAAGAAATGATGAGGTCAAAGGGGAACTTAGGAGATAGAGACAATCAGTGGAGCTTAATAGCCATTCACAAAAGATTTATGCCCCTGCTAGGGAATTGTTTGCAGCTATTAACATACCGACCACAGTAAGAACTTTGTCTCTGCTTAATTCCAAACATGACAATTAAGCTTAAGCGGTGAATTCCGGGTATTTTTTTTTAAAAAAAAATCCATTTGCTTAAGCACAGAAACCAACCAGAACTCATACAAAGCCTTTTAAGAAGAGCTTTCTTTTCTCCCAAATTCATCCCTCCAGTCTTTTAAATTTCTTTAGATTGATTCTCATCAACTCACAATCTTTGTTAAAACTTTTTTGAGTTTTTTTTTTAAACACATTCCAGGATCTCCCTTTGCTTGCTTCTAAACTGCTGGGATGTCTTAGCTGGCTGGCCTTTGGAAGAGTGACAAAACTTTGGATAACTTCTTTTAAATGGGGTTTGGGATTCTTTGTCTCTCCGAGTTTTAATGTTTCTTAACACGTTCCCACTTCTGTTTATTTATTTGTTAATGGAATGATTGTTTGTTTTGGAGTCTTCAGTCTAGGTTACAGCAGAAAGAGCGTCAACATCGAAACAAATAACAGCAACCTTCCCTTTTCAATATAATCTTTTAAATTAAGTTTTACCAAGAAGGTAAACCTGAACAGTAATAGAGAGCCAAAGCAGTAAAGAAAGAAAAGGTGCAGAAAGGGAGAATAAAAGCCAAACAAAAAAATTAAGAGCAAAACCCTTTACCAGAAATCAACAGAGAGATGAGCAGAGATTTTAACACCAAGATTAACACTAGAATCAGGGGTGTCAGACTCACAACCTCACATGACATGTTGTGACTTTTTTTCTATTGCCGGCAATGGGGTGGGGGTGCGGTTTTGGCCCTGGGCCGGCAGTTTGACACCCCTGCTGCACTAGATCAACAATTGAGAAGTAAACAATACCCCAGTCAAGGAACTACCAGTGCAGACAAGCTAACAGTAAACCACGGCCTAATCAAAGAAGCACCAGCATCACACCCACCAATGCTGACAAGGCAAACCACTAATATATAAAAATAAGAGGAAACCTCACCCCATTCTGACACTGATGATGTTACCTAGTTTGGTAATAAAACGTTGCAAGAAAATAACCAAGCTCAAAGTCCAATCCTGAGCTACAAATATTCTATCAGTATGATGAGGACCCTGCTGGTAAACTGAGTTTAAACCATCGTTCACTAATCTTGACAATTTCTAAGAGTGTGGCTTTCATATCCCAGAATTCCATAGCCAGGATGGTCATTAATGAAAATTCTAGGGATTGAAATCTCCAGAACCTGGGAAGTGGCCAAGTTTGAGAAACAATGGTTTAACTTTTAAACCATCCAGAGAGTCCCAGGTTAGTCTTACTTAGGCTGAGCTTCAACATTCAGCAAAGGGCGGAATTGGGGTGCAAGGCTGGTTGGCACATGCTTAGAAGTTTGGGGCCTTTGACTTAAGGCAGAGGTTCCCATCCTTTTGGGTACCAGGGACCAGTTCCTTGGAGAGAGGTTTTTCCGGGGACTGAAGGATGCGTGGTTTTGTGTGCTGCCTGCATCCAATGGATGGGGCTTTGCTGGTTTGTGCGGATCAGTTGCTGGCATGCCACGGCCCGGTACCAGTCAACGGCCCGGGGGTTGGGGACCCCTGACTTAACTTTTTCTTTCATTGCCCTAAGAGCTGATCCAAAAGTCCTTTTTTATCCTGAAAGATCCAACCCTTTAAGTCCATTTAAATGTCCCAGTTTTGATGGGTCATGGGCTCATGTGTTTTTAACCAAAGTCAAGCCACTTTTATGCAATTTGGGGTGACTTACCCACCTTTGTGAAGCAGTGACTCGAGGCACGGGGTGCTTGCTACTCTGCTACTCGTCATTTTGTTAAACACATAGATGCAAGTGCCCAGCCAGTCAGTTGGCAATCCTGCTACACCAAGCCTCCCCAAAATTGGCTTTGCTTTCATTGATCCTGCAACCAGCCTGCTCCGAGAACCCAGACCTGGTTTGGTCCTCCAAGGGGCTTTTTCAGCAGGCAACGGGACCTTCTTGTTTTTTCCCCTTTGAAGACCTTTGGCTTCTCATCCAAGAAGCTTCTTCCGCTCTTGACTGGAGGATGGGGAAACGGAAGGCCCTGGGACCCTCTGGTAGTAGGAGTTGAAGAAGCAGCTTCTTGGATGAGAAGCCAAAGGTCTTTAAAGGAAAGCAAAGGAAGTCCAGTTGCCTCCTGGAAAAAAAAAGCATCTATGGGACAACCATGACCTGGCTACTGAGAATCTCCAGAGACATAAACCTGGTTTGGATATCTCCCCGCCACCTGCCCCCTCCCCAGCTCCGCCCGAGGCGCCCCTCTGTCGCCTAAAAGGTGCTAATTGGCTTCCTGGGAATCCGAGAGAGCCCCGCCCACAAAAGCGCTCGCAATTAGGCGTTTAGGAGGGGCGCACGAGCCTTCGCCTCGCTCCAGGTGGCAGGTAAGAGTTGGGGGGGCGCTTGGCTGGAAGGGGGGGCCAGGTGCGGGGCGTTTCAGCTCGCCTCCTGTGCATTGGGGGGGGGGAGGGAGGAGGGAAGGAAGGAAGGTTTCCCCCCAGAAGCAGCTTGTCCTAAGACTTGGGGACTACAATTCCCATTTGGTTGGCTGGCTGGCTGGCTAGCTGTTGCAGTCCGCCGCGCGCACGGGCGCACGGCGAGTCGCTCCTGGAGCAAAGCTGCTTGGTAGGCCTGCCCAGACTGAGATGCATTTAGCAGGTGCTCCGGATCAGCGCAAGGGCCTCGAAGGATTGGGGTGCGCGTGTCTTTGAGCCTGAGGGTGCAGGGACGGGAAGCCCCCAGCGTGATTTGCCCAGCGGTTTCGGGAGTGCGCTCTCTCTCTCTCTCTCTCTCTCTCTCTCTCTCCAAAAAAGCCTTTGATCCTGTCCGGGAATCCAATTCTGAGGATTGGATCCACCAGGACTGTTGCACCTCTTTCCCTTCTCCAGATTCTCCTCTCTCTCTCTGCGCGCTCCCAGGCACGTGGCTGTTCGCCTCATCCCTTCCAAACCCAGGAAATGTTCCAAAACGGGGAAAAGTTGATTTGTTTTTTCCCTAACCCACAAACCCCTATATTACCAATTGGGACATTTGAATTAGGAGTTTCGTGATTTTTATGTAATCGAAGGGGACATTTTAGGAAGCAGGGCGTTGCCATCTCCTCTCCTGCTTCCTCCCACCAGGTTTAACCAATTTCCCTTAAGCCACAGTTCAGCTTACTTTGGCCAACATTTGGGGTTCTGCTAGCTAGAAGCAGGCTTTGGCTTGAAAAAGGAGCTCCATTTGCAGGGAGAAGATGGCTACAAAGGTGCTTTTTCAAAAGGCAGATGGACTTTTTTCTTTTTCCTTGAAGATATTTTGCATTTTTCTTGAAGCGAAAAGTCATAAGACCAAGAGACCAAAAACAAAGCCCAGTTGCCTCCTGAAAAAAAGCACTTTTGGAACTTATTTATTTATTTATTTATTTTAATCCCATTTATATCCCGCCCTTCTCCGAAGACTCAGGGCGGCTTACAATCTAAGAAGCACAAATCAATGTGCTTAGCAGTAGCCTTCATTCTATGTATATGCCTGCTTATTAGGGCTTTTGCCCCCCCAGCGGCATTTTTACAAAGTCAGCTTATTGCCCCCAACAATCTGGGTCCTCATTTTCCCTACCTCGGAAGGATGGAAGGCTGAGTCAACCTTGAGCCTGGTGGGATGCGAACCTGCACTAATTGCAGGCAGCTGGTGTTACTTAAGGAGGCATTAGCCCACTGCTCCACCAAGGCTCTTTTATTGTAGTCGTTAAGTTCAACCTTCAGCGCCTTGAGGATCTGGCCTTGCAGTTAGTTGGCTTGGAAGCAATTTGTGGGTTCTTCTTTATGGGAGATACTTTTTAACTTTGTATTCTAGTCTCCAAACCTGGGAGTTTCTTAGTGGCCTCATGTCCCTGAATTAGTCTGTTCTCTCCCTGTTTAGCTTCCAAGGCTAGGCTTTTTGGAGGGGGGGGAAGGGGAGGGGCTTTCTTACATAATTCAGAAGATTCGATTCTGGGGCTCATGTCCGCAAGGCTGTTGGTCCTGTTGGCTGAGGAAGATGGGAGCTGCAGTCCACCCAAACCTGAAGGCCCCTTAGGGAGAGAAGTTTGCTGTCCCTGAACCATGATAACATTTCAACTTGGTCATTGTTACTAAGCTTGTAAGCCGCCCTGAGTCTTCGGAGAAGGGCGGGATATAAATGGAATTAAAATAAAAAATAAAAAATTGTGATGGAAGTTGGCTTACGCATTCACACACATCCTACCACTTGCTAGTTAGGATGCTTAGGAATTGCAGTAAGTAATGATTTGTGCACTATGGCTCCCAAACTAGCCAAATACATTTGGGTGTTGGGGGAAAAACAAACCAACCCAAAATTGGTTTATTTGGCTTGGAAGGGATCACAAGGGAGTTCGGGTCCTTTAATTGTTCCTAATTTGATAGTGGGGGGGGGAAATAACATTCTGGAAAATGGCACGAGTAACCTTCTTATTGTTTCACAGTGAAGCAGCCATGTTGAGTTCCTCCACAAGATGTCAGCCCGCAGACCTGCCCTTTGCCCCCCCCAAAATTTCATCTCTTCTTACCAACTCGGTCAGAGTTGCCAGCGGACTGAAGTGGCACATTCCCTTCACCATTCTTCTGCTTTTCTTTACCACGGCCACCAGCAAAGAAGATCAAATCTTTTTAAATACCGTTTCTGCTACCGGTTGGCCAACTGGCAATGTCACAACCATTTTTCCTGAGAAACCCACAAATCTTGGACACACCCAGTGGGACCAACAACAAACAGACTTGTCTTTTAGTAGGTTACCTAATGGTGTGAATCAGAGAAAGGCTGGCCAGCCTCCTGCCTCTCCTTTTCAACGTGTGGATGCTTTCCATGAGAGGAACAGAAGATCTTATGCAACGTCGCCCAGTGTTCAGTCAATGGGTGCAAGTCTTCAGGATCTAGTTTCTTCCCCTGGGATGGGGTCTCTTGGCACCACCGAGGGAAGACCATTATTTCTTAGCTCAAGTAGGGAAGAAACGTCTCAGAGCTCCGGTGCTTCCCAGTTCTTCAAATCTCGTAGCAATAGCTTACCGGTTACCTCTTCCACCCCATCTCGTGTGGCAAGCTCAAGAAAGGTCCTCCTTGACCAGATGACCACGTCCAGTGAAGACTACGATACCGTTCAACTGGCTGCTACCAAATCCCCGACAGATGTCACCAGTCCTGTCACTCAATCTCTCTCCTCTCTTTGGCTCTCTGCTAGATACCCAGTTGAAACCACCGCTCACGTTGCTCTGCCTACATCTGCAGCCTTGAGGAGATTACAGTCAGAAGAGACCCCTGGGGTTTCCACTCGGCAGCAAATGGAACCTCTGAGCATGAGTTGGTCTTCCCCTGAACCCATTTCCCAAAGGCTTGAGCCACGTGAGTTTTTTCCTCCGTCAACTGCAATTGGTAGAACCCACCTGGGTTCAGAGAAGTCCACAGCAATCCATTCTGATGAAGAAAGTGTCACAGTCTCACCACCTGTGCATAGCTTAGTTACGCTGACGAGTTCTTCGCCCCAACGATTGACAGCAGATTCTACCTTGCAGGGATCTCAAGAGCTGGAAGTCAGTTTTACGATGCCATTGAGAAATGCCAGCTCACCGGACAAATCTACTATGGAAGCAGAGCTTTCTTTTGATGTGGTTAAAAATGAGAGGGATCAGCTGGTGCCGGGGACTACTGGTACCACTCCTACCTCTGTAGCCGAGATGCCAAGGCACAAAGTTTCACTTGGGATGACACAGCTTGCTTTTGCAAGTGTAGCTGTTGGCCTTCTGAAGGAAGCCAGTCCTTCTCTTGAACCCCAGAGTTCTCTGTTGAAAGAACACACTGGAAGTTCTACAACAACTCCATCTTTTGGAACTTCAAAAAAACATGAGGTCTCCTTGCTAAATAGCTCCCTTGTGGAACGAATGAAACCAAAGGAAAAAAACACGTCTTCCTTAGTTGAGGGCAACCTAGGTCCTACAATGAGCTCCATCTATGGGACCGTCTTAGAAGATGAAACGGAGGCAAGCAGTGTTGGTGTGGGTTTCTTGACTCATCAGACTTCAAGCTCTTCCCCACTTAGCACACTGCTTTCTGGAAGTGCTAAAACTGGGCTTCAGGTTGCCCTTCAGACAAATCTATTGGAAGCCACAGCTGACACTATTGGTGATGGGAAGCCATTAGAGACCCAATATTATGGAAGAACGAGACAGACCACAGCAGCTGTGAAGGAGATGCCTACCTCAAAGTCTCCTCTTACTGTTATGGAGACTGACTCAATCAGAGGACTGACTAGGGTTCAGACAGAAGATGCCTCGCCAAAGAGAAGTGGAGCTACTTCATTATCTCCCTTAAGTCCTGCCACTCCTATGTCTAAGGTGTGGCAAACATCAAAGGTGTCTTCTGAGCCTGAGACAATTACAGATTTCTCGGTAACAAAGGTATTTAGTCTTGGTACCACAAAAAATGACTCTGTGGTTCCATCACGCCCATATTTAGATAAAGGAGATGTTGTACATCCAGTGAGAGCAGCCTCAACTGGAATGACAAACACTGATCTCCAAGAAGGACCCACCATTAGTTCTGCAGTGGAGTCTTTTGGTAGCCCTTCTGTTGAACAGAAGCTTTCCAGTCCATCACGATCTCATCCCCCAGTTTCCCCTCCAGATTTGATAGAATCTGATAGATCTTCAGTCACACAATCCCACCACTCTTTATCCTCAAGCATTGCTTCCCTTCCCTTCTCTAGAATCAGTGTTCCTGAGTCAACTATGAAAACGTTTATTAACATTACGGAGGGCCACCTGGTTAGAAAAGGGCAGACGATGGCTAGCAGAACAATGTCATTCAGTGCCACACCACTTTCCCTAGAGTCAAGGAATACAGTGGGTGGAATAGTACTGTCCTCGCCTACGAAAGTTCCTAGAGTTGGCGCAGGTAGCTCTTCTGGGATGGTCACCTTGAAGAACGCATTGGGACACCAGGCCACAGATACCTCCCCTGCAAATAATATACGAACGACTGGCAGAACAGCTTTGCCCTTTCGTAGCTCAGGATTCACCCCGTCCAGTAATTCTGATGTTCCTGCATATCCATCATCTGTCCTGGAGACCAAATCCAATCAGGCACCTCCAATATTTTCTGCTACAACTACGCTGTGGACCCCTCAAAGAACTCTTCCAGCTGAGTCAAAAACTACTTGTAGGAACTTCTCTTGCTCAGCAAGTACCTTCACACCACTTCAGAATAGATCAGCTCAAAGCATGACTTCCTCCCAACCGGTCTTCACTAGAAAGTTTTTTATTGCTATCTTGGGGACAATGGAGCCCAAGAAGAATGGGACCCTTGCTGATGCCAAGGTGTCCAGATCAGAAGAGAGATACACAACCACATTACCCAGAACAAAAATTGTGACTGGAGCGCACAGCGACGACACTTCACAGCAGCCCAGATCCAAATTCACCCACTCCTTGTCGAACCAGTCCGTGAAAGAGAGTTTGACCCTTGGTAAATCAGATTCAACTGTTCCATCAGTGCGTGTTCTGTCTTTGTGGTTTCGTCTCCTCAAAATAAAATACACAAACTTGCTGATGAACAAATCTTCTGAAAGTTTCAAGAAACTGGAAAAAGAAATTAAGTTAACGGTAAGCCTTCCCTTCCCTTCTCAGAAGCTTCCTTTTTTATGAATATAATCCAATGTTGATGTTATTGCTAGGGCACTCAATTCATTGGGAGATAGCAAATGGCTGGAATTCTCGATATTGTATGACAGGTAACCAGGGATACCTGAGAGCTCTGGATTCCAAAAATAAAAAAGGGTTTTCAGGAGGATAAAGTTCCTGATCTTCAGGATCTAGCTGTAGAGATATTAAAAAGCATCCGAGGGATTGCGGGAATAGGCGAGTAGGCCTCTGAAACAATGCTCCCCAGTCTTAACGTCGTCGGTAGACTGAGGTAGATGACATATTATCCTCTGGATTTTAATCAGATTGCAATACCAAATGGTCCTGGCCATTGGAGATGTTGCTTAGTCCTCTTAAAGAACTAGAGTTAGGGAACATCTACCGACCTTTGTGTTTCCAATCACTAATCTAGACAGCATTGATCTGTGGATGAAAACTGGATCCATAGTTTCTTTGTGGACAAGGAGACAATGGTATCGGGTACAAAATTGGACTCTGGTTCCAATAATAGGTTGTTGTCAGAGGTTCTCCAGGAAGTTCCTTGCTATATCAGAAATCCATCAGCAAAAGTTGCCAGATCTGGATCCTTCTCCTTAAGATACTTGCTGTGACTACTGAGCTAAATTTACAAAGATTACGTGCAATCTCTCTTCTTCAATTGGGATAACGGCTTTGTGCAACTTTTCTTAATGTGGAAGATGCTGTCAGTAACAATTCCCACTGTCAGAGATTGTAGGTCTTTCAGGATTCAAGACCACAGACCCAGGTAGAACAAAGAACCCCAGAACTTTATTAATATAAATTACAAGATAATGGTTCCATAAATGTCTCTTCTGCAGACAAGGACTCTGGAAAAAGATTGTGGATGGACCCGGCCTTGTGCCAGCTGGAATGTAGCGCCTTCCTGATCTACTCTGAAGTCCCATCCCTGACTTCTCTTGGCTTAAATAGATTTTCCTGTAGGAAAGTGATCTGATTTAGGAGCTGGAGTTGCTTGCCAAGGACATCTCCAGGGGAGATTGCTTTTCTTGGCAGGTGTCTATCAATTCATCCTCCCTTTTGGAGAGGAACACATCTGTTCATAATAATGATAAGGCTGAAGTAAATGACATAAGTCTGATGGGGTCCTTGGTGCTGAGGAATAAATAACAGTCTGTTTGTGCGTCAAGGTCAGTACAGGAGGTTATGAGAAGGTAATTGGCAGAAACTAGCGTGTAGAAGCAAGGAAGGACTATATATGGGGTGATATGAGATCATAGGGTGTTTACGTAAGATATCAAGGGAAATGTGGACCACACCACTCGATCTCCTCATCTTTTGTGCATGAACACAGGAGGCTGGGAATGCAGAGGCTGAATGTGCAGCTTCTCCGTCATCCAGGTCCTGGTTGTCCCAAAGGTGCTTTTTCAAGAGGCAACTGGACTTCCTTGTTTTTCTTTGAAGACGTTTTGCTTCTTTTCCTCCAAGAAGCTTCTTCAGTGGCCTCAACGACTCTCTGAAAGAACGCAAATGACCAGCTGTCTGCAAGGAATATAAACCCTTCCATTCCTCACCATCCAGTCAGATGGTGAGGAATGGAAGGGTTTATATTCCTTGCAGACAGCTGGTCATTTGCGTTCTTTCAGAGAGTCGTTGAGGCCACTTGGAGGTTTGTCTGTGCCCTCAGGAAACAAAAGTCCAGTTGCCTCTTGAAAAAGCACCTTTGGGACAAGGGAGAGGAGACATAAAATAATCAAAAAGATGGAATGTCCATTAGCAGCTTAGCTTATAAATGGGGTCTCGGTTCAGGTGGTGAGAAGCACAGAAAGAATTTAAATCTTCAAGAGACCCTCTTAATCAGAGCTGAGCACTTATGGCCCTTTTATAATCGTGCTGGCTCAGGAATTCTGGGAGTTGAAGTCCACAGGCCATAAAGGGGCCATAGTTTCCCATCCCTGCTAACAAATCTAACAGGACCTTGGAGATCTTCTAGTCCAACCCCCTGCTCAAGCAGGAGACACTAGACCATTCCAGACAAGTGGATGTCCAGTTTCTTCTTAAAAGCCTCCAGTGATGGAGCACCCAGAACTTCTGAAGGCAAGTCTTCAGAACTTAATGAATGTGCTACTAACAAGGTTTGGACATTGAATTTCCCTGTCTTGGTTTACCCCAAGACTAACATTAAAGAGATCATTCTGTAGCTTTTGCTTTCTTGACCTTGTCTGGTGGAACTTTATATCCCACCATTGCCACAAAGTTGGCTGTTGAACAAGGAAAGAAATGTTGCGCAGTACCCATGGATTATCCATGTGGAGTTTTCTCTGCTAGCTTCCTACGTTCTTAACGTTCTTCTGTGCAAAACTGCCCCTTAACAATAAATCTATTTTAATGTTCTGCTTCCAGTTGAAGAAGATGCTGTCTACCTATGAGAACTTTCTGCACGCAAGGGTCCTTCGTTTCGTGTAAGTCACGCTGCCAAATATATCGCTTGGGTTTCTAGACAGGAAGAGATCCTTGGTCAGGGGTGGGATTCAAATAGGTGAACAACTGGTTCTCTGTGTGGATACTGCTTCCAGAAGTCCATTCTGGGCCCGGGCAACAAAAAAGTAGCTATCGACTCTGCCGAAGTGGTGCAAACCGGCTGAATCCCACCCCTGGACCCATGGAATTAAGCATAGAAGGGTACAAAACATCAGTAGGGAGATTTGATCAGTTCTCTGCCCTGCCTTGATTTCTGAAATGGAGGCCTCTGAACTGACTCTTGAGCTTCAGAAGGGCTCATGTGCAGCTATAGCAGCGGTCCTTTTCCCTTTGGTCCTTCTGAATTGATTTTACCTCTATGAAGAATTCCCCCAACTGGATGCTTAGAACGAAAGTTCTGAATTAATTTACCAGACCAATTGCAGATTCAAATTAGTGCACATGGTTTGGAAAAAAAATATCAATGTTAATCCCAACCTATCATTTGTCCCGTCTGCCCATGTAGCATGAAAGATGGAGGGATCCATGCAGAGAGTATTTTTCCCAGAGATTTGCTTTTTTTTTTTTTGCCCAGCGGTACCACTGTTTAAGATGGAACTATAATACAGCTTTGTCCAACCTGGAACCCTCCCGGTGGCTGCATCTAGAAATGCTGGACTGCTGACGGGCAATTCCCAGAGTTCTAACTTGTTAGGAAGGTGAAGGTTGGACCAGCCCATTTGCCAGAAGGGTCCGTAGATGTTGTCCTGAATTCTGTCCCATAGGAATGGATCTGTCATCGTGGAGAGCCAGGTGGTCTTCCAAGGAACGGGCCTTCTTCCCACCCCGTCTGACATCATACGGACAATTGTGACACAAGTTGAGAGCCGGGGAATAGGTGCCTTTTTTGACTGGAGGATAGATGTAAGATCTTTGCTCTTAAATGGTAAGTCAACGGGCTTTGGTCAACTTTGGCCCAGTTGCCACGATTCAACCTTTTTAGATACTTTTGGCCTGGATGATTTGAGTCTTCATTTACATAAACAATAGGCTCGCTTAAGGAACGTAGTTGCCTTTCTGCAAGAAGGGAGTTGCTGACTGAAGTTTATTTGTTAGATTTATATCGATTGATTGATTTGTAATTAATTTGAAGTAGGAAGATCCCTCGGCTTGTAGACATGCTTCCTTGAACTGTCTTCTTTTTTCACTAGGTTTCAGCCTGAGAAATCTAGAACCTGAGAACTTGGCTGTATCTTTCACTCTCCTGGAACTGGGGTCCGTATCAGCCTTTGGTGACAAGAACCTTGTCCAAGAACACTTGGATATTCTGAAAATCCAGGTAATGGGAGAAACTGAGGCCCTTGACTTCAGGCATGGAGAACACCTTATAGAAGAGAGGCCCATTGTGAATGAGTTCAGCCAGGCCTGCTTGGCTAAATTCAATGGCCCAGCCATTTTAAATGGGCTGGTTGCACCCATATTTGGTCTGCTGCTTCCAAATTAAGATCTCAGATAACTTTCCTTGATGAACTTCTGTGGCAGGAAACCTTGAACTTAATGAGTTGTAGGTATGCTCCAGGATTTTTGGGAGGGATGAGAAATGAAGAACTTGCCCGTAAAGGTCTTAAGTATTTTTTCTGTTGAGACGCAGAGTTAATCCTTAAGTCTGCAAACTGAATTAATGACTCAGTGATCTAATAATTTCTTCCCATACAGATGAAACTACTGCTTGGAACTCGATATGAAGTTCATTTGATCTCCCTTGTTGATAATAGGTATGTCACAAATTTCTGGGAAGGATCACTTCTCAGACAAAAACAATGGTCTGGACATTTTTCAGGCTGGACACTTGACCAATCCAAGACAGCTTCATGGGTTCATTTGAAATAGCGAAAGATATTTTGCTCCTCAAATGGATATCAAATGCTGAATTTTCACATCTCTTGGAAGGTAAGTCAAGTTCATCAACCAAAGGTAGCATAATTTCTCTCATGCAGAAATACCCAAGGGGACATTGATATAAATGGAAATATCTTCATCAAGAGCGATACTCATGTGGATGTTGGCTGGATGCTCAAAGCACTGATTGGCCTTGCAAACACCTCTGTGGACCTCATCTCACTCTCTATCAATGGTCAGTAGCTACTGACCCATGGCTGGCTTTAGGTCTGAGGTTGGGTACAGTTATGATGCCCCCTTTTCCTTAAGTGCAACTCTCTGCTTTTAGGTTCAAAGCTCAATCTTCAAGTCTTTCCAGTTTCCTTCTTGATAACCAACAGAGTATTCAATGAGAAGATGTTGGACCGTTCTTCTGTAAAACAGAACCTTGCAAAGGATCTCTCTGCTACGGTAGGTGAGATAAAGCGATTCCTGGAAATGTAAATTCATCCTTTGCAAAGCATGTAAAAAACTCTCTTGGGTGTTTGTTGTTGTGAACATTAAAAGAGTGTAGGAGATTTCTGTGCCTGTTTAAAGTAGTAAAGAGCATATAGATTGTAAAGTTGGGTTTTCTTAGGTTTATGCAGAGTTTTATTTTAGCAGGGACGTGAAAAGGAGGAGGGTTTTTTTTGGTGAAGGAGGATTCTTAAGTTTCTCACCTCTGCAACATTTGCAATAATGCCAAATTGGAAGCTGTAGATTTCCTAAGCTTAGCTTGGAAGCGCGTGGGAGGTTCAGCGTCTGGAAAAGCAATTCAAGAGGATTCTTTTTCCTTTAAAGTTCCCCTGGTGTAAGGCTGGGACCCCCACTCTTGGCAACTTTTAAGACATATGGACTTCAACTCCCAGAATTCCACAGAATTCTGAGGCTGGCTGGGTAGTTTTGGGAGTTGTAGTCCACAAGTCTTTAAAATTCCCAAGGTTGGAGGCCCCTGCCAATTTGGAGCTGGACTAGTAGAAGGCAGGAGTTACGAGTGGTGTGGCAGCTGAAAAAGTGATGGGCAAAGGCTTAGAGGGAGGGCTCTGATCTGGGCTGACCGTGCGAAACCATTTGCTTTCCAGCTGGCACGCATACTTGGCAAATACGAAAATCTCCTTCAAGTGGCAATCCGGAACATCACGTAAGTTAACTGAACTGTTTTCTCTTTCATAGCCTGCTTATTAGTGAGCCGGTTGCTGAGATATGGATGGGCCACTTCAACTTGAAGTGTTTGCCTGTCTGGTTGGGTTACAGCTTGCCAGTTAGTGATTTGAAGAACTTCTACTTGCTTGGCCTATTTGAAGAACTTCTACTCTGAACTCTTCTTTGAGCCTAGGATGAAATGGCTTCATCCTAGACGCACAGACAAGTCTAGCAGAAGTTCTCCAACGGTATAGCTATTTCTTAAAACCAGCAACCTTGGAGACCTCTGCAAAGGTTGAGCTCAGAGGACTAAGTCGTAATGCGACTTCTAAATTCTGGGCTAACACAGTGGATAAACCTAGCTGTTCGTTGTGAGATTAGCCGACTCTCGTTTTATAATTGGGTGTGAACCAGGTCAAACCTCTCTTGCCATGCCTTTCCCTTGCCTTTCCATTGTAGAGGGGGTTCTCTCGTTTGTTACGGAGATGTGATATTCCAGCAACCAGCGCCAAGCAACAAGGATGTCCTCCACACTCTGGCGTTTTCAGTTGACCCAAAGGATTACCTAGATTCCTCAAGTTTTCAAGTGGATCGGTTCTCCTTTACTGTGGCTGGTAGGACTTCATTGGGACATCTTGTTTTAAGCCGAAGCCTCAAGTGTCCTCTTAAACCCATTTTGGGCTACAGCTTTCGTTTGTTCAAACTTGCTGAAGCCAGAAATTCAGGCTCTTGGGAAAAGGTTCGGATGAGTTACTTGCAAACTACTAAAAAGGTAGAAGATGGGATGGAGAAGCTGCAGATCTTCTTGAGTGTCAAATTCCTGGATTTGCTCCCCACTGCAGCCACTGGGAACTCTTACCCTGGCAACACGGGGCAGGCTGCTTAATCCTCTCTGGGATAATACAGTCTGAGCTAAAGTTTGCCTCTTTTTTTTTAACTCTTTTTTTTAAATTTTTTTAGGCGTTGGGCTGGAGCCTTCCTTGAAAAAATCAGGTGTCCCTATCTATGCTGTGATCCTCATCATTGGGTGTCTTCTTGCTGTAATAATTGTCCCTACCTTCCTTTGGCTGGTAAGAGCTGCAGCCAGATGTCACCAATCAAGAGATTTACTCTCTTGCTTGACAAGGACCTCGTAAAACATCTCTGCACTGCTGGTCTCCACTATCCCGGTGTGTGTGGGAGGGCGGGCTGGGAGGGGGCTTACACCATCCTATGATTGCTCCTGTTGTCCAGGTGGTGCCTAATTTTAATTACCTTCATGCAATAATTGCCTTGGTGTCTCCTGAGGCTGGCATTCCACAGGTTCAGCTAGAGAAGCTTCTTCAGATCCACATTCAGAATCTTGAGCCCTAAGCCCTGATTCAAGACATAGTCTAGCTTCAGTGGTCACCACGAAATTAAAAAAAAAAGAAAAAGAGAGGAGATGTCCAGACTCTGGAAAGAGTGCAGAGAAGAAGAAAGATGATTAGGGGGTTGGAGGGTAAAACATACGAAGGTTGCTGGAATTGGGTATGTCTAGTTTAATGGAAGAGAAGGACGAAGGGTGACATGATAGCATCTTCCAATATTTGAAGGGCTGCCGCCAAGAAGAAGGGGGTCATCCTATTCTCCAAAGCACCTGAAGGCAGGACAAGAAGCAATGGATGGAAACTAACAGAGAAGCAAGCTAGAACTAAGGAGAAACTTCCTGACAGTTAGAACAATTAATCAGTGGAACAACTTGCCTCCAGAAGCTGATCCAACACTGGAGATTTTTAAGAAGAGATTAGAGATTTGCCATTGTCCCTAGAGGCCCATTTTCAGAAACCCAGAAGGTATCTGGTTATAACTCACATCTTTCTTTATTCTTTCTTTTCTTGAAGCCCAAGACACTGGCCCGTCGTGGCCAGATTACAATTAACAGAGCGCCCGATGCTGGAGTGGACGTAGAAGCGTTTGAGCTGGATAACCCAGGATATCAAGTAACTCTTGAAGAGGTAGATTGGGAATGTCGCTTTCTTTGCAGTTGGGGGTGCTTTGCAAAGAGGCCCTTCCTTGCAGGGGAAAAAAAATAAATAAATCCAACCACTGAGGTGGTTCTTACTCACAGAACTTTTTGTGGAGATGCAAAGCGAAGCACAGGCAGTCCTCGACTTAAAACAGTTCATTTCGTGACCGTTCAAAGTTACAGTGGCTCTGAAAAAAGTGACACGATTGTTTTTCACTCTTACGACCGCTGCACCGTCCCCGTGGTTACATGATCAAAATTCAGATGCTTGGCAGCCGACTCGTATTTATGACGGTCGCAGTGTCCTGGGGTCACGTGATCCCCTTTGGCGTCCTCCTTACAAGCAAAGTCCATGGGGAAGCCAAATTCGCTTAGCAACCGGGTTACCAGCTTGAAACCTGCAGCGATTTGCTTAATAACTCTGGTGAGAAAGGCCGTGAAAATGGGGCAAAATTCGCTTAACCAATGTCCCGCTTAGCAGCAGAAATTTGGGGCTCCGTTGTAGGGTGAGGACTAACTAGTTTTTCTTTAACCCACAGGAAGAGACCAAGAAGTCCTGCGTTGGCATGGAAACCTTTTGACTAAAGAGATGATGGTTTAGTCCACCAAGAGAAGCCATTTTAGTCCAATCCCGATTTAAGGGCCTTCCCTACGGTGGTGACTCTTGAAGGGTGCAAACCAGTGAATTGCCAACATTGTTGAAAAAAGGTTACCATTGACTCCCCAAATCGGAGTTACTCCTACAGATCTAAGCTGAATTTTCCTGTATCTGTATTTCCTGCATCCTGTATCTTCCTGTATCTTCAGCAAAATTTGAAAGGATACCGGAATATCAGGACTGGAACAAAAAAGCCACCGTTTCTCTTTGTCAATGCCACAATTCATTGCTGGACAATTTATTAGATTGAAATCCAATTTTATTCCGTGGAAAATTCTCTTAAAACCAGACATGTCAAAGGCAACTGGTTTTTTTTGTTGTTGTTTTGTTAGGAGCTTTTAAGGAAAGGCAGCTGGGATGCAAAGTTCCACTTTTCTGTTGCATCCGTGGGTGGATGTCCACGCTCAGATGTTTTCTCCCAAACTAGCATCCCAGCTTCTTTTTTTATAATAAGTTGGATCTTTTAAACTACGTCGTTAAAGTATTTGTTGCTATCTTTGTGTGAAAGAGAAGGAAATGATTTTGTTTTCCCTAATTTTTTTTTTCAGGTATAAAAGTTTAACATCGGGGGGAGGAGGGAGAATTGCGTTTAGTTAGATTTTGAATTTTTGGGGAAGTAAAAAAAAAAATACCGCCTTTGGCTTAAGTGCCCGATGGTTGAATTTCAACATGTGCAAAACTGGAAGCTGTGAAAACATGAATCTTTCAGGCAACTGAAGGAAGGTGGCACCGTAGTTTTTTTATGTTTCTCTTTTTTTTAAAAAAAATGTGGTAGGTTTGTAGGCTGTGCAGACCATGAAAAGCAGAATCTGAATGGCTGGTTGGATTTGAAAAAATGATGGGAGGATTCCAATCGGTTCAGGACAGTTGACCCCCCTCCATCAGTGTCCAAACTGATGGAAGAAAAGGACCTTTTTTGTACTCACCCCAAAGTAGCCTGGCAGATTTGGGGACATCCCGTTTTAATTCTCCAAAGGGAGGGTTCGATGCACAGATTGGATTGGATGGACTCCAAAATTCAATCTTTGCAGAATTGGAATAAGCCACGTGCCAGATTCCTCGTTGCCGCATTTCCGTCTTCCTCGTTTTGACTTCCTAAAATAACCTCCCAACTGCAACTTGAGTGTCCAGAGCTGCTTTTTTTAGCACCAATTGATCCTTTAGAAATCTTTTTATGTCCAGTGTACTCTTCAGAAGCCAGCAGACTCAAATGCTAGAGGAACCAACCAAGGCAGAGTGGAGGTTTCGTTTTATAATTGCAGTGTTGTGACGTTGTCGAGAATTGGTCACTGATGTTTTAACTTCGTTTTATCCCCGGCTTGACCGTTTTCCTAGCTCAATTGCCTTAACTGTATTGTGCTGCTCGCGATGTGTCGCTCTCTAGGGACGGTCAAACTACAACTCCCATCACGCCAGGAAGGATGGGCGTTGCAGTCCAGGCAATCCCTGAAATGTCGCCGTTGCCTATCACAGCTGCGTCCATTCTGCATTTTTGGGGAAAAGTGAAATACCCACTTTGCTGAGTTGCAGTTCAAGATAGAGAGGCCAACCCTTTTGACTGCTGTGGTTTTTCATTTATTCCCCCCCCTCGGCATTTCACTGCCCCCCCTTTCCAGGTTCCTTAGTTTCACCATCTGGTGGGCTTCTGTTGTTTTAATAGCAAGCAAGTCAAACCTGCCTGCTGAAGTTGACTCCGTGTACACCCCCCAGGCTGCTTTTCTAGTCACCAAAACATTTTGTTGTATTAAAATCTAGTTCTGAATAAATTGTAAGAAATCACCTTTGCCTCGCACTGTGCTTTGAGTATCTGGAGCGGGAAGCCATAGATTTTTGGGAATAGGGTGGGATGTGGCTACAGATGACTAAGAAAGATTTTTCTCTGAAATCCTAGGAAGTTAACAGAACAAGACAGAGTCAGAAGGGACCTTAGAGATCTTCTATTCCAACCTCCTGTTCAAGCTTGAGGGCCTATACCCTTCTGGGCAAACAGCTGTCCAATCTGGGGGATTCTGGGAATTGAAGTCCACAGATCTTAGAAGTTGCAAAGTTTGGAGATCCCTGGTCTAGTGGTTAAAGAACCAGATTAGAGAGACTTTTAAAGGGTGTCTGCAGGACATGGTTAAAAAAAATACAAGAAGATGGAACAAACAGAAAACTGCTGGAGCTTTGATTACAACTGCCATTTTGACTTATTTGACCATATCCTTGGATGGTTAAAGAGAAGTAACCAGCCTGAGCAAAAAAGATGGTAACTCTCATCAATTTCTCCCTAAACAGAATAACAGAATTGGAAGGGACCTTGGAGGTCTTCTAGTCCAGCCCCCTGCTCAAGCAGGAGTCCCTATACAATTTCAGACAAGTCCCATTTTTCTTCTTAAAAACCCCCCAGTGATGAAGCACCCACAACTTCTGGAGGTCAGCTGTTCCACTGGTTAATTGTCCTCACTGTTGGGAAGTTTCTCCTTAGTTCTAGGTTGTTTCTCTCCTTGATTAGTCTCCATCCATTATTTCTTGGCTTGCCTTCTGGCGCAGTTAACAGCGGTTACTTGAGTAAACTACAATTGGCAGGCCTCCACGCAAACTGCTAAATCAGAAAACAAGACGAACTAGCTTCTGTGCTTTGGTTCACATGTAAGGCTAAACCAGACTGTCTTATTTGGTTTTCGATCAACTGGGGAATCTATGTTTCTGTGTGAACTTAATTTGAACGGCTAGTTAGACTGCTATGAGGCATCAGGTTAACCCGCAGCCCACATAATTTTATTGTACACCATTCAGAAGGATAAGGGTGGTCTAAAAATGTCACACAAAAATAAAAAAATAACTGCCAGCCGCTGAACGCCCTTAAACTCCGTTAAATCTATTCTCTTCCCCAAACTTGCAAAAATTCCCATGAGATCAAACATTTTTTAAAAAAAAAATCCATTGGAGGTAGGCTGTATTAATCTTGAGCGGGAGAGCTTGGAAAATGTTTATTATGGAAACTTAGGAACATAAGCCTTCTGTTTTATCTTTGCTGATTAATTGGACAGTGAGACTGTTGTTTAATTACACATTGAACCTTGAACGATAGGTTTCTTCCTTTTAAAACAAACTTCTAAAGGGACTCGAGAGATTGGGGTTTATCTTGCCTTCTCCATGCAGAATGCAGTTTAACTCTGCTGGTTATATTGTTTGTCACCGGTTGCCTTGAACTTTGAATTCATTTCGAGCTTTCCCTGTTTTTCATGTTTACTTATAGGTTTGGCTCTCTTGGGCTCTACAGACCACCTTTAACCAACATTTTAATAGCTTAGTGTTTGTTTGAAAGTTTTCCACCTTCATAATTAAAAAAAAAGGTTTTATTTGGCTCAGTTAGCCTACCACCCTGAGATAATCTTGGTTAATCTCAAAAGGCACAGCGGGGAGCAGATCTGGCTTGTATGAAGATGCTGCTGGGAGACTCAAGATACAAATATTCACTTTTATCAGTTTAAGCAAATAAAGTTAATTTCCTTGGCAAGATTGCCCTCTACCGATGTTTGCTAGCAGTGACTTCCCAGCCCCATTCAGAAATTGAAATATGATTGGGACACGTTCGTATACGAAGTAGCCAACTGTAATGGGTGTGGGAATGACCTTGGGAGGTGAGGAGGAACTGCAGACGGGAGAACGATTGGATAAGAGGCAGCTGGACCCAGATAAGGAATAAGAGTGTGGGAAATATTTCAGAAATGCGCTCTAGTTTCCTGGATGTAAAGGCGAGGGGGGGGCGGATTTGCAATATTTGTTCCGATTTGCAAGATTCTGTTAAGGTAACTCTACAATAAAGTAGAGCTAGTTCATTTGGGTGTGAATCTCGTCTGGACTACCTTGCAAGGCTATCACCAACGCGTCCCTTTTCTTTGCATTCCTCTTGAGTTTCCCTCCTAACCCATTTTAGTGGTGTGGTTCTTGCAGATCGGTGGGACTGTTTCCTGTAGGGGAAAAATGGTTGACTCGGGAGGGAGGGAAGGGGGGGGAAAGAAAATTAAAATTTTCCTACCCAAAGTGAGAATTTGTTGGTTCTACCTGCCTGTCGGAGCCGACCCTGTCCCATCTTTTGACGGACACAAAGTCAACCCCATCTACCCCGGTTGAGCAGAACGCGTTGATCCTTAGCAGAGCTGTAGAGTTTTAATTATTTTTGTGGAGGCCTTGTAGGCCTGTCCTGTCGCTTCTGCCAAGAGAGGGCTTGGTCACGCTGGCTCTCCCCAGCTAATCCCTTGGATTACCTGAGTCAACTCCTTCGGAGCTGGGCTGAGGTCCAAGGTTTTCTGTCTTCAGCCCTGGGTGAGGGAGAAGGAGCACGCATTCTTGGGTTCTCCTAGAAAGCCATGTTTGGTGGGAAAGTTGTTGTTGATCCCTGCCACATGCAGGCCTCCTTTCCTCCACGCTCTAGCTGGCCAGATGCTTTGGATCTGTCTGCTTCCCAGTTTTTTGTTCCACCTGGCTAAAGAGTTTTGGAAAGCTCAACTTTGGACTGTTTGGCCTGGTTGCATGGATGGTTCTGCCCAGTTATGGAGCTGCTTTCTCCTTTCTTTCTTTCTTTCTTTCTTTCTTTCTTTCTTTCTTTCTTTCTTTCTTTCTTTCTTTCTTTCTTTCTTTCTTTCTTTCTTTCTTTCTTTCTTTCTTTCTCTCTCTCTCTCTCTCTTTCTTTCTCTTTCTTTCTTTCTTTCTTTCTTTCTTTCTTTCTTTCTTTCTTTCTTTCTTTCTTTCTTTCTTTCTTCTCCCTTCCCTTCCCTTCCCTTCCCTCACACTTTCTTTCTTTCTTTCTTTCTTTCTTTCTTTCTTTCTTTCTTTCTTTCTTTCTTTCTTTCTTTCTTTCTTTCTTTCTTTCTTTCTTTCTTTCTTTCTTTCTTTCTTTCTTTCTTTCTTTCTTTCTTTCTTTCTTTCTTCTTTCTTTCTTTCTTTCTTTCTTTCTTTCTTTCTTTCTTTCTTTCTTTCTTTCTTTCTTTCTTTCTTTCTTTCTTTCTCCTCTCCCTTCCCTTCCCTTCCCTTCCCTTCCCTTCCCTTCCCTTCCCTTCCCTTCCCTTCCCTTCCCTTCCCTTCCCTCACACTTTCTTTCTTTCTTTCTTTCTTTCTTTCTTTCTTTCTTTCTTTCTTTCTTTCTTTCTTTCTTTCTTTCTTTCTTTCTTTCTTTCTTTCTTTCTTTCTTTCTTTCTTTCTTTCTTTCTTTCTTTCTTTCTTTCTTTCTCCTCTCCCTTCCCTTCCCTTCCCTTCCCTTCCCTTCCCTTCCCTTCCCTTCCCTCTCTCACTCACTCTCTCTCTCTTTCTTTCTTCTTTCCTTCCTCCCCTCCCCTCCCTCCCTCCCTTCCTCCCTCCCTTCCTTCTTCCTCCCCCACTCCTCTCCCCCCTTTCCTCTGTTGCCATGATGCCTTTTCAACTGGAAGTCCAGAACTGGCTCTGGATGCTTATAAGTTATTCTGAAAGCCTTTTTTTCCTTTTGGCTGGAGCACGGGGTTCAAAGGACGCACCAGTGAGGAATGAAACCAGGCTGCCAGAGTCCCACGAGAGGCACTGCCAGCTCACGATTTACAGGGCAAATGGGAGCAAATGCTTGCAGGGGAACAAACGGTGCTCAGTACTCCTCATGTGGCTCTCTGCCATCTGTGAAAGGGTTTCAAGGCAACCTTGGTGCCAACTGCACTACCTGTACAAGGCTAAACTGGAGCAGTCGTGGGTATTAACGCTACTGACATCGGGGAGAGGAATCCATAGTGTAGATCTACATGAAGGTGACTTGTAACACCTCGTTTAGTGACCGTTTCAAGTTAAGAGCGGCACTGAAAAAAGTGACCCGATGACCATTTTTCACACTTAACAACCGTCGCAGCATCCCCAGGGTCACGTGATCAAAATCTGGATGCTTGGCAACTGATTCCTATTTATGACTGTTTCAATGCTCCAGGGTCCTTGCCCCTTTCTTGCCACAGTCGTTAAGTGAATCACTGCAGCGGTTAAGTTGATAACATGGTTGTTAAGCAAATTCGGCTTCACCCACACACCCACACACACACCCGACTGCTTGTCAGGAGGACACAAAAGGGGATCACGCGACCCTGGGACGCTGCGACCGTCGTAAGTATGAGTCAGTTGCCAAGTGTCTGAATGTTGACCCTGGGCAGGCTGCAACGGTCGTAAGTGGGGAAAACCGTTAAAAGTCACTTTCTGCAGGGCCGTTGTAACTTTGAATGAACCGTTATAAGTCGAGGACTGCCTGCGTCTTCATGTACCTGTACATGGTAGATTCTGCTCCCCCACACCCAGGCCTGCAAACCAGCAGCCTTCTGCATTTGTGGGGAAAAAAACAACAACCTAAAAATAACAAACCAAACTTCAGAACAAAAGTATTTATAAAAGTATTAAAGTGACACGTTTCATTTAACATAGCCTCAAAAACAAAGCCGTGGACCAACTCCCATTTCCGCGTAGGCGCCAGGTGCGATGAGGCCAGTTCCTCCTAGCGGGCTACACACTTTTGTGAGAGGCTTTTGCGGGAAGATGGGGGGGGAACACAATTAGGAAAGGTGAAAGGCCTGTTGCCATCCTGGTTGAACTCAAGACCTGTGAAGGAGAAACAAGGAAGGCGACGTCTCAAATCAGATGCAAAACCAGGAGCGGCAGAATTATTTTCAGATCATGCCGGGCGTCTCCCAACACCTTCTCCAGTTCACCAACTGGGTGGGAAAGACAACGCCAGAATTTCTAGCCAGGAGGGTCCGGAATGGGGAAGGTTGAGATACCCACAAACAGCTCACAGTTTCCACAAAGCTGGTTTTTGTGAGGCTTAGGGGTAACCTTGCCCCCAGGAAGGGAGAGGCAGTTTGGTTTAGGCTAGAAACTAGGAGATGGTGAGTTCTAGTCCTGCCTTAGGTCTGAAAGCCGACAGGGTTTCAGAAAGTATGTTTCCTGGTATTGTCTAGTAATTGTTGGAAGAAAACTGGAATATGATGCCTTGGTGCTCTCTGAGCTTGGTTGTTTTCTTGCAGACGTTTCATGACCCAACTAGGTAACATCATCAGTGTTAGAAGGGTGGGGGATTTGCGGAGAGGAGGAAGAGGAGGAGGAGGAAGAGGGGAAAGGGAAAGGAGGAGGAGGACTGTGGGGTCCTTGGTGCTCTCTGAGCTTGTTTGTTTTGCTGCAGACGTTTCATGACCCAACTAGGTAACATCATCAGTGTTAGAAGGGTGGGGGATTTGCGGAGAGGAGGAAGAGGAGGAGGAGGAAGAGGGGAAAGGCTGAGGAGGAGGAGGAGGAGGACTGTGGGGTCCTTGGTGCTCTCTGAGCTTGTTCGTTTTGCTGCAGACGTTTCATGACCCAACGAGGTAACATCATCAGTACTATAAGGGGGTGAGGTTTGCTGTGTATATACAAGACTGGAAGAACTGGAACGCATTTGCCACTGATCCCTAGTTTTTTTACGGTTGAGTGTTAGAAAGGCAACGGATGATCAAGTCTCTCGTCTAGACAGGGCAGCTGAATTTCCTAAGGAACGCGGCCTCTCCGAAACGTCTGTTTCTTTCTTCGTTTTCTTTTTTAAGATTTGTACTTTTCTGCCCTTGCAACCACCTCTCTCTCTCTCTCTCAAGGGAGTTTTGCTTGCTTTTCCCTTTAAAACCCAACTGCAGCAAAATACAAAAAAGCTCTTTTTTTTAAGGAGCTGGTTTTTTTTTTTTTTTAAAGCAGTGATATGCTTATAAAATTGTAGGAGGAATCACACCCTTCCTCTCTCTTTCGTCCCTCCATTCCTTGGTCAAGATCAACAAGGGTTTTTTTTGGGGGGGGGGGTACGGCTGCTGTTTATGCTGGCTGACCGTGGCAGGGGATTAGAAACATGAAAAGAAATGCTTTGGGGCCGTCCTAGGAGGCTACACAGATCGGAAAAGGCAGAGCTGTGTTTTAAAGGAAGGGAGAAGCTACAACTTGCAGTGGTTTTGATTGCCCTGAGTGCTTTATTTGCTAAGGAATTTGCATATTAATGACGCTCGGGTGTTAGTCCAAATGTCCCGTAAAAACGTTAAGAGGGTCCAGCTGGATCAGCTCAATGCTGCTCCCAATTTAACAACTGGAATCTTCAGGTCGATTATTCCTGTTCCGTTTTGAGCTATCTGGATTAAGAACGAACAGATTGAAGGTTGAAGGATAAATGGACAGGCATGACATGGCCCAAAGATAGCATTCCTACAAACGTGGTTTATGACCTAACTGGGTGCAGTAGGTCTTCTGAGAAGGCTTTCTGTTGCTTTCTTCAAGTGGATCCCTTCCAGATGTTTAGACCTACCATACCTGCCAGGTCTGGCCTATAAGGACAGGGAGGGTTATTAGGGGAGACATTGTCATCCAGATTGTATGGAGGCGATCCAGGTTGGGGAAGGGTACTTAGAAAGCCCTGTGGATTAGATGTCTATAGAGATTCTCCGTCATCCAGGTCATGGTTGTCCCAAAGGTGTTTTTTTTTAGGAGCAAACTGGACTTTCTTGTTTTTCTTTGAAGACATTTCACTTCTCATCCAAGAAGCTTCTTCAGTTCTGACCAGAGGGTGGGGAATGGAAGGATTTATAAGACCAGCTGTCTGCAAGGAATATAAATCCTTCCATTCCCTACCATCTAGTCAGAGGTGAAGAAGCTTCTTGGGTGAGAAGCGAAATGTCTTCAAAGAAAAAAAAAAGAAGAAGGTCCAGGTGCCTCCTGAAAAAGCACCTTTGGGATTACTATGGGTTAGATCGATGATAAAGGGGTGGGAGGGAAAAGGTCAGGAAAGGGATCCACCTCACTCATGAAGGTCATCTGCCTTTCTTCTGAGAGAAGATGACTTCAGGCCAACAGAGTCATTTTGACAGGTTGTCCATTCTTGGATCAAACTAGTCCCATCTCTACTGACATTGAATCAGATTTAAGATGATGAGTTCACGTTCTGATCTCAGGACAGTGGAGAACTCATTGGATTCAAAGAGCGTCATGGTGGCCTTTTCAGAACTAGACCACCCTGCAAAATAATTGGCTCCAACCTTTTTGCGCTCCCAAAGAGAAAGTTGTTCCAGAGACTTACTGGGAGATTTTGCAGTTTGTGGTGGCCACAAAGCGCCCGGTGTAGTGAACGTTGCACCTTACCACGTTGTTGGTGAAGTCCGATTCCATCACGATGTATTTGGGATTTACCTGAACCTGAAAGATGGAGGGAAGGCGAAGAAAGCAAATCAACTTCTTTGATACAGAACTGGGAAGAAGGTAGAAGTTCCTCGACCAACCCACCCATCCCCCAACCCATCGGCCCACCAACAAACCAACCAGCCTACCTTGAGGATATAATTCCCAGGTTGAACGTCTGTGATATCAATCCACTGGCAATCTATGTCAGCATTGTAAGTGTCGTAACAGCCTGGACTCAGACCCTGAAAGAAAACAAAAATATGGCTTGAATCTTTAAGTGGACAATTTAAAATTTAAGTGGGCAAATCTTGATGTCATTTGAAAGATTATAGTTGTTGGACTGGGAAGAGATGCCTGATGGGAAAATAGGTATGACACAGAATTAGATCTCCTCCTCTTCCTCCTTCTCCTTCCTTCCCCTTCTCCTTTCTTCCCCTCTTTCTTCTTCTCCTTCTCCATCAAGGATAGATACAAAGACTAGGATTTCAACTGCTAATCAGCTTAACTGGATCTTCAGACTCCAGACACAAGCACACATTTTTGCGAAAAACGGAGAGGTTTGCAGCCTCTGAAATCCCTCAAGATTGGGCTGCTCAGATTTTGCAGCAAATTGCCCTTTTTATGTAGCACAATTTTAAACACCCGCTCCTAAAGAGATGTGCCTAACCCTAGACAGCCTTAATGCAGCTGTTCTAAGTAACCCCACTGACTCTTCAAAACCCCAACCATTGGGTCCAAAACATCAATCTTGACTCTCTGGTAATATCATAATATTGACAGCATACCTCCACAGGTCTTGGAGGACAGAAACAATGGCCAAAAAAAAGAGACATCCCCCCATCTCTCAATTATTAAAATACTGTATTATCTCTCTTGCGTTAACTTCAGTGAGATTTCTGAGAAGAGGTTTGCTGAGAATTAAACCTACCTGGGTATGTGATGTGCAGGCATAACGCTTGAGGTTCCCGAAATCACACGTCGTGTCTTCCAGACAGAAGCTCGCTTTGTGGCCTTCAGCCACCTTCTTCCCCGTGGCAGCATCCAGCAAGTCATAGTGGCTGAACTCATCCATACTGTGGTAATGCCTGGAGAATGGAGAAGAATTGCTTACAAGAAACCAAGTTCAGCTGCAAGAAGGTTTTCATATGAGAAGATATCCACAACAAGTTCTGAAAAATGAATATACGGATGACTTTCAGAAGGTGGTCCCACCTTCCTTCTCATTCCTGAAGCCCTGGTTTCCATCTTTGACCTGCGCTGCAAGGCTGTGTTTTGGGACAAAATTCTAGAAGTTCTCCTTAGGAGAGGTGTCTTGCAGCTTCTACTACGAAGCCTCAGCAGTGGTCAACTCTCTAGTCTGAGAGGACAAATGAACCAGAAAGGCAAGTGTACCAATTATAGCAAGTATCAAGATGTGATGGGCTGTGGTGAGGAGGTGGATCCCCAGGAAAGAGGGGATGAACTCCAGAAGAGGAACAGACAACTCAGCCCAGATATTTTGTGTCTGAGAAAGAGAGGGAAGACAGTTCCTCCCTAATAGTTCCCAGAGTATATTGCAGATGCGGGTAGTAAAGGCTTTAATCTGGCAAGATTCTGTCTAAAGGTGTAAAACGATAGAGAGCTCAGGTGAGAAAAATTGCCACGTGTCCCTCTTGGTTTTGGGCCTGACAGATGGTAACTGAGGTATTCTGGGACTTGAAGTCCACACACACTGTCTGATGAATTCTGGGAGTTGAAGTCCACATGTGATGTGATGGAATGCAGTGAGCAGGTGGGTTCCCAGGAGGGAAAGGCTGCATTCCAAAGGAGGAAGAGGCAACTCAGCCCAGATATTTTGTGTGAGAGAAAGAGGGTGAAGGCAGACCCTCCTCGATAGTTCCCAGAGTATCTTGTAGATGCAGATAGGAGAGTCCTCAGTCTGGCAAGATTCTGTCTATGGGCGTGGAACAATAAACAACTCAGTTTGGAAGACTCACCATGTGTCTTTCTTGGTTCGGCCTGACCCCAAATCATAGGTTTTCTGGATGTGTAGAAAACTTTGAACCCTCAACCTCGCAGACAGACTGGGGAAGGGTTCACTCATTAGGCTAAACATCCCCAAACAAGCAACTTGCAGCTAACCAGTTTTAGGGCTTGGGGTGGGGGGGAAATGCAACTGCTAGGTGGTGAACGAACTCGGTTAAACCTTTTGGTTGAATTCAACAAGAACGCCACACATTTTCACACCCTGGCTTTCTGATGTCGAGGGACACTTACTGATGGCAGCTGTGCCATTCCCAAGTATGACGGGCTCGGTTGGGCAGGAAGTCTGCGGTCCCCTGGTTCTTCACTCGCTGCGGGAAACGCAGCAGCACCCGGACATCGTAATCGGTCGCTTCTGCGGTGTAAGCCGTGCTAGATGAAGATGAAACCAAGATATGAGAGCAGGAATATAACTGTGGTGGTCAGCTGAATCAGCCTGGGAGGTCCAGTACAGGTTGTCCTAAACTTATAACCATTCACTACTCTTCGAAGTTATAATGGCACCGAAATGTATGACCATTTTTCACACGTACAACCGTTGCAGCATCCCCGTGGTCATGTGATCAAAATTGGCAACTGACTCATATTTATGACGTCGCAGTGTCCTGCGGGGTGTGTGTGTCATGTGATCTTCTTTTGCGACTTTCTGACAAGCCAAGTCAAGGGGGGAAGCCACATCCGCTGAGCAACCGTGTTACTAACTTAACAACTGCAGCGATTCACTTAAGAACAAGGAAAGTGGTAAAATGGTGTGAAACTCCCTTAACAAACGTCTCGCTTTGCAATGGAAATGTTGGGCTCAGTTGCGGTCATAAGTCGAGGACTGCCTGTGGTTACAGTATTGGGCATAGATCAAGAAGACTCAAGTCTCCCATTCCATTCTGGAGTTCCTGGGGTATCTCTAGGGCAGCTGCTCTTGTCTCTGCTCTTCCTACTTTAAAGGGTTCATGTTTTGGGGGCTCAAATGGAGAACGGAGGCCCCTGGGTCAGCGGCTTTGAACCCCCTAGGCCAGGAATTCTGGGAGTTGAAGTCCACAAGTCTTAAAGTTGCCAAGGTTGAGGACCCCTGCCCTGGGCAAAGCACAGTTAAAAATGCAATTCACACCTGAACAAAGTGGAAGGTAGGGTGTACGGTTGGCCAACTTTTGATCTGGACCCTGTAGCTATTGATGATCTGTCATCTTATTTAATCCCATGATTTTTTTTAAAGCAACCACTGGTTTACAGCTGTTAATTAAGGCAGTAGATTCTTCTTATACTGATGTGCGTGTGTGTGTATGAAGCTCTGGCTTGCTAATTGTAAATGGCAAGACGAACCTTGTGTTAACCTACGGATGCCACATATTGGAAGTCTTTGGCACTCATTTTCAGCCTAAGACGTTTTATTAAAAGGCAGAAGCTTTTATGAACTATGGCTTGTTTCATCAGTCGCCCAGGTTTAGGCCGGGGTGTCCAACCTTGGCAATTGGAAGACCTGGGGACTTCAACTCCCAGAATCCCACAGCCAGCATGGGAAGACCAACAGGTTGTTCAAGTTTGTTTATTTATTTATTTATTTATTAAATTTTTATACCGCCCTTCTCCCGAAGGACTCAGGGCGGTGTACAGGGCAATAAATATTAAAAAACAAAGTACAAAAGTTAAAAAACAATTAAATAATTTATGCCCGATATATACAATAGTTAAAACCATATTAAAAACCCAACCCAAGTTGCCAAGTTTGCACTCCCCTGGTTTAAACTACGTGCAAGACAGCCCCCCCCCCATCTTCCTGAAAATGCAGTTTTTCTGATTAGTGCAAGTATCTTTTGTGGCTCTTTTTTTTCCAGCCTTCTCGACTTAAACTCCATTTAAGGGCCTCTCCGAATGGGGTGCATCCGAGAGGATTTCCCAATCCTTCAATTAAATCCCTGCTTAACGGCATTGAACAGGCTGAACATTTTCTTTTCCTTTTTAAATAAATTATCATTCTGGCCAGTTGGTAATCAATTTCTAGAGGCCAGTCTGATGTGGTTTGGATAAATTCCCAGGTTTTTTTTTTTTAAAAAAAGCAAAGAAATACATTCAACATGTACATTAAGGGCTGCCAACCACGCTCTGTCCTCATTGTGCTTCCTACCCACTCCTTTATTTTGGCTTCTTTTCAGGAGGTTTGTTCCTCCCCCCCCCCCCCCCCCGCTTCTACAAAATTCAGGGTTTTCTTTGTATTTCTGACAATAAACTCTATTGTTCTTTGATTCTGTTGGCGCTCATCACCTGACTTTAAAATTAGGAGTAACCCTTGCCACGTCTGACTTCCACTGACTTTTTTTTTTCTTTTCATAAACTAGCCTGCAATCCTGTCCACACGCCTGGGGAGATTTTTTTTTTTACAGGTAGTCCTCAGCTTAATGACCTCAACGGGGCCCGAAAGTTCTGTTGCTAAGTGAGAAATTGGTTGAGTTGAGTTGTGCACCATTTTGTGGCTTTTCCTGCCACCATCCATCAGTGAATGGCTGCGGTTGTTCTGTTAGTAATCTGATTGTAAAGTGAATCTGGCTTTCCCCTGTTGACTTTGCTCATCAGAAGGTTGCATTAGGGGGTCACGTGACCCCCCCCGCCGCCGAACACTGCAACCCGTCATAAATGTGAGTCGGTTGCCAAATATCTGAATTGTGATCATGTGACCACGGGTTTGCTGCAATGGCCTTGCTACGTGTGAAAAATGGTCAAATGGTCGTAAATGGGAAAAACGGTCATAAGTCACTTTTCCCAGGGTAGGAAAAATGAAAGTTCAATGGGATTATAGCTAGAATGATGGATAGATGGAATGATAGATGACAGATAAATAAATAGATCAATAGCTAGAATGATAAAGATCTGGAATCATAGATAGGTAGATAAAAGATAAATAAAAGATAGATAGAATGGTAGATGACGGATGAATAGAATGATATATAAAGATCTGGAATGATAGACAACAGATAAAAATAGGTAGAAAGGTTGATAGATGAATAGATAGATACCGGTAGATCTGGAGCGATAAATAGACAATAGCTAAAAATAGGTAGAATGGTTGATGATAGAATGATAGAAACATCTGGAATGATAGATAGACAATAGATAAAAGATAGGTAAAATGGTAGATGTTGGATGAATTGATAGAATGATAGATAATATATCCATGATATCTTATTGGTTAGTGTGGCAAATTTGATTTTCTTTTTCCGTGTAAAGATTGCTCCTAATTTGTCTGTATAGCACCCAGATTTTCTGAGTCGGCCCTACAATTTGAACAAATGAACAAACAGACGTATAAATGATTAAGCAAAGAAATGAAACGTGGAGAGCGTTACCTCGCGAGGCACTTCTCTTCCGCTGCGCAACGGAGTGAGTAGAGGTGAGCTCTCTGAACATACGTGGATGCTTGGACGTAATTTGGGTCAGGTACAAGATCAGGGAGCCCTAAGGAGGCAAGCAAGGATTGGGAAAAGCTTAGAAAGTAGGATGAAAACCCTACTGTCAATGAGAAGACACCAGGATTCAATCAAGGCCCAACAGACTTTTGCTGATCTGACTTTCTAAGTTCTCCAGAACAGAAGGCCATCGTTCTATGGCTGTTCCTCTAACCCAGGGGTCGGCAACCTTGGCTCTTTTATGACTCATGGACTTCAACTCCCAGAATTCCTGAGCCAGCATGTCCAGAGCCACGGTTGCCTACCCCTGCTCCAACCTGCTAATCTAAACTGGAACCTTTTTTTTTGGAAATGAAATGTCAGACAATATATTTGCATACATTGGGCATTGTACGAGAGCCAGCTTGGTCTAGTCCAGGAGTCTCCAAACTTGGCGACTTTTAAGACTTGTGGACTTCAACTCCCAGAATGCTTCAGCTAGCCATGCTGGGGAACTCTGGGATTTGAAGTTAACAAGTCTTAAAATTGCCAGGTTTGGAGACTGCTGGTGTAAGTGGTTAAGGCACCAGGTTAGAGAGAATTTTAATGGGTGACTGCAGGATAGGGTTACAAAAAAAGACAAGATGGTGGAACACATAGAAAACAGCTGGGGCTTTGATTATAACTGTCACTTTGACTTATTTGACCGCATCTTTGGATAGTTCCAGAGAAGCAACCAGGCTGAGCAAAAAAAGATGGCGACTCTCATCAATTTCTCCCTAAACAGAATAAAAGAATAACAGAGTTGGAAGGGACCTTGGAGGTCATCTATTCCAACCCCCTGCCCAAGCAGAAAACCCTAGACCATTTCAGACAAATGGTTGTCCAGTCTCTTCTTAAAGATTTCCAGTGTTGGAGCACCCACAACTTCTGAAGGCAAACTATTCCACTGATTAATTGTTTGAACACTCAGGAAATTTCTCCTTAATTCTTGGTTGCTTCTCTCCTTGATTAGTTTCCAGCTGTGGCTTCTTGTCCAGCCTTCAGATGCTTTGGAGAATAGTATGACCCCCCCCTCTTCTTTGTGGCAGCCCCCCAAATACTGGAAGACTGCTATCATGTCACCTCTAGTCCTTTTCATTCCACTAGATATACCAAATTCCTGCAACTGTTCTTCATATTTTGTGGCGACCGAAACAGGATGCAACAAGTCTACCTAGACTTCCTAAATTTCCCATCCTGCACTTCTTCTATCCTTCTCTGTGGTTTGAGATGTCCTCCCCCAAAGTACATAAAGACATCCCCTCCACAAAGGGATGAGCCTTGTCTCCTTAAGAGAGGCTCTTGCTAGGTGCAAAGAGATGCACTTTATTCTGTCTCCCCACCTCCATTTGTCTGAAGAGCGAAGAGACTCTAGGCGAAAAAGAACTGAGCCAGCGTGCAAATGAGATTAAGTCAAGCTGGATCCCAAAATCCTCTGCTGTGGATTTTGACAGGCGCCCTCCACCGCCCCCCCCAACTGTTTTTCCACAAGCAAAAAAAAAAAAAGGAAAGAAAGAAAGAAAGAACAATGCCTTCTTGTTTTCTCAGACCGATCTCCACTGAGGGATCACGTCACCAGTTTAGCTCTCGTTTCCTGTCTCTCGCTTGATCATTTCTGCTGATGTCAGCCATGGGGGAGAGCCTTACTTTAAGAGAAGTCAAAGGAGGATTGGAAGGAAGGTTGGGGAGGGAGGGAGGGAAAAAAAACGTTTTTGGTTTGTTTGAGTAGAGGTCTCTGCACAGAAATAAAATAATAATCCAAGGGGGAGACTTCTTCTTGAAGCACCCGAGACTTTCTGAGACTTCTTCCATCACAGATGGAGGAAGGCTGACCACTAGGTAACCTGAAACTTAGAACGTAGAATAATAGAGTTGGAAGGGACCTTGGAGGTCTTCTAGTCCAACCCCCTGCTCTGGCAGGAAGCCTTATACCATTTCAGACAAATGGCTGTCTCTCTGGTCTCTTCTTGAAGACCTCCAGTGATGGAGCACCCATAACTTCTGAAGGCAAGCTCTTCCACTGATAGATTGTCATCACAATCAGGAATTCCTCCTTAGTTCTAAGTTGGATTTCTCTTTTATAATCTTCCATCTGTTACGTCTTGTCTTGCGCTCAGGTGCTTTGGAGAATTAATCGACTCCCTCTTCTCTGTGACAGCCCCCCCCCCAATATCGGAAGAGGGCTATCCTATCACCCCTAGTCCTTCTCCTTATTAGAGTAGACATCCCCAATTCCTGCAAACATTCTTCCTATGTTTTAGCGTCCAGACCCCTAATCATCTTTGTTGCTCTTCACATTACAAAAAAGATGTTGAGACTTTTTGGGAAAAGTGCAGAGAAGAGCAACTAAGATGATTAAAGGCCAGGAGAAAAGAAGGACTAGGGGTGACATGATAGCAGTATTCTAGTATTTGAGAAGCTGCCACAGAGAAGAGGGAGGGGTGTGTGTGTCAACTTACTTTCCAAAGCACCAGAAAGTAAAACACGAAACGATGGATGGAAACTAATCAAGGAGAGAAGCAACCTGGAATTAAGGAGAAACTTCCTAGCAGCGAAAATAATTAACCAGTGGAACAGCTTGCCTCCAGAAATTGTGGGCGCTCCATTACTGGAGGCTTTTAAGAAGAGACTGGACAGCCTTTTGACTGAAGTAAGAGGGTTTCCTGTTTGAGCAGGGGGTTGGACTAGAAGACCTCCATGGTCCCTTCCAGCTCTATTCTGAAGCTGACTCCGAGAACATCTGGGCACGTTTTTAAAGCTGCTGCTTCTCAGGCAGAGCAGACAGCTTTGATGTGCTTAGTTAGCAACCTTAACTGACTTGTTTACATCAGCAAGTTTTCCCTTCGGGAAGGTGGAGAGGGAATTCTGCACCAGGCAGAAATGAATAACCCACAAGCAGGAATTTGCTCCAGGCTGCCTCCAGTGAAGATTGTCAAGGGCTCTTTTGGGGAGGGGATGAGAAGGGGGAAAGGAAAGGAAGGAAGGAAGGAAGGAAGGAAGGAAGGAAGGAAGGAAGGAAGGAAGGAAGGAAGGAAGGAAGGAAGGAAGGAAGGAAGGAAGGAAGGAAGGAAAGTTGCTGTGAGGTCAGGTTATCTCACAAATGTCCCCCTTTCCCCCACCCCCCCAAGCCACGGTTTAGTAAGTGGAAAGCAGAAAGGAGAAAGTGTATTCACCCCAACGCCTACTCAGGGATGGAAAAAAAAATCCCCTGTGGGACACTGAGGCAGGAATGCTAAGTGGAGCAGTTGCTAAGTGACTGCGGTGTATATACAGGAATGCAAGGGAAATAAATCTAATCAGAGACATGTGGATAGCGCCAAGGGAGGCGGTTAGCATCTGTTGGTCATTTGGTCAGTGGGGGGGGGAGAAAGGGGGGAGCTTATGGGAAAGAGAGGGTGGGTTTAAAAAGATAGATTGCTTATCCGAAGGCCTCACTTAGTCTCAGACCACCAGCTTACGGGGATGTTGAATCAAAAAAATGGAACAAACCAGGGTGCCTCATTCGCACCTTACACTAAGCTACAAACCACAGTTTGTTTGCAAACCACAGCTCAGGGCAATCTGCAAACCGAGCCACTCCTTAGTTTAGCTTCCTGATTTTTTGTTTTTGGTGTGTGTGACAGAGGCCTCCATTGTGGGAGCCAGGAAACCTTTAAAAGGAGTGGTGGTGGTGGGGGGGGGCACATAATTGTATCCTTTCTGAAAACCACATCAGGTTTTCATCCAAAAAGGAGATGGGCTCAGGGCCAAAAACTGGATGTGGCCCTTTTTTGTCTTAAAAGATTTCACACTGTGTTATATTTTTAATTATTTTTATTCTGTTTTTATATCTATCTATCTATCTATCTATCTATCTATCTATCTATCTATCTATCTATCTATCTATCTATCTATCTATCTATCTATCTATCTATCATCTATCTATCTATCTATCTATCATCTATCTATCTATCTATCTATCTATCTATCTATCATCTATCTATCTATCTATCTATCTATCATCTATCTATCTATCTATCTATCTATCTATCTATCTATCTATCTATCTATCTATCTATCTATCAATCTATCTATCTATCTATCTATCTATCTATCTATCTATCTATCTATCTATCTATCTATCTATCTATCTATCTATCTATCTATCTATCTATCTATCTATCTATCTATCTATCTATCTATCCTGTTTCCCAACTGCCCATCTCCCTCAAAGAACAGGTATTATTTGGTGGGTAAAGGTAAAGGTATAATAAGTGCTAGTAATAACAGCCAAATTGAGAGAACGTGCAATATTTCTCCTTGCCAGCAGAGGTCAGTGGACCACTGAAACTCTGTCCCTTCCACCACGATGTTACTGTATTCTGGGTTGATGAGAAAAAGCTTTTTAATAAATAATAATAATAAAAACTTTTTAAAAACTTTCTGAACAGATTGAAATCCATGCCAGCATGGATTTTGGTGAGAGGGTGGATTGATTCAGGGAAAAATCACTGTGTGTGTGTGTGTGTGGGGGGGGGCAAGCATGGTGACTGGGAAGCAGAGCTAGAGAGGACAATCAACCAGTGGAACAGCTTACCCCCCCCAAATTGTGGGTGCTCCATCACTGGAAGTTTTAAAAAAGAGACTGGACAATCACCTGCCTGAGATGGTATAGGTCCTCCTTCTTGAGCACGGGGCTGGACTAGAAGACCTCCAAGGTCCCTTCCAGATTCTATTCTATTCTATTCTATTCTATTCTATTCTATTCTATTCTATTCTATTCTATTCTATTCTATTCTATTCTATTCTATTCTATTCTATTCTATTCTATTCTATTCTATTCTATTCTATTCTATTCTATTCTACTCTATTCTATTCTATTCTATTCTATTCTATTCTATTCTATTCTATTCTATTAACTTCTCTAGGAGGTGGATGAGCTGAGTAGACAAGGTGTGGATGTACATGGGTGGGAACGGGTGTCAGATCTGAAAGGTATCCAAGGAAAATGTGAGTGAAGGGAAGACTGAATAGAATACATCATACAAGTTGGAAGGGAGCTTGGAGGTCTTCTAGTCCAACCCCCTGCTCAAGCAGAAGACCCTATCCCATTTCAGACAGGTGGCTGTCCAATCTCTTCTTGAAAACCTCCAATGATGGAGCACCCACAACTTCTGGAGGCAAGCCATTCCACTGGTTTATTGTTCTCACTATTAGGAAATTCCTCCTTAGTCTAGGTTGGATCTCCCCTTGATAGGTTTGGCATCCATTTAGAAGACATCTGTAGAACAATGGGCAGGAAATGCATTACTGGGCAAAGCAGGAGGTTGGTACATGACCGAGGGATGTGAGAACTTGAGGGTCCATTGTGCACCCCGTGTTCTTCACCTGTAGCTTAGGGTCTTCCTCCCGACAAGAATCACAATTTATAAAGAAATGTTTCTGGAGAAAAGGAGGCAAAGAAGGACATTCATGGTCCACGCTATGAATCTGATCTACTCCATCTTACTTGCTCCAACAGTCCTGAAATGTTGGGCTAACAGGAAATCCATCTACAAGTTGGACAGGGCTGGAAAGGCTTTGGAAAATGTCTGCCATGGGAAGGTTGCCCTGCTATGAATCTCAACTATGACAACTGAGAAGACGGAGGGACAATTACATGCAAAACTAATTTAAATAAGGAGACAGAAAAAGACGTGTTCTCTTGGGGGCAGTTACAGATGTTGGGGACGTTGATATCCATAGGAACCCTATTGGGAGACTCCAACTTTATGAGATAATGGTTGTGACTAGCTCAGATGTGCACTGTGATGATAAGCTAAGCTTCAACAATATCATGCAGGATTCCAACCCATGGTTTCCTGTTTGGCTTTGGAAAGCAACTGTTGACCATAGCTTGACCAAACAGAGGTTATAGATAAAAACCACAGAGGCTAATGTGGACGTGAACCTGAAAGAAACCACTAATAGACCATGATGAATCTTCCAAGGAGCACTGTCTCAGATAGCTTTGATGTCTGGCACCACCTCCTGTTCTAGATATGACAGTATATTCACTTGATCTCACAGTCTGAACCTCACAGTCGATACGAAAGCTCCGGGTGGCGCAAACAGCCACAGAAAGAGACACGCTCAGCCACCACAGGACAAGACGGAAAGACCCACGCATGGATTGGAGAACAAGCGAAAGTGCACAAGATCATCAAGAGAGTAAAAGAGCTGAAATGGGAACGGGATGGCCACATAGCAAGAAGAACCGATGGTCCAAGGTGGACTGTCACAGAACGGATCCCACTCGATCAAAAGCATCCGCGAAAGAGACCTAAAACAAGATGGATCAATGACATCAGCAAGTGTTGTAGGCCCAACTGGCAAAAGAAAGCCCAGGACCGCATGGCTTGGAAACAGGTGGAGGAGACCTTCACCCTGCAAGGGATGGACAATGGCTAGAATGATGTCAATGGTTCTCTTGATCATAATCATAATTTCTCTGGTATTGAAAGCACCCGCTTGGGCTCTCTGAACCCCAAAAGGAAGGTAAGGAACCTAAGCTGCCCCAATTTTGGAACTCTATGAAGTCCCACAGTAGACCCTCCTCCCTCTCCCCAGCACTCTTCCTACAGCCAAAGACTCACCACGTCCATTCTGATTTGGTCTGTAGATGCTGCCCACACTCATTCGGCCTTGGTTGACCCCTTGGTTGTCTGGAATCAACTGGGGAGTTTCAGAATTCCGGATAGGAAGGTAGGGCTCAGGCCGAGGAACCCCGTGGGGGTCTAAAGGCCGGAAAGGGGGCTGGGGTTCCACGTTGCGAGCAGGGACGTAGGACTCTTCGGGAACCTGCCCAAAGGGAGGATATTGCCTTGCCCAGGGCTCGTTCCCATAGCCGGTACCAGTGCTGGAAGGCGATCCAGGGTGTAGATGCAAATTATCTGCAAGAGGAACCCCTTGGCCCTGGTTCTGGGTGGGTGCGTAGGAATCTGGGACATTTTGGTCAAAACTCGTTGCAGTGTCGTGGTAGAGGCTGTGGGAATACCGTCTGTCTAAGCCATCCGGAGATGGGAGCTGTTGTGCGGAAGGCACGTACGGCCTCTCCTGGACAGAGGCGTAGGGTTGAGCGCGGTAGGGATTCTGGTCCTCTGCATACTCTTCGTATCGTGCCCTGGGTTGAAATGGGTACACCACTCCAGCGCTGGCCGCGGCGGCAGCCACAGCACCACCTCCTGTCCCAGTGGTACGGTAGTAATTGTAGCTCTCGTCGTACCCCCGGGCCACCTGCGAGTCGTAGGATTCATACTGGTTGGCATAAGGGGGCTGAGGATAGGAGCCCTGTGGGTAGAGCTGCCCAAACGCGACGTACGAAGAGGAAGATGACGCAGCACCCACCTGCCGCTGACGAGGAGTGGATGACCATGGACGATGGGGGTTGGAGTTACTGTCTCCGGTGCTTGCATCTCTCCAGTTGTCTGGGACCTGCCCAAAGCCGAAGGGGTGCCTAGTCTGTCCCCGGACTGTATCAGATCCTGACCTGATGGGTAAAGTTGGCGCTTGTCTCCGAGTGTTCCCTGCACTTCGCTGTCCTTGGTTGGTGGCAGCATCGGCCAACATCACTCTGGCGCTACTCTCAGCTCTTACGTGGCTGGCCGGGACATACTCCGAGCCAGAGTTCAGGAGACTGTAGAGCCTTCCGTTATTCTCCCATTGGATCATCTGCCTCCAGTGACCGTTGTCCGCACTGCCCTGCTGTGGATATTGTCCTCGGACCAGCAGGAAGGCAGTGGAAACCATCAACACCCAGAAGTCCCAGAAGCTGTGAGCTGTCATGGTGGAGGGCCGGGATCAACAGGCTTGACCTTGCTGGATGCTCGTTGGAGCAGGGAAACACCTCCGTGAAACAGCCCAGGGGTCGAGTTCTGACGACTCGCTTCTTCCCTTCTCTGCTTCCCTTAGCAAGCCGATCTCAATGCTGTCCATTCCTCGCTTCTGCTAAGATGCCCCAGCAGTTCTCGGCAAATTTCATGTTGAGGTTGTGGAGGAGAAAAGTCTGCAAAGAATGAGGCTCTGGAGTAAAGGGGAGAGAGAGAGAGAGAGAGAGAGAGAGAGAGAGAGAGAGAGAGAGAGAGAGAGAGAGAGAGAGAGAGAGAGAGAGAGAGAGAGAGAGAGAGAGAGAGAGAGAGAGAGAGAGAGAGAGAGAGAGAGAGAAAAGAACCTCAAAAAAGTTTTTCTTCACTTGGGTCTTCTGTACGTGGTTTTTTTTTTGGTTGTTGTTACATTGCTGCAATGCCTGTTTGCAAAGGAGGTTGGTGGATCCTGGTTGCTGGATGGTTTTGCTCCTGCTCTGAATGAATAAGCAACAAGCTCTCAAAAATGCTGGGGATGTTTTAGGACTCTCGGCAAGCAATCTGCCCACAGGGTCCTAAAACTAGCCAGTTTTCCTCGGAGCGTTACTGTCTCCCTCTAGTCTGAAAAGAAAAGTTGGGAGAAAAATGAGGTGGGACATTTCCGAAACAGGCAAAGAAAGCGACACTCTATCCAATCTGGAGAGCTTTCTTGTGCATCCTAGGATCTAGCTGAAGGAAGAGGTTCTCCAAGTCAAACAGAAACAGTTTATAGCATGCACAATGATTTAAGCTGGAGGGCTTTGATTGTGCACAGACTCTTTAGTGCATCTTCCATCTCAGCCTGCAAAGATTATTTTCTTTTCTTAGTTGGGAACATGGGGACGAGCGCATGTTTGCTTTTCAGGTGAGAGGGATTGTTTTGCAAAAGCTTGCTGTTTAAAAAGATTCACAAAAAGAATAATAGAACCATAGGGCTCTAAGGGACCTTGGAGGTCTTCTAGTCCAACCCCCCTACCCAAGGCGGGAGTTTTTATACCATCCAGGAAAAACGGTTGTCCAGTCTTTTCTTGAAGAATCTCCAGCAATGGAGCACCCACAACTCCCGGAGGAAAAACTGTTCCATTAATTAATTGTTCTGTCAAGAGACTCCTCCTTATTTCTATGTTGGATCTCTCTTTGTCGAGCTTTCATCCACGACTTCTTCTTGTCTGCTCAGATGCTACGGAGAATAAATCAGCTCCCTTTTCCTGCTGACATTCTGGGAGTTGAAGTTCACAAGTCTTAAAAGTTTGCCAAAGTTTGGAGTTCCCTGGGAGAGATGAATAACTGCTGTGAGAAAGATTGATCAGAGTTATCCAAAGCTGCGTAGAAGAGAGAAGCAAATTGCTCGTCAGAGGTCACTGATAAACTCAGAATTTTCACCATCACAACAAAGGACAAGGAGCCTTCCTAACGCGAATGTTCTTGACGTGCCTACATGTCCCCCCCTTGCCCTCCTCTTGTTTATTTGCTTCTCTATGTTTTGGAACAGCAGGTAAATTTATCCAAATGGGTTAGATTTCTAGTTGGATCTAGTTCAAGGACAGGGAAAGGGTAAATCAACACCAGGGAAGGACAGCCAATAACCTCTTTCTTAAACTCAAGGCTGTCCCTACAATTAGGGACGCTGAGATGATCATCCCGGTTGACAGTCTGCAGAGCACCCCAGTGTCAGCTTACCCACAATATTGTCTTACGCTTTGGGGCTGTTTCCTGTTGAAGGAACCCAGTAACCTTTCTCTTCTTTCTGCCTTGTCTGCTCTGAAGTCAATTTCCAACCCAAAATCTGTTTAACTTCATTCCTGAAAAGGCCTCTGTGGGATTCCCCCCCCCCTAGACTTTGCCTGCCAATGTCCTGGAGAGAGAGTTGAACATGCTGCAACTTCAAAGCACGTAGTACTCTGCTACGCAAGGAAGCCGAGATGGATTTTAAAAAAACAAAAAAAATAAAACCACAAAACAAAATGCAACACAAAAAGAACTTTGAGACAACAGGTGTGAGTAAGGGAAAACAGCAGGAGGATGGGTGGATTGTGCTTCTTTATATTTTATTTATTTATTTTATTTTATTAAATTTCTATACCGCCCTTCTCTCAAAGGACTCAGGGCGGTGTACAGAGCAATAAAATACAAGGTACAAAAGTTAAAAAGAAAATTAAATTAATTAGCCCTAACAATAAATAGTTAAAATAAACTCAAACCCTTAGTCCAGGCCCGCCTGTTCAAACAACCAAGTCTTCAGGTCACGGCGGAAAGAGCGAAGGTCGGGAGCCGTCCGGAGCTCAACAGATGACCAACGGCACCTTGAGGAGGCCCTCTCTGTGGGAGCGCATAGGACACAGGACGAAGGGAAGTTGATGCCGGCAGCAGGTGCTCCCATATTTTATGAGTGAAACAGGCCACGTTTCAAACTGATGAGATGTAATGCCTGCCTGGTAGAGCTAATCCAGACCTTAAACCACCTTCTCCTCACTCGACAAGAGCAGAAGTCATAACCAATCAAATGCTTGTGAGGCTGTCATGTTTCTTGTGCGGGGAGGACACTTGAAGCAGCCGAATGCAATGAGTAGTTTTGCCAAGAGGGGCCCTTGGTGCTCTCCGAGCTTGCTTCTTTCCTTGCAGACGTTCCATTACCCAAAGTAGGTAACATCATCACCTTTGCCAAGGGTGGGCTCAACACGGAGGTTTAGAAAAGGAGCCAAGTGCTGGAAATCATGGGTCATCAAAATAAGATGGAGCAATAAATCAGATCTAGAGGAAGTGAAACCAGATCTCAAGTCTATAGTCCCTAGTCCCAAGACATTCGGTGTTTCCGTAGGCGTCAAGAACCTGTCTAAGTGTCCTTGGATGAGAATAGAAATGGTGGAGAGATCACTGCAGTTATGATTTGGGGACCTCAGTCAATGTGACTTTTGTGCCTGATCTGGTCTTGGGTTTGGAGGTAAGCTACCTAGGTTTTTTGGTGTGTGGAAGCACCTTGAGATGGACAGGGCCTGATCACACAGGAGAGAGATACTACAACCAGGTGTTCTGCTTGTTCCTTGGAAGGAATCCCAAGATTCCACCTTAAGGTTACATTTATTTATTTATTTTATTTTTATTTATTTTAATTCCATTTATATCCCACCCTTCTCCGAAGACTCAGGGCGGCTTACAAACTTAGCAGTAGCCTTCATTCTATGTATATGCCTGCTTATTAGGGCTTTCACACACACCCCAAGCGGCATTATTACAAAGTCAGCTTAATTGCCCCCAACAATCTGGGTCCTGGTAATAGAATAACAGAGTTGGAAGGGACCTTGTAGGTCATTTAGACCAACCCCCTGGCCCAAGCAGGGGACCCTACACCATTTCTGATAGATGGCAGTCCAGTCTCTTCTTGAAAGCTTCCAGCGATGAAGCTCCCACAACTTCTGAAGGCAACTTCTGTTCCACTGGCTGATTGTTCTCACTGTCAGGAAATTTCTCCTCGTTTATAGGTTTAATCTCTCTGTCATGGTTCTGACAAATGAAACTCTTCAAAGAACTTCGAGGCATTGTTTACCTTAAAGTATCTTTATTTGAATTGCATAGCATTGGCACGTACATGGTTGAAGCCAAAATCTGAATTCCCCTCCCCCGAACACATAGTATCAAAGCACAATTCTCCAATTAGTTTGAAATGCAGGCTTTCCCTCCAGTTCTCCAACCCGCCATTTCTTATCATCTCTTATTTCAAACAGCCTTGAATCATGCACTACTACGATATTGTCATGTCTAACTAATTCCCATACACATTCTTCCTCCCCCCCCAAGTATCATCTACTTTTAACTCTAAAACTAACACACAAGTTAAAAAAAAGTTGCATCTCCATAGGTTGTCAAAGCAAGAACATTCAACGTTAGTAATGTTGACACTCTCCTTGATCAGTTTCCATCCATTGTTCCTTGTCTGGCCCTCAGGTGCTTTGGAAAAAAGGTTGACCCCCCCCTCTCTGTGACAGCCCCTCAAATACTGGACCACTGCTATCATCAAGTCTCCCCTGGTCCTTCTCTTCACTAGACTAGCCGTGCCCAGCTCCTGTAGCCATTCTTCATAGGTTTTAGCCTCCAGACTTCTCATCATCCTTGTTGCTCTTCTTACAACAGAGAATGAGAGATCGGCCAAGGGATCAGCCATCTTAACTTGAAGGGGACTTAAAGGATTGACTCAACAGCCTTAAAGAATCTTGAAAGAGCATTGAGGGCAGACCAAAAGCCTCATTGTTGCTGCGGAGTATCCACATCCCGCTCCACTTTCTTAAACTTCCCGTCATCCTGAGCAAAACTAACTATATCAACACTTTCCAGTGTCCACAGTTTTTCATTTGCCTTTGGGAAATTCCCCTGAGTTTGGCCTCTCGCTGATGGGCGGATAGGAAGGTATGTATAAATAGTAAATCTATCTTAGCCTATTTTCCACACTCAGGGAAAAAGGGGGGGGGCTCTTGCTCGGCCCCTTCTTTTCACAGATCCCTGGAGTGCTGAAGTTGCTTGGCTGACTGCAGAAATCCGAGAGTGATGCAATTTTATTGGGTTGTTTATGCACTGAGGGAAGAGAATACCAAGCCCTATGGACATACTGAGCCTTATTCTTGGCTTAAATCAACCGTATCGCCTTTAAAAAAAATAAATAAAAGAAATTCCCCCCAGAAGGTGGAGGAGGATCCAGAGGTCAAGCCCTAAAACCCAGAGGTCCATATCCTCCAAAGCCTTCCAGCCTCTTGCAGGCCATCACACCGTGGAAAAGCCAGGCCTATCGCACCAACGAAGGAAGGGAGGATTTTGTATCTTTAAACTCTGACCGTGTTTTAATTTATTTTTCCCCTGCTGCTTCCAATTCTCAGCTCAAAGCCTGCAGGAAGGAGGCCAGCCCAGCCAAGTCGAGGAGGAGATTGGGGGAAGGCTCGGAAACCAAGCTCCTGATGGGAAAGTTGGTGGATGGGCTACCGATTTGCAAGTCACAGCTGGGGGACAGCTGGCCGGCCAGCCTTTTTTCCTCCAAACAAACCAAGCCTCAAACCAGGCCATCCTGCAGAAACGCCAAAGAAATATTGTCCTATCTTGGCCTAGTTTCCAAGTTTATTTTCTCCCCCTCCTCCTGGTTCCCCCTCTTTCCCCCCCCCGCCCCCCGGGGATTGGAAATAGCAGAGCTGATGTCATAAGCAGAGAACCACTGCCAGAAATGAAACGTTGGATAAACTTACAGGCTCCGCTTCATTCTTTCCTGGCCTTCCCCATCCATTTTATCCTCCCTTCCCCCTCCGCTGTGGTACAGGAGGAAGCTTGTGGATAAGGGAACTGGGCATGTTTAGCCTAATGAAGGGAAGCACTTTGGGGCGACTTGATAGCTTTTTCCAATCCTTGAAGGGCAGTCACAGAGAAGAGGGGGTTGACTTATTCTCCAGAGCACTCCAAAGCCAGGACAAGAAGCGATGGGTGGAAGTTCGTTAAAGAGAGATCCGACCTAGAAATAAGGAGGGAATTTCCTGACAGTGAGAGCAATTAATCCATGGAACAGCTTGCCTCTTGGACTTGTGGGTGCTCCATCTCTGGAGGTTTTGAAGAAAAGATAGTAGGAGAAGAGCAGACTGAGCTAGAAGGTGGAGTTAAACAGGTCATCAGTTTCGAATCATTGCATTGCCAGAAGGCACCCAAGTCCAGACTCCTTGAATACCATTGATCTTTATCTAGATCCAATTTAGATTTGACCATTGGTTGGCTCAGGTTTTGTGTACAGGTTAGCAATAATAAATTATTCAGTGGGGTGAACTCAATGCATGCTCTTGATATTTTTGCCCCTGATGAAGATTAGATAATCGTTTGTCCAAGATGGAATAAGAACTTCTGTCTAGGGGGCAAGGGGTTGGAATAGAAGACTTTCAAGTTCCCTTCCAGCCTTGGGATTCTATGATTCAGCCAACATGGTTGCTTGGAAAACAATAAAGGTTTGCAACAACATTGAAACAATTGTCCTTCAGTGACAGAGTCTCTCTCTGCTTCAAATCCACAGATAATTTAAAAATTGAGATTGGATTGGATCCAACCAAGGCTAACTCATCTGTGTGGGTTTGTGCCAAGACCCTGGGGGGGCCTCACTTGATCACAGGCTGCAGTTCTTTTTTGTCTCTCCAAAGGTGACCACTTAATCATGGTGGTCTCCAAGACTTCTCTTGAAACAGATGGACCTTTGCATCAGATTTAGATCATGGGTAGGGGATTTTAGGACTTCCAGATGCTGCCAGATGGCATTTCCTCTTTGTTGGTCATGTTGCCAGGAGCAATGTCCAACATCTGGAGGGCCATAATGAGGCCAATTTGGAGAAGAACATAACAGTATAAAAATAAGAGCTGTTTCTCACATTGTAACAGAGGGGGAGATGAGAGATCCCATTTCAGATTACTTAAGCCTTTGAAAATGCAAACAAATCTGGGCATGCCTTCGGTCCAAGGGGGTGTGATCAGAGGAACAGAGTTGAAGGGAACATAACAGCCCCCATTCCTCAAAGTTGCTGCTCTCTTCTGGTTTTGGCATGGCTGAAGGAGCAAATTCTCTACCCTCTCACCACCGGGTTGGGACCTCACTTTTCGAAGGAGGAGGAGCCCAAAGAAGACCAATGGGCACTCTGGAGTGGGAGTCTTGCAGAAGGGCTGTCTTCTGAAGAAGAAGGACCACCAGCAAAGGTGGGAAGATGGCTTGAGGAGGTGCACTGCCGTGATGGAAGGCAGCTTTCCCACCAGTGAAGATAGCACCACGCTGATCTTGACCTACTTTTGCTGGCAAGAAGAGCTCATTCCAAAGTGTGAATAAGCAGGTTCCTAGAAATGGGAAGTTTGAAGATATGAGTCAGGAGGAGGAGGAGGAGGAGGAGGACATCAAGACACTGGGAACCAACAGCTTCAGAGGAGGCTCTGTTAACAGTTCACACCAACTCACTCTTGATCCCGTATGAGTAATCTATGAATCAAGGATTTCTGATTGCTTAAATGGATACATGTATTGTGCATCTCCATGACCTACTGGGGTTATGGCTGAGGATGCAGTTATGTAGAATGACCAGGGCTTCCTCCTCCTCCTCCCTTCTACTACTGATAATGTTACCTAGCTGGGTAATGAAAAGTCTGCAAGGAAACAACCAAACTTGGAGAACACAAAGAACCCCACAGATGTAGAGTGACCAGGACTGCCGCCTCCTCCTCCTCCTCCTCCTCCTCCTCCTCCTCCTCCTCCTCCTCCTCCTCCTCCTCCTCCTCCTCCTTCTTCTTCTTCTTCTTCTTCTTCTTCTTCTTCTTCTTCTTCTTCTTCTTCTTCTTCTTCTTCTTCTTCTTTCTTTTCTTCTTCTTCTTCTTCTTCTTCTTCTTCTTCTTCTTCTTCTTCTTCTTCTTCTTCTTCTTCTTCTTCTTCTTCTTCTTCTTCTTCTTCTTCTTCTTCTTCCTTCACGGTTGCATAAAGTGTAAGGCAGATAAGTTTGCTGAGTTATAATGCTTTTTATTTGGGCTGGAGGAACACAGGAGAAAATTGTGTCGGAAAGGCCATTTTACAGGTGAAACTTTAGCAGTGCAATTCAGAGGGATTGCAATAGAGTCGGGACTGCTCAGCACCTGTCCATCCCCTACCTAAATGAATAACTCACTCCCCAGATTACTTGCGGTAGACCAAAGCCGCAAACCCTAAAGCTTGTAGCCTTCTCCTACCTCTACCCTCCCTGAGCAACTGATAGCTCAGTTGGTCCTTTGGTCCTCAAAATTACACAGGTCCCTTTTAGCTCCGTGCTGTTGGATAGACTTCTCCACCGCCAGGCTGTCAGATCCCTTTTTGAGCTGCTTAAGTTGGTGGCTGTCCCTGCCTCTCCAGTGCCAGCTTGTTTCCTTTGACATATTGCTCCGATGCTTGTAAATACATTAAACCAAATATTATAACAGCTTTGCAAATCCCAAAGAGTCTGTCTTTCAAATCCTGTTCCTAGAGGAAAAAAACAACCTCATTTGGTTTGCAAAAGCAGGACCCCCGGTGGGGAGAAGGTATGTTTTGCTAAGATCCATATAGATTGTGCTAATCTTTACTTAGTGTGTTATAAGCTCCTGTGGCCCAGTTCTGAATTATTGGCACAACAAAGATGTCTGTCATGGATAAATATTGGCTGTACTATCTAAATATTGGCTGTGTTATCTATGCGTGAATCCCATTTTTGAGCCTTCTACGGGGAACAAGGATTAGGCCCCCATCCTCTGATGTTTATATCTTGGGCATCAACAATTGCAAATCAAGAAAGGAATACACTTCTTAAAAACTTAAAACTGGTCCCTTTTTTTATGAAGAAAAAGCCCTCCCACTCCAAGAGAGATGGATCAACCATTGTGGGCTTTGTGTGTCCAACAATCTTGTTGTGTAAGATTTTGCTGTGGGATTTCCTTATATCTCCTAAAAGGTCCGGGCATTTTTTTTTAAAGCCGTATTGCTGGTCAGGAGATCTGGACTGTGCACTAGATGGTGCCATAACGCAAGTCTTGAATCCCACCATCTGAAACATCTCAAGAAAAAGACTCTTGAGTATGCTTGGCAACATCAGACCCATTTATATAATCCTGGACTTGCCTCCGTTCCATGTTGAGCAATTGGGGTTTCTGTGTTTGAAAGAACAGCTTAAGGCTAGATTGTACCCAGGAGAAAATCTATTGATGTCATCATTAGGAGTTGAGAAAATGATAGCACATAATCAATCAATCAATCAATCAATCATATATCTAAGGCAAAGCCATTTTGCTCTAGTGGTGCTGGCCCAAGAGTAGGGAACTATGACTTCTAGTCCTGCTGGAGGGAGGGAGGGAGGGAGAGAGAGAGAAGAGAGGAGAAAGAGAGAGAGGGGGGGTCCTGCTACTCTTGTTTCAATCCATTACCCAGTTCAACTGCGTTTTACAAAGGTTGCTGCGGGAGGATTGGCAGCTATTAAGGGAAATGAACTTTCTGAAAAAGACTTCCTTTCTTGCTTCTCACATACTTAGTTGACCTTTGCTAGAACGCATCTTCTGGCCTTGAAGAAGCCTCCTGAGATCCAGCCACTCAGCTGCCAATGAATTGAAAACGAGAGTTCAGCATTGTAATTAGGACAAGGTGCGTTTCCCGGAGCTTTTCCTGCTACCCCCAGAAAAATGCAGATTGGCCCGAAAGGAAGACCACCCTCAATTTAGAACAGGGGTGTCAAACTCAATTCCATTGAGGGCCGCATCAGCATTGCGGTTGCCCTCGGGGGGGCGGGCGGGGGGTATGGCCAGGGTGGGCGTGGCCTACTGGGTGGGCGTGGCTAGAGTGCGTATGGCCTACTGGGTGGGCGTGGCCAGCTCTACATCGTTCGCATCAAGGGTGCCTATGGGGGCCTGGGCAGGAGTGGGACAGATCTGAGGGTCTCTGGCAGAAGGAGGGTCTCTGGGCCAGGGCCAAGGCAGTGGGGGCCATTCCCTCACTCTTTCCAGGATGGCTTCGCAGGCATGAAACCGCTTCGTGGGCCGGATCTGGCCCTCGGGCCTTGTGTTCAACATGTCTGATTTAGAACATTCACCCAACACTCATAAGCCAAGGGAAAAAGAGAAGATCCGGGAAACAAACAAAAAATGACTCTACCACTGTCTCCGCCAATCTGTCATGATCCTGCCATTCCTGAGGATAAATTATTTGGAGAGAAAAACTCATTTTCCTTCCCAATGAAGACAGGATTCTGACAGCAGAGGAGACATCCTGGATCCATGGTTGAGCGTTGTGTTCTCCACCAAGGTCAAGCTGAGGTCTCTGGCAAAGCCACCAGCTGATTAATGACTTTCTGAGTCACACGCTTAGGCAATTCAGAGCACAAGAACAATCAAATCCACGGCCCACTCAAATTATCCGACCAAAAAGAGAGGGGTGTGTGTGTCATTATTTGGATTGCAGAATTCAATGCTCCATTCTTTGGACCTCTTTTCTGGTCCAGTTCTGGTCATCACAATATTAAAAAAGATGTTGAGACTTGAAGGAGTGCAGAGAAGAGAAACAAAAATGATCAGAGGGCTGGAGGCTAAAACGCACGAAGAATGGTTGCAGGAATTGAGTATGTCTAGTTTCATGAAAAGAAGGACGAAGGGTGACATCGTAGCATTGTTCCCATATTTGAGGGGCTCTTACAAAGTCGAGGGGGTCAAGCTATTTTCCAAAGCACTAAAAGGCAAGACAAGAAACAATGGTTGGAAACTAACCAAGGACAGAAACAACCAAAGAGAAATGTGCTAATGGTGAGAGCAATCATCCAATGGAATAGCTTGCCTTCCTATGGGTGCTCCATCACTGGAGGCTTTCAAAAAGAGACTGGATGACCATTTGACTAGAACTCCCCATCTCCCGGCTAATTTTGACCCAAAATTAGCCTGCCACGAAAGCCTAAGGCGGGTCTAGAACTCACTGTCGCCTTGGCAATATCCTCTTGAACAGCTTTGTCGAGATGACCTCATTGTCTTATTCCCCACGATATGGTGAGCCAAGGCAAGCTTCCAATATAAGCAAGCACACTATTTATTGACCGATGACAAAGTTGCACGACAGAGGGGAAAGATCAGACTCCACGTCTCCTCCGGCAGCTGGCTAGGACTGAACTTGTACAGCCTCTTCCCTACCCGGGTGGTCATCTGGTATGGTTGGGATGCTGCCCATCAAACAAGCTTCGTGTCTTTGGTTGAATGTTGGAAAATCCAGGCCCTCTGGGAATCTTGAAGGGAAACTGCAAGGGAGGAGAAGAATGAGCAAAGTTACAGCTTTGGATAGATCAGTTCCATGGTCTCTCTTTCCATCTCACCGTTTTCTGCCTGAAGACCAGCCCGTAACATCTTGTCCTCAAGCCCTCCTAACTGCACCCTCTGATTTTTATTAGATGTGGTCCCCAGTTAGCCCTTCAGTCTGGCATCTGCACTGTATGAGTAGTCCTTGACTGGAAACAGTTCCCTTAGGGATGGTTTGAAGTCACCGGGGCCCTGAAAAAAGGGACTTGTGATTATTTTTTTAACACACCCATCACAGCATCAAAGGAGGGTCTCCTTCCCACCTTCGCTGAACACCCCCCCTCCCCCCCGTTGGCAACTGACCTACAGGCGGAGACGGGGCCCTCCGAATTGACTGTTCCTTCTCATGGGTCCGTCATTTGAACCTAGAGCCAGTCTCTGGTGCATTTTGCGGCCCAGCAGAGGCAGCGGCAACTTCATCCTAAGTTGCCAGAGCAAACCCCACCACAGATACCGCCTCTTGAACATGCCTCCGTAACACGTGGTCCAAGCCAGGGTGACTGCCTTCTTGGTCAGCTTCTCCTTTGAGGGGGGGGGGGTACCTCCGTTTCTTCTCCTCTTTTCTAAATTTGCTCTTCTTTCACTTCAGGGCTGGAGGGTCTAAAGCAGCCCCCACCTCCCACCCTCCAGAAGGACAAGGATGGCAGTTGGAAGGCCAACACTCTAGAATTCTCCTTTGCTTCCCTTGGCAACCCCCTTCTGCCCCTTGGTCCACGTTTCCTGGTCTTTCCTGGGGAGGCTCACCAGAGGAGAGTCCTGGAGAGCCCCCCCACCCCACCCCAGGTGCGCAAAATATTCAGAAAGCAAGAACAATGCAATAAATACTTCATGGTATCTAAAGTATCTCTCATGTTCCTCCTCTTGGAAAAAGTTCCCAGCCTCTTTTCCTTATTATTTTTATTTTTAATCTTTAAAAAGATATCTTTTTTAGATGCCTTTAAGGGTGTCTAAAAGTATCTTTAATGCTTCTCCTCTTGGCAATTTTAAGAATCTCCCAGCTTCTTTTTTTATTTTATTTTATTTTATTTTTCATCTTTTAAAAGATATCTTTTTAGGTATCTTTAAAGGTAACTAAAGTATCTTTCATGCTTTTCTCCTCTTGGAAATTTTAAGAATTTCCCAGCCTCATTTTTTGTTTTTTACTTTTAACCTTTAAAAAGTTATCTTTTTAGATGTCTTTAAAGCTATCTAAAGTATCTTGCATACTTCTCCTCCTGGAATTTTTTTAAGAATTTCCCATCTTTTTTTCAGCGAGTTAATGAAGGCAGAAACTCTTTTAAGGGTTTCAAAAACTCCTCCTCAGATTCCTGGTGACCTGTAGTCTTGTCCTTTACGAGACAAGCTGCCAGTTCCTCACGTTATCTGGAGGTTTAGACATCATTATTAGCCTTGCGAAATATGATATTAGTACTTTTAAGATGACAGTCTTCAGGAAAACAAGATTTTGGTTTTGTTTTTTTTAACTTCTGAGTCAAGGCTATTTCTTTTGCTAAGCAAGAACGAGTTTTTCTAGTCCAAAACAAATTTAATTTAATTTAATTTTAATTCCATTTATATCCCGCCCTTCTCCGAAGACTCAGGGCGGCTTACAAGCTTAGCAGTAGCCTTCATTCTATGTATATGCCTGCTTATTAGGGCTTTCACACACCCCCCAAGCGGCATTATTACAAAGTCAGCTTATTGCCCCCCAACAATCTGGGTCCTCATTTTACCTACCTCGGAAGGATGGAAGGCTGAGTCAACCTTGAGCCTGGTGGGACGCGAACCTGCACTAATTGCAGGCAGCTGGTGTTACTTAAGGAGGCATTAGCCCACTGCTCCTCCACCAAGGCTTTTTATAAATAAATAGCGAGGCATCTTCTGAAAATCCTTGGATACGCTGGCAAGTTTCAAGAATGTTTTAACAATCCATTTCAAGAATCAAAGCCAGCTGGGAAAGAATCACGTCACTCATAAAACTGCCATGTTTGGAAGGTTATTGAGAAGCTATGTTTCCTATTGCTCATGTTTCGCGTGTAATTGATCTCTTTTATTGTTCAATCTTTTGCTTTCTGACAGGCCACATATCCCGAATGTACATGCCATTGGTTTCTGCGCCCTGTGAAAAAAACCACAAACTTAAAATGCCCCCCCCTTTAATAAATGATTTTTTGCATTGCCAGAATTACAGGCAGTCCTTGATTTACAACAGTTCATTTAATGACCGTTCAAAGTTATGAGGGGCCTGGAAAATGTGGCTTAGGACCATTTCCCCCCCCCCCCACAGTTGCAACCTTTGCAGCGTTCCCCCCCCCCCCGGGTCACGTGAGCAAAATTCAGATACTTGGCAACTGACTAGCATTTATGACTGTTGCTGTGTCATGTGGTCCCCCTTTTATGACCTCCTGACAAGCAAAGTCAGTGAGGAAGTCAGATTCATTTAATAACCGGGGCAAGAAAGAGTTAAAAAGCCCTTTTAGGGGCTTTTTAACCTTGGTTAAAAAGGTGCAAAACTCATTTAACAAATATGTCACTTAACAATAGAATCTTTGGGCTCAATTGTAAGCCGCCCTGAGTCTTCGGAGAAGGGCGGGATATAAATGGAATTAAAATAAAATAAAATAAATAAAAATTGTGGTCATAAGTCAAGGACTATCTGTACTTGAGGATTTGTATTTTTGGGTGGGCACAGAAGACCTAATTTGAGAAGTCAAAGTGTTTCTCTCAAATTCAGGTATCAAGCTCTCATCAGCTCCATGAAAGAACACCTGTGTTCATTGTTTGATTGTTTACATATCCAGCCACTTTAATATATTTTTATCCTGCCTTGATTACGGGATATTATCCCCTGTTATTATCCGCTTCTTCTCCCCATCTTGTTTCTATTATAAATGAGCACGGAGTCAAACATCACAGGAATAAAATATCTATCGAGCAGAATATGATTATAATGTGACTTTCAATAAACAATAAAACCAGCCAATTTCTCTTTCTGCATGATTTCTCTGTGACTTGCTATTTTTATTTTACCCGGCAACATCGCGTTTTAGGCATTTCCTTCACCATGTTGGAAGGGAGAAAAACTAACAGTGATTATCAAGGGTGGCCCATCTGCTTTGAATACACAGACACAGGCAGACAACTGTGTATACACACGCGCGCACGCACAATAACATAAGCAAATAGCCAAGCCTCAATGAATACGCTCAAATCAAAACCAGCTTTAGGTTTTATGTGAGCGATCCTTCCTTGTACAATCATTGAGAGGACTGAAAGTTATTATTATTATTATTATTATTATTATTATTATTATTATTATTATTATTATTATTATTATTGAAAAATCACCACTTGAACACCCTTGTGATCCCCCTTTTGTGACCTTCTGACAAGCAAAATCAAGGGGGGGGGGGGAAGCCCGCTTCATTTTACAACTGTGTGACTCATTTAAAAGGGAGCAAAGTTCACGTAAGAAATGTCTCACTCAGCTCAAGGGTTGAGAACTACTTGAAGTCCGTTGGCATTGACAAAATCACCACTGGTCAATTGCAAAAGGCAGATTTATTTGGAACAGCTTACTTGCTGTGACGGTGCCTTTCACGCCAACAAACCACAACATTGGCCAGGACTCAAGAGGTGGATACAAATCCAGTCTGAACATCTGGCTGACTATGAACCAGCCCCACTGACAATGCCTGCTTTTCTTGGAGATGAGAGGTTGCAAAGCCCTGGAGACACCTTCCCAGGTGTTTCCCAGCAGGTAAAGGTATGATTAAACAGCCTTGCCATTTTCAATGACAACTTCAAATAAATCAAAATAATTGTCAGGGTTTTTCCACTCCTTTACATCAGAAGGGATTCAATTACTTTGCAAGTAACTATATTAAATATATATATATATGGCATCCTTACAGTAACCTAGCCTTGAAAGAGGTTGGAGACAATCCTATCAAATTTGCTAGGCAGGTGATGATGAAATGAAGGTTGAATTTGCCTGCAAAGCATCGATGTTTAGAGACTTTAAAGTGGAATATAATTAAATACCTTAACGCTGTTTTTGATCAGAGAAATCAAAAGCAGATAAAAGCTAAAAATAGATGAAGCTCTCTGGCTATGATTAAACTCAGTCAGGCATGTGAGAGGAGAGGGGGAGAAGGCCATACTTTATAAAGAAATTTGACTTGCAATGAAACCAAATGAGACCCAGGGGAATCCTTTGAACAGGATCGTCCCCTTTTCTTAAAAAAAAAAGAGGTGTTGATAACTATCTGGGGGGGACTCCCCATGACAGATCTGAATCACATAGGGAGGTAAAGCTTCAATTTCCTTTACCCTAAGGTGCATGATTAAAATGGCCTGTTTCAAAGCAAAATATACAATTATCCTACAGGCACCTAGGTGTGTGTTTCACAAATTGAAAATGATATCCAGAGAAGATTAAGGGTCCCAGAGTAAGTTTTCTTCTTTGACAGACGACAAACTTTTTTTTTTAAAAAAAGGTCGGACTTCAGAAATGGGTAAATCATCTGGAGGTAAAACTCGAAGTAATTTACAGGAGATTATGGGGATTTTTGACTGGAATTAGCTAATAGCAGCAATGAATCTCTCCAGTTCTAAAAAAAAGGGCTGCATAAAAATAAGATAATTTGGTTTCTACTCCTAGCCTCAATCAGAGGTGTTCTGGGTGGAATTCGAACCAGTAATTCTTTGCCATTTTTTTTAGTCTGATCTTAGTTTAGAAAATATCTCAGCACCTCTTTGTCCTTCTAAACCCCTTTCCGTAAATCAAAACAATATTTTTTTTTCTGACCTGGCCCTTAAAAAAAGAATAGAAAAGAAAAGATTAAAAGAAAATCAAACATGAATTTTCTCCACTTCTTCCTGATGGAGTTAATTCTCCAGACATGGTCGCCTCAAACAATTTCACGGAGAATTATCCTGAGAAAAGGGCCGTTTCACTACTTTAATTCCATCTTTCCCTACTTTAAATTGCGTTTCCCTTTGAAGTCTTAAATAAAGCCACAGAGTGGCATAGCCTTGTACAAAGTGCGTAAGATGGCACTCAAATATTAGACAAAGGTCTTTTCGGCAACATCATTAAAGGAAAACATAGGCAAGTTAATATCACAATCGTGCATGTACTGTATCCGCCCAGAAATCTATTGACTTTATTGAATTTAACTGACTTTATTCCCAAATGTTAAGATGTAAGACGGAAGCATTGGGCATTTTACAATCTTTTGATGTTACTTCTCTATGCCAGTGGGGTTTTTTCTGGTGTGTTTTTTTTTTAAAAAACTGGTTTCCTTTGAAGAATCTTTGCAGGAACTGAGTATGGCTAGTCTAGAGAAAAAAGACCCCCATTTCTTTGTGGCAGCCCCTCAAATATTGGAATACTGCTGTCATGCACCCCTAGTCCTTCTTTTCTGCAACAATTCTTTGTTATGTTTTAGTCTCCAGGCCTTTAATCCTCCTAGTTGCTCTTCTGTGCATTTTTTTTCTTCTTTTCGTTTTCTGGGCGCAGATGCAGTCTGGGTGGGGACCAGCTGAAGCATTTTCGACACTTGAGGATGTGAGAGTGGAAAGAGCAGGATTTAATGAAGTCGATCCTGTCTCTTGGGCAGTCTCCCAAACGGCCCCCCTGTCCCCTGTCCCTCCTTGCTCGGCTGGCATTTTCAAAATCTGGCGACACGCCGTTTTTTCCTTCCGCCCGACTGGCAATTTTGCATCCTTTTCCATTCCATTTAGCAATTAACGCGGACTTCCCCCCTCCCCACCCACTCCCTAATCCGACCACCATTCCCCACACCTTCTGCTCCTAATGAAGCTTATAATTAACATTGCTTCTGTTTTTTTTCTTTTCTTCTTTTTTTTAAAAAAAAACTTCCTTGTTTTCACGCCAGCCTTGTCAGGGGAAAAAAAAAAGCACAAAGATTCCAGGTGATGGCAATAATAATAATAATAATAATAATAATAATAATAATAATAATAATAATAATAATAACAACAACAACAACAACAACAACAACAACAACAACAACAACAACAATAATAATAATAATAATAATAATAATAATAATAATAATAATAATACCTTGGAGCGGTGTTCAATGGCCCTTTTCCTCGGCAGTCAAATGAAGGAAGCCCAAAGAAGTCATATTCGGAGTGGAAAGCCAGAAGGAAGACCCAGTGTCTCCTAGGGGAAAAGAGGGTTTGTTCCATCAGCTGGAGGATCTACAGGTGCCACGTCCTGAAGGTCACGCTGTTGTCTCTTTATCGAAAAGTGCATAGTAATATTTCACACGTCTTCTCCTTCCTACCTTTCATGGACAATTCCGACAAGCTGCAGCAGAGTGTCTTCTTCCTAAGAGAGAGGGCTTGCACGTTGCCTTGGGTTCAATCTCTTCAAAAGTAAATCCAGATAGTTGTCTCGGGGCAAAGGATCAGACCATTGTGTTAAGTTGCAGTTCAGAATGTTCATTGCTCAAGCCTATGCGTAAGAACCTAGTCAAGTGAAGTCCAACATTAAATTGGTGCCAGGTATGGAATTCTACGGAATTCCCGAGGAGTTGTTTGTGAGCATGTATTGATTTTAGGCTGATGACTCGTTTGATTCTGCCCTCCAACTCTCTTACAATTTCCCAATCTTTCCAGATTGGAATTAAGGACAGACTTCCTAACGGTGAGGACAATTAACCAAGTGGAACAGCTTGCCTTCAAAAATCATGGGTGCTCCATCACTGGAGATTTTTAAGAAGAGACTGGACAGTCACTTGTCTGAAATGGTATAGGTTCTCCTACTTGAGTAGGGGGCTGGACTAGAAGACCTCCAAGGTTCTATTCTATTCTATTCTATTCTATTCTATTCTATTCTATTCTATTCTATTCTATTCTATTCTATTCTATTCTATTCTATTCTATTCTATTCTATTCTATTCTATTCTATTCTATTCTATTCTATTCTATTCTATTCTATTCTATTCTATTCTATTCGAATTTGGGAGATGACATTCTCAGCCTGGGACAATCAGCAGAGTCATATAAACCGTCAACTAGGCAGACATGGTTGAACAAGATAATCAACAAGGATTATCTTAGGATGGGTCAGGAATTGTGATCTCCAGTTTTCAAGACTGGGAAGTGAATTTTAGCCAGAGGCTTTGGGGATCCCCATGATAAGACCCCCATCCCAGACACGGCTGACTCAGAAGCCAAATAATGTTTTGTTTTTTTTGTTTTAAATAAATTGGTGGCTTCAAACTGCCCATTGCCCTGAATCCTAATAGCCTGGTCTGTTCTCAGATGCAGAACAGGCGGGCTGCCTCCTTGCTCTCGCGAATCATGTTTGTCTAAACTTTGGGGTAATAAAAGAGGATGCGACAGATTCATCAAGAGTTAGGGAAAGTCACTGGAAAGAGACGTAGCCTGTGTGATGGGGAGAAATCTATACTCTGCTCTAATGAGCACACCAAGTAGCAGAACAAAGCCATTTAGATCCTGCCACATTTTATCTCTTCGGCTCCTCCACTTTATCAGTTTAATGCAGCAGAGAATACACTGTGAGAGCAATCACGAAAACAGTCCCCTCCCTCCCAGTCTCACACATTTCCTGCGACAGGCCGTGTTGGAAAAGAGGAGCATGCGAGGCTGGTGGGCGAGATTCGCCTTGCATTGAACCCAGTTCTTTGGATGGAGGCAAGGAGATGATTCTGTTGGCCACAACAATGGGTTCTCCTGCTTTGTCTTGTCCACTAGAGCCACTCCTGCTGAGAAGACATCTGGCTTTTGCAGATGTCACTCCAGATGGACAGAGTAGAACAATGCATCCGAGCTTTTTGATTCTTCAAGAAGAGTGATGGGTTGTTGTTTTTTATCAAGCAGCTTGAAGACGCTGGTTGGTTTCTACCACCAGCAATGCAGGGAGTCCTGAAATTACAACTGCACAGGAAGTTCTCGACTTACCACAGAATTGGGTTTGTCTAGTTTAATGAAAAAAGGACCAGAGGTGACAGGAGAGCAGTGTTCCAGTATCTAAGGGGCTTCCACAAAGATGAGGGGCTCACCCTATTTTTCCAAAGCACCAGAAGGCAAGACAAGAAGCAACGGATGGAAAGTAATCAAGCAGAGAAGCAACCTGGAACTAAGGAGAAACTTCCTAACAGTGAGGACAATTAACCAGTGGAACGGCTTGCCACCAGAAGTTGTGGATGCTCCAACACTGGAGGAATGGAAACCCTTTTGAGATGGACAGGTAACCTGGCCTTAATTAGAATCCATGCAGCAATTTTCCTGGGCACATCATACATGGATGGCCTTATCATGGATCAAAGAGTGAGGAGCTTTTGAACCGAGTGGCCTGGTCTGGCCTTCCGGTGGTGTGACGCTTCACCGGTAGCTGTAGCTGATACCTTCAAAGGCAGCACAAAGAGGCCAACCACAGTTGCAGGACACTAGAAAAGTAGTCCAGAGCCAGTCATGCAGAAAGTTTATCCCTGCTCGGTTAGTACCAGCTGTAGAAGACCACACCAGTTTACGGATCTTGCAATGCTTTGAGTGATTTTCAGAGAACATGGTTTGAGGAGCTTGCATCCCTCCAGATGTTGCTGAGCTACAGCTCAAGAGGACTCTGGTCATGTTGAAGGAAGGGAGCTAGTGGTATTTTCACATTGTCTGAAAAGGTGAAGACAAGATTTGTGTCAACGCTGCTAACATCGGATGTTTTTGCTTTGACAATAGATTGAGACGCAACTCGTCTCTTCTTCAGTTTGCTCCTTTGCACACCTCTGGCTTGTAAGTTTGAAAGGAAGGCAAAAAGAGAATGGAGATTATACAGGCAGTGCTCGACTTACGAACATTTCTTTAGTGACCATTTAGCCCATTCCTAACGCAGTACACAAATGCCAACTTTGCATGCAGCATGCATCTGGGTAGCCCCAAAGTGTCGGTAGAAACAATTCCAAAGAGATCAACAATATGACTCAGAACCAGCCACCTTTCCATGCTGAAGTCTTGGTTAGACATGGGGAATTGAGCAGTAGCTGACCTTTGGGCTACTATGAACCATTTTTCAGTCCCAGGTTCTTAGTGGCAACACCTTTGTGCCGAGAGTTTTCCCTCCAAACCATCTTGTCATCGTTAATTCAGTCTCGAGAACTTTTTTTTCCCCCCACTGGAGAATTTTGTGCTGGCTCGGTAGCTCCTAACTGACTCTAGATCTCATACGTGCTTCCAAGTGCTGGAGCGATCAGCCGCTGCTGTGTATGGGAGACTTGTGATGGAAACTTTTTAGCAGTGACCTTTTTCGTACAAGGAAAGGTCCTGCTCCTTGCTGAGAGCTGCTGACCACTCAACAGGAGAGCTTTCTCCAGGCGCTACATGATTTATTAGCTGCAACAGGCCTCAAACAGGTTTGCTCCAGAGGTGCCAATTACTAGCCAGTCTGTGACGTGACTCTGTTTTACAAATCCCAGAGTTGCTAGACTCCAAAAAAAGGTGAGAGTGCCCGTGGAGTCCTTCCCTCAAGATTTCAGGAGTAAAAAAAGAGAAGAACTTGAAAGAGGACGCCGTTCTTCTGAGGTTCAAAGCAATCATCTCAGTTACCTTTCAGTGAGACTTCCCCATAGCTCAGCCCATGGATTCTAATCTTTTGAAATGGGGATCTTCCCAGGTCAGTTCCTGAATGTCTCAAAAGTGCTTTTTTCAAAAGGCAACTAGAACTGCTTTTTCCTGGAGGAAGAAGAACAAAAGCCTTTAGTTTCTCCTCCAAGAAACTTCATCAATTGTGAAGTGTTTCGGCTGATAAACGAAACGCTTTGTTCTTCTTCCTCAAGGAAATAACAGTCCAGTTGCCTTTAAAAAAACAAAAAACCTTTGACACAGCTATGACCTAGATCAGAGGTGCCCAACCTTTTGGGCACCAGGGGCCGGTTCCGTGGAGAAAGGTTTTTCCACAGACCGGACAGGGCGTAGTTTTGTATGCTGCCAGTATCCCATGGATGGGGCTTTGCTTGTTTGTGCGGACCGGTTGCTGGCATGCCGTGGCCCATTACCGGTCCACGGACCTGGGGGTTGGGGACCCCTGACCTAGATGATGGTCCAAAGCACTGGAAGGCAGGAAAGAAACAACAGATGAAAATTAATCGAAAGAACCAACCTAGGAGACATTTCCTAACTGTGGGAACAATTAATCAGTGGAAGAGTTTGCCTCCAGAAGTTGTGAGTGCTCCAACACTGGACATTTTCAAGAAGAGATTTGGACAACCATTTGTCTGGATTCATCTAGGGTCGCTTGCTTGAGGAGGGCTTGGACTAGAAGACCTCAAGGTCCCTTCCAAGTCTGTCATTCTGTTACTCTGGATCACAGCTAAGCTTAGAAAGACCACCCACCCCTGTCCTGTTTGAGGAGAGGGCTGGGGGGGCTCTCTGTCGAAGGTCTAATCTTTATTCCCTGATGGCAGGTTCTTTTGAGCTGAGAACCAATCCTTTCCCGGGATGTTGCTGTTGTGAAGAGACACACCGCTAGTGCCTTCAGCTTCCATCCCAAATACCCCTTGTGGCAGATATTCAAGACGGGTGGAGGGGAACAAGGAAGCCTTTTCACAGAGCTGGGAAAGAGATTTCTGAAACAGGCTGGACTGTACAAACAACCTACCGAGTCAAGGAAATAACTTATTTATAGGCAAATGGTTAACATGCAACAGCCTTGAATATTTCATAAGCTTCTGTGCCGAATGAAGATGAATTAGGCTTTGGAATGCCAAGCTGCAGGCATGAAAGTGGGGCTACCTGGTGAGGGCAGACCACCGTTCGGAGCCCAGCAGAAGCAAAGTCCCAAATTAAATTCAATAATTAATAGGACTTTATTAGCCGCCCTCCCTCTGACTACAGCCGTTTTCTATTAATTGACTAGCAGGTGCAGAAGCGAAGAAGAGGAAGGAGCTCAGAAATTTGATTTTTACAGACGGTCTGTTTTGGGTCTTGCATTCTTGATTCCAGCTTTCTCCAGTCTGGAGATTCCCTCTGGGCTTGGCAGAAGCAAGAGCTGTCGCACATTAATGAGTTGTTGTCCTAGTCCCACGCCTCATGGAAGAAGCTATGGGGCAGCCACAGAGTACCTTGGAAGCCAACCGTAGGCTTATCTGGTCACCCAGCTTCTCATGTATTTATTTGTATTCCGCCTTTTATTATTTTCACAAATCACTCAAGGTGAACATGTCCAACGTACCTTCTTCCCACCCATTTTCCTTACAACAACAACCCTGTGAGAGAGGGACTGGCCCAAAGTCAACCAGCTGCCTTTCATGGCTAAGGCAGGATTAGAACTCACCATCTCCTGGTGATCGGCCCAAAGTCAGGCAGCTGTCTTTCATACCTTAGATGGAACTAGAACTCACCGTGATCGGTCCAAAGTCACCCAGCTGACTTTCATGCCTTAGATGGAACTAGAACTCACCGTCTTCTGGTGATTAACCCAAAGTTACCTGCTACCTTTCATGTCCAAGGTGGGACTAGAACTCATAGTCTGCTGCCTTCATCACTAGACCAAGCCATAGCAACAAACCCATTACAGATAGTCCTCACCTTACAGCTGGTTCCTTGGTGACTGATCAAAACTATGACACACCTCCCAGAGCTATTGATCACTCAATAGCTGTAATCAGCTGTAATTACGTAATCACATTATGGATGACCGGAGGGTGGCCTGTACTTAAGACCATTTGCAGTGTCCCCCAGTCATGTGATGACGGTTTCCGATGGTTTTTTTTGCCGGAAACCTGTATTTACTTCCTGTTTCCGGCAAAGAAAAAAAAACCCCATCCACCACAGACAATGGATTTGCTTAACAACTGTGGCATTCACTTTGCAACTGCCTTGTTTATTTAGCATTTGTCACATTCAAGGAAGATAGACTTAGGTTGCTTGTGGCTATGTAGGGATTCTAGGCTGATCCCTGTTTTAACGCCGTCCCCAGTTCTGCCACTCCTTCTCCTGCAGCACCAAGTGAAGGACCTAAAGAAGCTAACCTTTGCACCGTTCAGTGAATGATACTAACCGCCATTACCTAACTATGTTAATGCTGGTCTATGCCTGTAAATCAAAATCTGATTGATTGACTGTGGCCAATCACTTATAGGCCCTACTTACCATCACAAAATCAAGGCAATCAGATACATGTCCTGTGAAAAACAAGATTGGTCCCAAGGCAACTTTTTTGCCCCAAGCAAGACAGCTCTTCTAAATGTATATTTCCACCGACAAACATAATCAGATCATGTAATCAATACCTTTCCCCAATAGCAGCAACCCGGCATAAGCGATTTGATTTGCTCAGCGTTGCCTTGTTAACGTTTTCCTGCTGTTTCTCTCTCTGATGATTTTGTTGCCAGTTTGGCTCATGTTGGCTTTTTTTTTAAAGAGAAGTTGAAATAGCATCATATTTAATCACCAGTCCATTGGACTGTTCAAAGATGACCAATCAGGGCCATCTGCAGTGACACCTGTCCAATAAGGAGCAAGATCCTTATTATTATGCCTTTCTTTCTACTCTTCTCATTTGCATTAAATTAAGACCTTCAGAAGTTTCCTGACTGTGGATTGGAGGAAAGAATATTATTCTTTCCCTCTGCCCCCACCCCCACTCCCAAGTCTCCTGGGCTACCTAAGGATCCATTGCTTTCCTCTGCAAAGTCTCACCACGTCTGGATTGCAAGACCAATTGAGGGATGGATCAGTAGGTGTCAGGCTTGAGACAGTCCAGCTACAGAGATCCTACAACCCTGAATTTTAGAGGAGTTCAGATCCACCCAAGTTTAGCAGCAGCAGGAGAGAGAGAGAAGGGGGGGGGGAAGGAGAAGGAGAAGTAGGATGCTTTGCTCACAAAGAGCAAGGTGTACCAGAGCCTTCACTGCCCCCTGTCCCATGATAACAGTTGCAGGAATTGGGTATGTCTGGTTTAATGAAAAGAAGGACTAGGGGCAGCGGTGGGACTCGGCCAGTTTGCACCAGTTCAGCAGAACTGGGAGCTAATTTTTTTGTTGCCCAGGACCAGAACGGGCACCCGAAAGTGGCCTCCACACAGAGAACTGGCTGTTCAGATATTTGAATCCCACCACTGACTAGGGGTGACATCTAAATATCTGTAGGGCTGCCACAAAGAAAAGGGGATCAGCCTCTTCTCCAAAAGCACCTGAAGGCAGGACAAGAAGCAATGGATGGAAACTCATCAAGGAGAGAAGCAACCTAGAGAAACTTCCTACACAGTGAGGACAATCAACCAGTGGAACGGCTTGCCTCCACAGGTTGTGGCTGCTCCATCACTGGAGGCTTTTAAGAAGAGACTGGACAGCCATTTGTCTGAAATGGATCGGGTTTCCTGCCTGAGCTGGCAGTTGGACTAGAAGACCATCCAACGTTATTCTCTTATATTCTGGCTACTTGTAAAGTAAGAGATGGTGGAACAAGAATCCCTTCCAGAAACTTTCAAGGTTTCTATACCCCTTAAGGAAGATGAGGTGCTGTTCTACTTGGGTCAACTCCAGGGGATTGCTAGTTTATTCTCCTGCAAGACAATGCGGCAGAGCTTTTTTGAAACATGGGAAAACTGAGAGGAAACTTTCATGGCCTTAATTATAGCATTCTCAGCAGAGTGAATATTGAATCCCTGCTGGATGGGCTTTGGTAGCAGGGGAGCCGTTTGAATGAGCAGCTTCATCCTTCAGTAATCTGTTCCCCCTATTATTACAGGCAGAATTAATATTTGCTTATTGGGCCCTTCCTTTACGATTTAGCAGCTGCTGCTTAATCCCACAGCGACTGTATAATCTTCCTTTCCAGGTGACCCGAGTCGCCAGTCCAGATTAATGCTGAACATCTTTTCTTTTCATCGCTTCACCCCAACGGTTGGTGTGGCTGCTTCATGGAACATTAATCTGGAGATCACAGCGTTGACGTGCTTCAACTAGGGACAGGCAAAAGACAGTTCCTGTTCTCCAAAGAGGAAGAGAAGATAGTGCTTAAACCAGAAGGATCATAGAACGACAGGGCTGGGAGAGATCTCAGAGGCCTTCCAGTCCAGCCCTCTGCCCAAGATAGGAGTCCTTATACTATTCTGGTTCTCCAATCTTTTCTTGAAAATCTCCAGTGATGGAGCACTAACAATGTTGGGTCCTTCCTTCCTTCCTTCCTTCCTTCCTTCCTTCCTTCCTTCCTTCCTTCCTTCCTTCCTTCCTTCCTTCCTCCAACTATCCTCGAGCTGGAAGGGACCTTGGAGATCTTCCAGTCCAATCCCCTGCAGGAGTCCTAATACTATCCTGGACAAATGGTTGTCCATTTTTTTCTTGAAAACCTCCAGCGATGGAGCACCCACAACTCCATCCACCCACAACAAGGCAAGTTATTCCATTGGTTAATTGTTTTCACTGTCAGGAAATCTCTCCTTGCTTCCAGGTTGGTTCTCCCTGTGAGGAGCTTCCAGCCATTGCTTTGTTTCCTGCCTTCAGGTGCTTTGGTGAATAAATCAAGGTCCTCTTCCCTGTGAGTACTTCCAATCCTTCAAGTATTAGAAGAATGCTATCAGATCTCTCTTAAGTCTTCTCTTTAGCAGTGGAATTGACCCCTTAGGACATAAGGTTGGTGGGCTTGCTTAGAAAACCACCTGGAGCTATGCATATATGGCAGAATCATAAAGCTGGAAGGGACCTTGAAGGTCTTTTAGTCCAACCCACTGCCCAAGACAGGAATCCTTATACATTCAGTTTTGCAGCTACTAAGATTGTCGGATGAGCAAGTGCAAAAACAGCCAGGGAAGTGATTGATGCCTGGGTAATAGGCCCCCCCATCATTCAACAGGAGTACTGATTCACCACTGGCTTATCAAGTACTTAGGAGTTCAGAGCTTGGCAGTACAAGGAAACAACAGCCAATGACTTAATAACCAGCCATCAACACCCCAATTAACAACTAAAAAGCCACACACAGAGAATAGCCCAAAGCACGTACTCTGATAAAGAGATGTTCCCCCAGGATGGGCTCCAGCATGAGTCTGCAAGCTCGGAAGACTAAACTTTTTGTCCCGGTGACCGACCCAGATTGGATCCTGCAACATTATCCTGGGACATGTCTATTTGCCTTCATTCATAACCTTTATACCATTTTGTACCCAGTGGTTGTCCAATCTTGTCTGGAAGATCTCCAGAGATGGAACACCCGCATCTCCAGAATCCAGCCCGTCTTTCCAGGCTTCAACAAGGTCCTCCAGGGATGGAATGGACAAAGCCTTGCGGCTGTTTGTCAGAGATGAGAAGGAGGCAATTTAGCGCATGGAGGATGGGCTGAACTAGCATGCTGGGGAAAGATTGCATAAAACATTTTGCTCAAGACTGCGATGACCTCCCTGGCTGCAAAGGGCAATAACTGCCCTGAAATGCAAATGTGACGTTCTCATCTTGCACCAAGATGGAGTTTATACAGGAAAGCTCTACGGGGGCACTGGGGAGAATTCTGTCTTTTTCCTGGTAATTACACAGGCATTGGAGGTGAAGGCTGGAGGAACTGTGGCTCGTGTTGCCTTTGGGAAATGCTTGCAAAGTAGAAGTAGATACATCGGTGTGCGTTCAACTCGCAAGGAAACAGTGAAAGCTTGTCAGTTTTCACATCGCTGCACCGGAGAGCTTTCAGGAACCGCAAGCGGGACTCACAGATTTCAGAAACTGTGCAGCAAAAATGGGAATTATTTAACTCGCTGGCCTGGGAAGATAATTCAGGCAGGTGAATTTCAGAAGACTGAAAATCCTACCGGCGCAATCAGGCGGATGTTAATGTCACGCGGTGCTTTTGAACCTTGGCAATATGTGGACTTCAACGCCCTGAATTCTGGGAGATGAAGGGCACCTATTCTGAAGTTGCCAAGTTTGAAAACATTGGTATTGAGCAAAGTGCACTGCATTCATGTATATCTCAGGATCCTTCCCGAAACTTAGAAGAGATCAGTCTTGTGAGGAAGTCCAGAGACGATGAACACTCAGAAATACTCGCTGCAACTTTATGGTAAGTTTACGTTAACAGAACCCCCCAAACTAGGGAGGGACTTGTGAGAGGTTATATCCAAATATATTTTATTCTTTATACTGATTCCATCTTCCCTTAAAATATTAACAGAATCCACAATGGTCTGAGAATCGGGGTCTCCAAGTTAATCCAATTAGCAAACTTCCTCAACCCCCCCCTCAAAAAAATAAGTTACCCAGACTTAATCCATGTATCAAAGGAGAAGATCTGCAAACAGAAATAGAGTTAATTAAATGAAGTCTCCCAGCAGAACTGTACGTTCCCAAGAATACATACAAACACACACACACACACACACACTTAGACACTTCCACACCCTGGACAAACTCCCCCACTGTACCCCATTTCTTGGCAGCTACCCCTAAAAGCAAACATCTCTTCTGAGTTATTTACCACCTCCCTTTTTCCTTCTCGGAACTCAATTGCCTCTTATCTGACTACTGCCTAGTCTGTAGCTCTTCCTCCGAATTCTCAGGGTCATTTCCTTATCAGGTAGACCAGACAGGAAATGCAACCAGATAAACTAATTCTGCTTTATTGTAAAGCTACATTAACAGAATCCAGTCTGAAAGTAGCTCTTCACACACACACACACACACACACACACACACACACACACACACACCCCTTGCCTTTTACAACTCAGGAAACTAGGATGGGTTCTTTCTGAGATGTTGGCCAGATCCATATATTTCTTCTGTGGGCTTAGCAACCTCTTCTTTGACCGTTGACTCCTCTTTAGCTCTTCCTCCTGTCTCCCAAGGCCATTCTCACCGACCATCAGAACTGGAGGTTTAAGCCGAGCTAAGCCATGGCTCATTTTAACCCTGGCTCTGGGAAGAAGCCTTAAACTCTAAACAGGTGAATCAAGAGTGGGTGGATTTACACAACACCCTGAGCCAACACCAAGGAAACCGCTCCAATTTTTAAGGTCAACCATTTAGCCGGAAGAGTTGAGCGGCGGGGGGGGTGTTACCTTCTTCCTGAAGGAGAAATTTATCCGTTTTCTACCCTTTTAAGGTTCATTTCCATATCAGTTTGCAAACTTCTTGCTCCTAAGGACGGGTGCAGAGATTCCTACGTTTGTGTTCATTCCTAACGCAAAATTATAGTGGCTGGTTTTTTTTTTTTTTGTCTTTTCAGCAGGCCATTTGCACAATATTTTCACTAATACACACGGCTCAACGATAATTCCCAGAACACAAGAACCCTATCATCGTATCACACTCTGATTTGTATTACCTTTCCGGAATGAAAGGGGTCTTGTTGCTATGGCAACAGTTGCGCACGCACACTCTCTTTCTCTCTCTCTCTCCCCCCCCCCAAAACACAACTCAGTAGCTTTTCTGCAGTCCTACTGCACCAAAGTACGAAGAAACCGCTTTAAATTTACCACCGATGATAATCTATTTGGCAAAGTATACACGTGCAGGGAAGAAGGAGGACAAGTGGTCCACATTTCCCGTCCTTGACTTACGGCCACGGTTATGGTTGTTAACTGAATCGCTGCAGCTGTTAAGCTAATCCTGTGGCCGCTAAGTGAATCTGGCTTCCCGTATGGAATGGAATGGAATGGAATGGAATGGAAGAGAAGAGAAGAGAAGAGAAGAGAAGAGAAGAGAAGAGAAGAGAAGAGAAGAGAAGAGAAGAGAAAATATGTAATGGGATAGAATAGAATAGAATAGAATAGAATAGAATAGAATAGAATAGAATAGAATAGAATAGAATAGAATAGAATAGAATAGAATAGAATAGAATAGAAAATATGGAATAGTATAGTAGTATAGTATAGTATAGTATAGTATAGTATAGTATAGTATAGTATAGTATAGTATAGTATAGTATAGTATAGTATAGTATAGTATAGTATAGTATAGAATAGAATAGAATAGAATAGAATAGAATAGAATAGAATAGTACCTTGGTACTCAACTGCTTTGAAACTCATCACATTTTGAAGGGACCTTGGAGGTCTTCTGGTCCAGCCCCCACCTCAAGCCGGAGAACCTATACCATTTCAGACAAGTGGCTATCCAGTCTCTTCTTAAAAACCTCCAGTGATGGAGCACCCACAATTTCTGGAGGCAAGCTGTTCTGCGGGTTACCGTAATTGTCCTCACTGTCAGGAAGTTTCTCCTTAATTTCAGGATGCTTCTCTCTTTGGTCAGCTTCCAACCATTGTTTCTCGTCCTTCCCTCTGATGCTTTGGAGAATAGTTTGACCCCGTCTTCTTTGTGGCAGCCCCTCAGATACTAGAACTCTGCTGTCATGTCTCCCCTACTTCTTCTTTTCTTTAGACTAGCCAAACCCCAAGTCCTGCAGCCGTTCTTCGTATGTTTTAGTCTCCAGGCTTTGGATCCTCTTAGTTGCTCTTCTCTGAACTTTTTCCAACCCACAAGCTGGGAGAAGGGGCCGCCACCCTCACGTTCTATGCAAGCCATCTCCCAGAGCCTTCTGAAGATCAAAAGGATTTAGTCCCCAGCTGAGCGACGTACATTCGCTTCACTTCTTCGCCCACCCTAAGATTTGACAGAGGGAAATTAGAGAGAAGGAGCCGTTGTAAATGGCTGGACGCCTTCAGATCGTTTTAACTCAAGACCCTCCAGGCGAAACCTACTATTATAAGTGGAGGCACTTCCAAGTCGTTTTAGTCCCTCGTTGTTTTTTTTACATAATGCCAAAAATATCTCTTGTGTTTTTCTTCCGACCGTTCTCATTCAGCTTGATGGAAAAGAGATTACAATCTGATGTTTTTTCTCCCCAAAGGGAGAAAGAAATATCAGCGGGATTCTGATTTGCGGAATGCAAAAATCGGTGCCGGTTTTTTTAGAATAGAATAGAATAGAATAGAATAGAATAGAATAGAATAGAATAGAATAGAATAGAATAGAGCCAGAAGGGACCTTGGAGGTCTTCTAGTCCAGCCCCCTGCTCAAGCAGGAGAACCTATACCGTCTCAGACAGGTGAATGTCTAGCCTCTTCTTAAAAATGGCACTGAAAAAAGTGGCTTACCACCTGGTCCTCCCACTTATGACCGTTGCAGCATCCCCATGGTCATGTGATCAAAATTTGGGCACTTGGCAGCCGGCCAATTATTAACAACGGTCGCAGCGTTCTGTGTCATGCGATCAACATTTGGACCTTCCCAATTGGCTTCCGATGAGCAAAGCTGGGTGTGTGTGTGTGAAAGCCGGCTTCTCTTAACAGCCATGTAATCCTTGCTTAGCAGTGGAAATTCTGGCCACATAAATGTTCCTGTACTCCCGTAATCTTCCATAGGTAAAGGTAAAGGTTCCCCCGCACATGCGTGCTAGTTGTTTCTGACTCTAGGGGCCGGTGCTCATCTCCGTTTCAAAGCCGAAGAGCCAGCGCTTGTCCGAGGACATCTCCGTGGTCATGTGGCCGGCATGACTAGACGCCAAAGGCGCACGGAACGCTGTTACCTTCCCACCGTAGCGGTCCCTGTTTTTCTACTTGCATTTTTATGTGCTTTCGAACTGCTAGGTTGGCAGAAGCTGGGACGAGTAACAGGCGCTCACTCTGCTACGCGGCGCTCGGGATTTGACCCGCCAAATCTTCTATAGCTCCTTCTAAAAGCAGGGATGTCCCACCTGGGCCACTTTAAGGCTTGTGGACTTCAACTCCCGGAATTCCCCAGCCCAGTTGCCAAGGTGGAGTCTCTCTGCTCTGAAGAGGTCCAAGTCAAGGTGTCAATAGGGTTTGTTTGTTTCTTTGTTTTGCTTTCCTGGATATTTCATAGCTGAAGGGATGATCTGAAATAAAACACGATTAACTTCTCTGTTGCACACCCTCCCAAAGGCCAAGTCATTAAAACCAGCTCCGAGGGGGTCACACCTTGACCTTTTATTAAAGATAAAACTGTTGGCTGACTCACCACCTTACATTTGGAGGATTAATGAGAGGTTAGCCCTTTTCTCTCACCCGGGATCATCCACGGTGCTTTAATTAGGGAAGCATGTCCCAGTTGCTATTGCTAATAACTCTTCTTTTCCCTCCCCTTCTGCTGAGACAACACTTCCTAAAGACAAGACAGCTCTTTGCTCCAACTCAACTTGGGGTGGGGGAAATGGATTCAGGTTTTAATTTGTACAAGCTGCCTCTTTCGTCCTGAAGAAGAGAGGAAAAGGTGTCTTGGATAAGCCTGAATTTTTCTTATCCTCCTCGGATCATGCCTTTTCTACCAAACCAAGGCCAGATGCGCCCACAGGACAATTCACTGTTGAGAAGTTCAGTCATTGCCACAGTTTAACTCAGGCGGTCCTTTCAGTCAACATGGGATCATAAAGACCTTGAGAAGCTTCTTGGATTGAGAAGCGAAAGGTTTTCAAATGAAAAACCAAGGTGCTTTTTCAAAAGGCGACTGGACTTTCTCGGTTTTTCGTTTGAAAGCCTTTCACTTCTCATCCAAGAAGCTTCTTCAGTTTGAGAAGAAGCTTCCTGGATGAGAAGCAAAACATTGGCAAAGAAAAAAATCAAGGACATCCAGTCGCCTTTTGGAAAAGCACCTTGGGGACAACCGTGATCTGGATGATTGAGAATCTCCACAGATACCTTGAGATTTTGCATTCTCATCCCTTCTCACTACCAGACCAGCCATGAAGTTCAGCCATTGGTTGAAGACTCATGGTCTCCTCATTCTGCCGACTTGTATTGACTTTGCTGTGTAATATATAATACATTTGCCAGAAATCTTGTTAACCTCATCCCTTTTCCCATAATAAATCCAGCTAAAGTGATTTTGAGAATTGAGCTTGGAAAAAGAATTGCATTCTATGTTAAGCAGGGCTTGTCATCTTCAGTGATGCCACCAGCCAAAGTTAGATTTATTCTTCATAAGCTCCTGAGAGCAGGAGAAAAAGCAATGGGTAAAAGGCTCCTCAGAGGGAGATCCAAGCGGGAAATAAGGAGGAATTTCCTGACAGTGAGAACAATTAATCAGTGGAACAGCTTGCCTCCAGAAGCTGTGGGTGCTCCATCACTGGAGGTTTTTGATAAAAGATTGGACAATCATTTGTCTGGGATTTTACAAGTTCTCCTGCCTTGGGCAGAGGGCTGGACTAGAAGAGAGAGGTTGTCTTCCAGGGCTATGATTCTAGGATGGATGGATGGAAGGGTGGATGGATGGATGGATGGATGGATGGATGGATGGATGGTGGAAGGGTGGATGGGTGGATGGAAGGGTGGATGGATAGATGGATAGATGGATGGAAGGGTGGGTGGATGGATGGATGGATGGAAGGGTGGATGGATGGAAGGAAGGGTGGATGGATGGATGGATGGATGGATGGTGGAAGGGTGGATGGGTGGATGGAAGGGTGGATGGATAGATGGATGGATGGATGGAAGGGTGGGTGGGTGGATGGATGGATGGAAGGATGGATGGAAGGGTGGATGGATGGTGGAAGGGTGGCTGGGTGGATGGAAGGGTGGATGGATAGATGGATGGATGGATGGAAGGGTGGATGGATGGGTGGGTGGGTGGGTGAGTGGGTGAATGAATGAATGAATGCATGACCTGAAGTTTTGGATTGCTCCATTGCTGTAGGTTTTCAAAAAATGACTGGACAATCATTTGTCCAGGATGCTGTGGGTTCTCCTGCCTTGGACAGAGGGCTGGACTAGAAGGTACCTCCAAGGTCCCTTCTAGTCCTAAAATTCTATGACTTGGAATAAACACTGGGGCTGTGACTGTCTCTTCTTCTGCTTTCTCATGGCACTTCTTGGGATTAGTTTCAAGACTGCTGAATCAACCGTTGCCTCCTCTCCAAAGGTCCCCTTCAGGTGAATACGCACAACCGTAGGAGACTGTGTTCCTCCAAGACTGCTGCTTGTTAGAAGGTCCCATGTGAGGCTTTTAACATCTGAGTATCCAGCAGGGGCACTCGAGCAATTTCAGTATTTGCAAAAGGTTTATCTACAGGAGCAGAATATGTTAGAAACCTTTCTCCACGGGAACCAGAGGCAGGGTGCAGATGAAAAGAAGAGGGAGCTAAGAAGGGGAGCTCTAAATTTGATTATACTTCAGGTGTTGCATTTGAGCATCACAGCAATGAGAATGACGGGGCTATTTTGGCACGGCTGCACATCTCTCTCTGGAAGTTGGAAAGGCTCGGCGGAGCAGATCAAGCTTAGAAAGGCAATTGCAGTTGGATCAACATAATGTGCATTTCCCCAATGCTTTGAGATTAGTTTTTGAGGTATTTGCTGCCTGCTTTAATGGCAAGCATAGAGCAGGAGTGGGCCAGCCAAAATGCCAGGATGAAATCACTGATTAACAGAATAACAGAGTTGGAGGGGACCTTGGAGGTCTCCTAGTCCAGCCCCCTGCTCAGGTAGGAAACCCTACACCAATTCAGACAACTGGTTGTCCAGTCTCTTCTTAAGAACCTCCAGCGTTGGAGCACCCACAATTTCTGGAGGGAAGCCATTACACTGATTAGTTGTTCTGTAGGAAATTTCTCCTTAGTTCTAGGTTGCTTCTCTCCTTGATCAGTTTCCATCCGTTGCTTCTTGTCCTGCCTTCGGGTGCTTTGGAGAATAGCTTGACCCCCTCTTCTCTGTAGTAGCCCCTCAATATTGGAAGACTGCTATCAAGTCAACCTGAGTCCTGGCTGGTTGGGGAAATTCTGGGAGTTGAAGTCCACCCCTCTTAAACCAAGTTGGTTGGAAAATTCTGGGAATTGAAGTCCACCCCTCTTAAAGCATGCTGGCTGGGGGAGGGGAATTCTGAGAGTTGAAACCCACCCATATTCATGTTGCTAAGGTTGAAAAACACTGCTTGGGCTTTACTCCCACCAGGCCAACCATCTAGCCTTTCGCCAGCATCCTTGCACATCTGGTGGACGTCAAACAAGGTTGGCCGACTTACAGATTGGAAAAGATTGAGCTGCGTTTGGCAGCTCTTCTCAGCCCATCGCTTTTATGCAGAATCAGAACTACCGTCTTCACATTCCAGCCAAGGGGAAATGGCTTCCCTCTTTCCTGTTCAGTGTCACACCTGTTCATTTATCAGCTGTCCTGAAGCTGTTACAGGTTGCACGGGTTCTGCTTAACAGCTTTCGCGGAGATGAGAAACCTTCCTTCCGGTTGAATTAAAAATAATAACACCCTCCACCACCACCTGCCTGATTTCTCCCTCTCCCTCTCTCTCTCCCTCTCCAAAAGGATTGCTCCGACAGAATGATCTCATTACGAAATCTCCACAGGAATGAAGGGTAATTAATAGAAACTGATTCGTTGGAGAAAAATCTCTTGTTTACCTGCAAAAGGAATCGGCCACTGTCTGTTCATTTTGCAACCATGGAGATAGAAGTTCCACCACGGTCATCTGTTAACAGGTTTTTTTTTTCCTGAACATGTGTGCAGGTACACACTCACTCACACACAGAGAGTATCATGCTGGTAATTCCGGGCTTATGGCTGGTTGTTTAGCAACTGGTTCAAAGTTATGACCAATCTCAAAGAGGGGAGCTACAAACAGCAGACAAACGTCTGATAGTTGGGTCCCCTCTGTAGTCACATGACTGAACTTCGGGCCGTGGGCAACATGGCAACATTGACCTAAAGTAGGTCTAGAATGCCTGGTGTCCTGCTGTCTACCTTGATACCTTAAACTACACTACACCAGTCTTTCTCAGCCTTGGCAACTTTAAGATGTGTGCACTTCAACTCCCAGAATTCTTGAGAAAGGTTACACTACGCCAAACTAACTTCAAGAAATTGCTGGTGCAAGGACATCACACTCAACTTACAAACATTCCACAGAATCCGCCTCCAAAAGAAGCTTTCAGAATAACAAGATAACATAATACCAGAGTAGGAAGGGACCTTAGAGATCTTCTAGTCCAATCCCCTGCTCACACAGGAAACCCTATACCATTCCAGACAAATGTTTGTCCAATCTCTTCTTAAAAGCCTCCAGTGATGGAGCACCCATAACCTTTGGTGGCAAGTTGTTTCACTGATTGATTGTTCTCACTGTCAGGAAGTTTCTCCTTAGTTCTAGGTTGCTTCTCTCCTTGATTAGTTTCCATCTGTTGCTTCTTGTCCTGCCTTCGGGTGCTTTGAAAAATAGCTTGACCCCCTCTTCTTGGTGGCAGCCCCTCCGATATTGGAAAACTGCTATCAGTTTTCTGCCTAGCCCTTCTTTTCATTAAACTAGACATACAAGTGTTCTTCGTATGTTTTAGCCTTCGGCCCTCTAATCATTTTTGTTGCTTTTCTCTGCACTCTTTCTAGAGTCTCAACCTCTTTTTTATATAGTGGCAATACAAAACTGGATGCAATATTCCAAGTGTGGTCTTACCAAGGCCTTATAAAGTGGTCCATCATAATGAATGATGGCATCTGACTCAAGCCGAGGACGGTGGACATCAAACCAGCAGAAGTCAGAGTTCATTTACAAGTTCATTTGGGCAACTTCCTGTCTCGCTGCCTGTCCATCCATGCTTAGCTTTCCATCTGGTTTATGGTCATTTCTTCAATTACTTTGCTCAGCTTCAGCATTGTTTTCACTCTGGGTTATTCTTTGTTTGGAAAAAAAAATCTTTATTTTTTTGACATTCCTGCCTTGGAGAGAGCATAGCTCCAGGTTTTAGCACTCCCCAAATTCTAAGGAATTCTCAAATTCCAAGAAGGGGAGGAATTGAATAATAATAATAATAAAAAAGCTGGCACAGCAGATTAATTATACCCACGCTGTAAGGAAATGCCAACAAATCTTTAGACATCATTTGATATTGCTCTGCAATATATTATGAGACGTACTTACATCGAGTAATGTTGGGCATATAATAGATGTGGGTCTCTTTGTGATGAATTACTCAGCCTCCCCCCATTTGAGTGATAACTTCCTACTGGGATCAGCCTTCAGGGTCTCTCTCTCTCTCCCTCACTCTTTCTTTCTTTCTTTCTTTCTTTCTTTCTTTCTTTCTTTCTTTCTTTCTTTCTTTCTTTCTTTCTTTCTTTCTTCTCTCTCTCTCTCTCTTTCTTTCTTTCTTTCTTTCTTTCTTTCTTTCTTTCTTTCTCTCTCTCTCTCTCTCTCTCTCTCTCACACACACACACACACAGAGAGAGAGAGAGAGAGAGAGAGAGAGAGAGAGAGAGAGAGAGAGAGAGAGAGAGAGAGAGAAACACAAACACAAACATACACTACACACGTGGGGTCATTTTGCATCAGAAATCATTTTTCCTTTCTCGATTATCCAATTCATAACATGCAGCCCAGACTAGGAGATCTTGTAATTAACTCAAATAATCTTAACCTTTCTAGACTGAACTCATTCACCTGAGAATCCTTGACTCTGAGCAAAGGTAACTATCTAAGCCGACCTGTTTTCTTTGCAATGGTTGTGCTACTAAAAATGTCAAGTGGCGGAATTAGAGATAAGAAACAAACCAAATGTTTTGCTGAGCAATCACTTTAGGTGGTCTTCTGGAAAAAAACACACCCTACATTACTTCCAAAGTCCTTGCTATTTATTTATTTGAGGGACTGGTAGGACTACCCACTTTGGAAAACAACTTTGGGTGGTTCACCACAAGAGTGAAGCCACAAAAAGAATTGTAAAAGCCAGAAAAACAAGAACATAAAACCAGCCCCTGAACCATCCTCCTGGGATAATCAAAATAACAGAGAGTTGGAAGGGACCTTGGAGGTCTTCTAGTCCAACCCCCTGCTGAGGCAGGAAATCCTATATACCATTTCAGACAGATGCCCTGAGTAAACTATCTGCCTCTGTGTTTTTCAACCTTGGCTTTGCTGGCTGAGGAATTCTGGGGGTTGAAGTCCACACATCGTCAAGTCAGCAAGGTTGAGAAGCACTGATCTACAAGCTTCATCTCATTTTATCCCAGCATCTGGAGGAGGACCCAGGACTTTACGACCTTCTAAAAGGGTGGGATGGAGGGGCTGCCATGCTGTTGGGGAAGGGCGGGGGCTGCTACAGACACATCCTTAGATTCCACTGGATTGCAATATTTAAAGGAAGGGACTGACAACATGTCCGCTGCATCCTAACTGCTAGGCTAGGCAGATACCCCCAAGGACAGCAAGCAAGGAAGGAGCCCACCACATAACTCTGGGAAGGAGGGTTTACATTCTGGAGCATTGATTAGATGCCAACCCTTCCTACCACAGCGAAGTCCGTGTAAGAAAAGGATTAGCATTACAGAATGTGGTTTTACACTCCGTGTCGGAAAAAAATCACTGCATGAAATGATGCAGCTGCTATTCCAGACCGAAATGACGGAGAGAAATCAGAACGGTACTGCACAAAGGCATATTCGGAGCATTTGGAGAGATTAATTTAATGCAAAGCTGGGGAGATACGATAGAGTTGGAAAATCATGTGTTGCGTAGAGTGGAAAGACACTTCCCCCCCCCCTTTCTCAGAATATTAAAATTCAGGTCCTTCGCTGAAGCCCGAAATAGGGAGATTGAGGAGAAATCAGCAAGGGTTGTGTTGAACGAGGTACAATTAAATTTGAGATTTACACAGTGAGTTGTCTACTGATTGGAGACTGCTTCCCCATGGACTTTGATGGTAAGGAGGATGCAAACAGGCATCACGTGACCCCAGGACACTGCGACCGTCATAAATATGACTCAATTACCAAGCGTCTGAATTTTGATCACGTCACCTTGGGGAGGCTGCAACAGTCATAAGTGCGAAAAACAGTCATAAGTCACTTTCCCCAGTGCCATTGTAACTTTGAACGATCTCTGTTGTATCTCAAAGACTATCTATAGTTTTGTTAGCTGAATACCACCTGCCAGAAAAATCAAACTATTACTGCTAGGAAAGAACTCTGGAAGAAAGTTATTATTCTCCTGTCCACATAGGTGAGTAGCTGGGATCTACTGGATTTAGCTTTGCATAATCCAGTATGCTGGATTAGATGAAGCTTCTAACCCCACCCCCCCGGCAAGATTGATGTCAGGTCCCAAAAACCAAGAACAATGTATAGTTACTCCTGAGTAGTTTCTTTATGGTTACTTGCCTACAGACAGAATCTTGCCAGACTAAAGCAACTATCTAACTATTAGATATATTCTCTGAACTGCTAGGGAGGGTCTGCCTTTACTCTCTTCCTGCCTACCAAACATTCCAAGCCCCGTTGCTTCTTGGTCCTCTGGAAAGCAGCCCCCCCTCCTTTGTAAGTGGTCCACCCTTTACCTAGGCATCCATTTCCCCAATCGAGAAATATTTGGATGGGGATGAGGAAGAATCAATATTTATAGTACCAATTTCATTTGCAAAAGTCAAAACTAATGTATTTGCAAACCCTGCACCTCTTCTACTTCTTCTTGACCTTTGTAATTAAAATCTACATCTCGGTCTGTTTGGCATCCCTAGGCAAAGGATTTAAAGAGAGGAGTTTTTAAAGAACTCGATAAGAAGGGATGCCTATTCATGTAGTCCTCTGAGTGTGTGGAACACTGCGACAGAATGAGGTCTGCATTCTAAATGGATGATTGCAATTTGGGGACCACCCATTGTCAAAATAAAGTGGGAAAGACAAATAGTTTACACATCAGAATGTTTCCATTGTTTAAGCATCACTGCCTAGACGATGTTGGATCTGCCTAGGTGTGACAGCTCAGCGGTTAAAGACACTGAGCTTGTCAGCTGGAAAGTTGACATTCCAGGTTCAGGACCTGAGCACAGCATGATGGGGTGAGCTCCTGTTCCTTGCTCCAGTTCCTGTCCACCTAGCAGTTCGAGAGCACGCAAATCCGAGTAGATAAATAGGTACCACTTTGGTGGAAAGGTAACAGCATTTTGTGTGCCTTTGGTGTATAGCCATGCTGGCTACATGGCCATGGAAAATGTCTTCGGACAACGCTGGCTCCCTTGGCCAAGAAATGGAGATGAGCACTGTGACCTAGAGTAGGAACACAACCGGACAGGGAAAACTTTATGTCTATTTTTGCCTGGAAGATATTTCTCTCCCTTCCTGATGAAGCATCCTCGTAACACTATTCCCACTGTTTCTAACCACCATGGGTATTGCCGTACAAAATAATATGGCTCTTCGTGCTATGCTTACTTCTGTAAGTCAGAGAACTGGAATAAGGATCCTCCAATGGGGCCAACTCAAAGTTAGTTCTATAACGTTAAGCCCTGCGCATGCCTGCTTATCAAGCCATGCAGAGATAGTGGAGAAAATTGCTGGAGTTTCTAAATCGGATTCTTGCACAATCCGAGGAACGGTACGAATGGAAAGCGGGAAAGTGCAAGCTTAGCATTACATGATGCATTTTGAAATGGCCACATTGCCACATTTTTTTTGAATTAGAAACCTCCTTCTCCTCCCCTCCTCCAATCAATTTAGAAAATCAGGCCAACTCAATTTCCCAGGCTAATTGGAATTTTCAGATTGGACGCGGTTCGTGCCGTACCCCTGCCCAATTTTTGCAATGCATCCTAATGTCTGAAGTTGGTGCTGCTGGAGCTGTTTGCAAAGGGCCTCTCTGCAGTTTCCTTTGGGGGATGAAGAAATTGGACAAATCAACCAGATTTCTCTAGGGGGAAAAAATAATTTCTCCAAGAGCTTTACAAGGACAGGGCTTACGCTGATGGATGTCTTGGTCCGATTCGTAGAAGCTCTTGCAATGTCCACCTGGGGAAATCCAGTTGAAAAATATATCTCTATCTCTATCTCTATCTCTATCTCTATCTCTATCTCTATCTCTATCTCTATCTCTATCTCTATCTATCTATCTATCTATCTATCTTCTATCTTCTATCTATCTATCTATCTATCTATCTATCTATCTATCTATCTATCTATCTATCTATCTATCTATCCATCCATCCATCCATCCATCCATCCATCCATCCATCCATCCATCCATCCATCTATCTATCTATCTATCTATCTATCTATCTATCTATCTATCTATCTATCTATCTATCTATCTATCTATCTATCTCTATATCTCTATCTATATCTTTCCTCTTGTAAATTTCATGTCATTTGGAGTGGACGTCCTTCCGTGGTTTCATTCCTAATTCCAAGCTGTAACCAGAAGCTTTGCACCGCTTTATTGAACATCTATCTTTATTTATCTTAGTATCTCCAAGGATCCCGTTTTTCTCCTTCTGATTACTTCTAATTTGGGCATCAGCACTTTAGCCCCCAAGTGAACGACCTGCCAGTTTGCACTAATCCTGTCAAGTGCTGGGGGAAAAAAGAGGAGATTCAGGCAGTTCAGTTGAGCATAAAGATTTATTGCAAGCTTAAGCGCTCTACAAGAAATTGACCAACTAGGAAATGAGTTGGGAAATGAGCGGGAGATAAGAAAGGCATGTTATGAGCGTGCAGGGATTTATGACTGATGACGTATTTGACCCCTCGCTTGGGCGGCTCAGTGGGTTAGGACGCTGAGCTTGTCGATCAGAAGGTCGGCAGTTTGGCGGGTCGAATCCCGAGTGCCGCGTAACAGTGAGCGCCTGTTACTCGTCCCAGCTTCTGCCAACCTAGCAGTTCGAAAGCACGTAAAAATGCAAGTAGAAAAATAGGGACCGCTACGGTGGGAAGGTAACAGGGTTCCGTGTGCCTTTGGCGTCTAGTCATGCCAGCCACATGACCACGGAGATGTCCTTGGACAAGCGCTGGCTCTTCGGCTTTGAAACGGAGATGAGCACCGGCCTCTAGAGTTGGAAACGACTAGCACCCATGTGCGGTGGAACCTTTACCTTTACCTTTACCTTTACCTTGGGCTCAGCCTGGTCACCTCCTACAAATCCTTAATGTCTTTTAATTCCCATGTCACCTGGGTTATACGCAGGAAGGACCGGCTGGGGATGGATGGAAGAATTGACCATCAGAATTCCACTCCCAAAGAGACTGGAAATCTGGTATCACTCTCCGGACTTCAACTTTACTTTTACGTAGCTTTTTTTAAAAAATAAAATAAATAAATAATGTTTTAAGAAAGTTCAATCTGCTTCCCCCACTTGTTTGAGTACTCAACTGGTTATGCAAATACATTTAAAAACCCACATCCATTAAAACAGAACACTCTTCAAGCCACTGAACAGCAAATTAAAATAATTTGTCAGCAAAAATCCCTTTTAAAAACACAACATAAATCAACAGATAATAGCAAAAGTTCTTTAAAAAAAAGAGAAAACTCCAAAGGACTTCAGAGACAGCTCTTTAGTTCAACCATTTCTATCGACTTAGCTTATAAATTGTCTGCATTTTAATGTGTATTCCATTTGCATCCTATCTTTGATAGATAAAATGATAGATGATAGATATAGAAAGAAAAAAACAGAGAATGATAAAAACAGAGAATGATAGATAGATAGATGAAAAAGAGAAGGATAGATAAAGAAAAAAGAGAGAATGATAGAAAGATAGAGAGAGAGTAGACAGATGATAAAGAAAAAGAGAGAGAGAATGATTGAATGATGATTGGAACAGGTGTAAGTTGTATATTTGAGACATGTTCAGACGTGATTCGGGATATGTATTTCTGGGCGAGGTTGAGTTCTTGGGATCCTCCTGGCACCGCCGGTTCCTCGTCCAACTCTTTTCCCTTCAGTGTGGACTCTTTCTTTCACTTTTCTTTGAGATCCTGAGAGGTCCTTGGTGCTCTCCGAGCTTGCTTGTTTTCCTGAAGACGTTTCATGACCCAAACTAGGTAACATCATCAGTGCTGTTTGGGTCATGAAAGGTCTGCAAGAAAACCAGCAAGCTCAGAGCGCGCCAAGGACCCCTCGTTTCATCCCTGAGCTACAAATATTCTCCAATATTGGTCTTTGAGACCCTTCCTGAGGCCCCCTTTCACTTTCTTCCAAAGCACTTCTGCTTAAAAAGGGAGAGTTGATCCTTGCAATGTTGATTAATTCTTCAAGTGGTAGTTTTACGAAGTGTTAATTTATTTGTCGCAAACTGTGATGATGTACATTTTATTAACTTCCATAAATCCCCTGAATGTGATTAATGCATATTTTGTTCTTGGTTTTAGATTTTGTATGGGGGGGGAAAGATAATGAAGGAAAGGGAGGGAGGGAGGGAAAGAGAAAGAGAAAGAAAGAGAGAGAGAGAGAGAGAGAGAGAGAGAGAGGGAGAGAGAGAGCACATGTTCCCAAATTTGGTTGTTACAAGGAACTATAGTTTGAAACTTTTTTAAAAAGAGAACTTTTTGTGAGTGTAATAACAGAGTTGAAAGAAAGAGTAACCCATTAACCTATTTTACTGTAATTCATTTTAAAATTGTGCAAAGAGGTAACAGATTTGGGCTCCCATGCCCAGTGATTATGATTTCTAAACCATGAATAATGGCCAAAGTGTGGCTTATTCAATATATCATGGTTAAGCAAATCACAGCTTATCTGTGATTTATCAAACCACTTTCCCTGAATTCCCATTACATCTTAGTTTAAATTCTGTAGGGATCTGAATTTTTGCATATTAGTCTGTAAGCCCAGAGAAGATTGTTCCAAACTTTTCGGAGGATGTACCCCTGAATTGTGGTACGAAAGGCCAAACAAGATGGCTGGGGGCTGCCGAGATGGGCAACATCAGCTGCTAAGTGCAAACAGATTCTTTTGAAAAGCATTTCCCTCCATGTCTTCAAATGCAATTTCAGAAGGATAAGGCGAGGTTCAAAAAACCCCAAATCATCCAGTGAGGAAGTCCACCAATTAAAATTCTGTGCCGGTTATGAGATTCTGTGGGAAGTCCCGTGTGCATTGAATCAAGATGAGATGAACAGTTTTCCTAATAGGCAGTGGCAAAGCTGAAACTGTTTGTTCACAGTGGCAGCCTTTCATGTAAAGCCTTGGATTAGGATGTAGAATTCCTCGTTCGGTGTTGAAAATCATTTTAATTATTATGAAGGGCTGTCTTTTTCTTTCTGTCCACCCCCCCTCTTCTCTATTGCCCCCCCTGGACTGTTGAGACTCTGGAAAGAGTTCGGAAAAGAGCAACAAAGATGATTAGGGGACTGGAGGCTAAACATAGGAAGAACGGTTGCAGGAATTGAGTAGGTCTACTTCAGGCGTCCCCAATCCTCGGGCTGCAGCCCATTAGGACCCTGGCCGCCAAAGTGACAGGCAAGCACATGAAGCTTCATTTCGGCACGCATGGGATCTAGGTTGCACGTGAAACCATGCTCTCTCCTCCCCTGCCCCCACCGCAGAAATTGCCAAAGCTGCCATCACCAGTCCACAGGACCAAAAAGGTTGGGGACCCCTGGTTCTATTTTGATGAAAAGAAGGTGATATGATAGAAGTCTTCCAATATATAAGGGGTTGCCCCAAAGAAGAGGGAGTCAAGCTATTCTCCAAAGCACCCGAAGGCAAGACAAGAAACAACAGATGAAACTAATCAAGGAGAGAAGCAACCTAGAACTAAGGAGAAATTTCCTGACAGTGAGGACAATTAATCGGTGGAACAACCTGCCTCCAGAAGCTGTGAATGCTCCAACACTGGACGTTTTTAAGAAGAGACTGGCCAGCCATTTGTCTGAAATGGTATAGGGTTTCCTACCTGAGCAGTGGGTTAGACTAGATGACCTCCAAGGTGTCTTCCAACTCTGTTGTTTGGTTAGTCTGACTGGAGGAGAGACTCTTCCATGGGGGTTTTCCTCCAAAGTAAAAATGATGCAAGTGACATTCACAGCCAAAGCTGGGGTGGTTTAAATGGACACATTGTGAAGTCAATTGGCACTGTGCATTTTACTGAGAGAGGGAACCAGGCGTTGCTCACAAACAATGATGAGATTTTTTTGTTGTTGCTGTTTCATGCAGCTTTATCCTAACAATTCACAGCATTTGCCCAATTAACCCACTGTTAAATGAGGAAATTTATGCCCTGCATTAAGCCACAGTGTGATTGGCATGGTTAAGATATCTTGGGAAATGTAAACCCAACCCAATTTGCTGCAGCCCTGTAGCCATCAGGGCTACAGCAAACTGTATCTTTAGAATGGGTGAATCCAGTTCTTGACTGAAAGTCTGTAGCCTCTGTTTCTTATTTGAAATGACTCATAAAGATGGCCATGGGTGCTTTAAAATAGGTTAATAACCCAGAAAAAAGTCCTTGATCTCCAAAAAGAAATTAAGAAACACTCATTCTCGCTTCCCTTATGCATAACACACCATCACCCATTGTGCATTGTGACTTCACCCAATGAAATATTTTCCGCAAAACGTTAGGGACCCTGTCCACCCCTGCCTTGAAGGAAACAGAAATTGTAAAGTTGCCCCTTCACTTTATGGGTAGTTTAGAGACAGAGAAGGCATCGCCCTAACCTCAGATAATCTAATTCAGTGAATCCAGTCTTAGCTGAACAGTATTTACAATGTTTCTATCTCCCAATTTTATCTATTCTGTAATACTCATGCTGCTTTGGCTAGAGCAGCCTCTTGATTTATAGCGTGGACTCTTTATTGCTAAGGCTGGCTGAAAAATTCCTTGAGATCCTCTGGAACCTGAGAAGAAAGAAAAAAAAATCAGGAAGGTAGGATAAGAGTCACCAGGAAATATTATGACCAGGGGACCTTTTGGTAGAACATTCCTTACATAGCTGAAAGGACTTTGTTTGCACCTCCCATGGATGAAGAATATTTCCTATTCATGTATTTTGACCCAGGACTTGGAAGACCCTTCTTTGGTCTGAACCACACTTCCTGCTTGATATGATATGACATCATAGCAGTCTTCCAATACTTGAAGGGCTATCACAAAGAAGAGGCGGACAACCTATTCTGCAAAGCACCAGAGGCCAGGACAAGAAGCAATGTGTGGAAGCTTGTTAAAGGGAAACCCAACCTAGAACTAAAGAGAAATTTCCTGACAGTGAGAAATATTTCCGTTGGAAGGGCTTGCTTCCAGAGGTTATGGATGCTCCATCACCAGAGGTTTTCAAGAAGAGATTGGACAGCCATTTGTCTGCTTGAGTTGGGGGTTAGACTAGAAGATCTCCCAAGACCTTCCAACTCTGTTATTCTGTATTCTGCTTGTCCCAGCACGAGAATGATGACCACTTACCATTTGGGGATGGTAGAAATGGATTCTTTCATTCTCAGCAGATCCCTTCTCTGATGTGGAGGTGACCTCTATCCAAGCTTGCTAGCTAATATTAACCTTGGACTGGTTAACATCGCTTGTTCTATTCACTTCTTGAGTAGGTTTCATGTCAACTGAAATTGCTTTTCAAATTTCCATCCTTTCCTCCACTTTGGCCCCATTGATGGCCAAGTGTCCTGTCCAGACCAAGGTTAACATCATCTAGAAACCTGGGATGCAGGCCATCTTCTTAAAAGACAAGGGGTTTAGCCATGGGACACAGATGTAGTGTGGAATAATCCTTGATTCATGCTGGGGGAAATGTCATACCCTTTTGCTCACTGGATCTGAAATCTAATGCCCTGTGTGGACAGTATTTGGTTAAGTGTAACTGTGAGAATGTTCTTCTTACATGCCTAGTCATGAGGATCATTCCCTCTAAATCCATGCTACGTGGGACAATTATGGAATTCTTTACCTTGTCTTCATGTTTCAGGAAGAGTTCATATATGTTGCAGGCTTTGGTGATCAAGTCATCCGCATCAAGATCTACAATGCTGTGGCACAGCTAGTTGGAGAAGGACAGGGGACAACATCAGCTACCTCACATTGTAGTTCATGGTTCAAATTCAATACAGATCAATATATAATTGACGGATGAGAATGGTGCTGTTGGTGCTGGTAATTACTGTTTGTATCCAAGTGGTCCTCACCCTACAACCACTCATTTAGCGACCGTTCAAATGGCTATGGAATAAAGTGATTTAGGACCCACCCTCACGTGTACAACTATTACACCTACAAAACCTGCAGATCCCTTTTTCAACAACTCTTGAAAAGACCAGTTTTTGTAAAATACAACATGAGTCCTGGAATGAGTCTGTGCACTGTGTTTTTGACAAGCTAGACTATAGAAATTTACCAGGTGTAGCTTGTCGTTTTTACTTTATTGCGGCCTTCATAATTCCATGCAATCCGCACTTTTCATAAGTAGCTTTCAGTGGGGAAATGCAGGGCTGTTCACCCTGCGTTTGAATGTTTCTCTCCCTCATTCATCCGACTTACCATTAAAATGTCATCTCCCTCCAGATCTTCTCTGAGGATCTGGCCCCTCACCATCTGCAGCATTGTGTAAGCCACAATCACCTGGAAGTTCCTGCAGGGGTGCCCTGTCAGAAACACCTTGAAGTTCAACACAAATTAGAATTAGTAGATAATGTTGGAGGATTCCTTCTGTGATCCAGGATTATCATCTATGCCTCTTTCTATCCCCGCAATCCATTTTAGACTGGGATAAACTATTGGTGAAATATTTAGGAACTTGACCTCTGAAGGAGGAGGAGGAGGAGGAGGAAGAGGAGGAGGAGGAGGAGGAGGAGGAGGAGGAGGAGGAGGAGGAGGAGGAGGAGGAGGAGGATGGGGATGGAGTCTTTGGTGCTCTCTGAGCTGGGTGGTTTTCTTGCAAATGTTTCATGACCCAAAGTAGGAAACATCATCAGTGCTAGAAGGGAGTGGGGGAGGAGGAGAAAGAGAGAGAGACAAAGAAAGAGTGAGGGAAGGAGAGAGAAAGGAAAGAAAGACAAAGAAAGACAAAGAGACAGAGACAGAGAAGATCATCTTGCTGGCATTTCTCTCAGTGCAGCAACTGCAAAAAATAGAGCTGTCGCATCTGCTGCCATTATAACTGCCAGCAAACCCCTGGTATTTGACAACCTTCCTGGCAAGAAGAACAAGCATGCCGATGTTCAACCTTTGCAAATATGAAATGAAATAAGAAAAGCTAAAGAGGGTGACAGGATGGAACCAGAGTGGGAACTGTGGCTTGGTTTGGTTGGAAAACTTGCTATGGTCACTGTCCCAGTCCTTGTTAAGGACCCCTTCGATAGCTGTAGTGTATGCTGCTAGCATACACAGGAAATGCCAGCACAGCAGGGGGCTGGACAGCTCCAGGTGATAACTGCTAAGGCGGGAAAAGCCGGAATGGAGTGAGTCATTGACAGTCCCAGGCGTGGTCAGCTCTGGCGGGAAGCCAGGGTTCAAACCTATTGGTCACCTGCACTGGCGGGAAGCCCAGGTTCAAATCCATTGGTCATCATTCACCTGGGCAGGTATAAGAAACACCAGGTAAACCCCTTTGTCCCAGATTCATCCCGGATCCGAATAAACAAAGTACTACCCAGCTCCAGTGTCCGTCTCTCTGTGCGACCACGCGACTTTGCAATAGCCAAAAGAAAAAGAAAGAAAGAGAGAGAGAGAGAGAGAATGAATGAAAGAAAGAACAAGGAAGAAAGGAAGAAAGAAGAAAGAGGAAGGGAGGCATGGAGAGAAGGAGAAAGGAGGAAGGAAGGGAAGGGAGGAAGGGAGGGAGGGAGGGAGGGAGGGAGGAACCGAATTAGCTGCTCTCAGGTGCTGAAATAGCATTAGGCAGACACTGATGTCAACATCTGGAAACTGCTTGGTGCCCTCCTATTTGTCCAGAGAATCAATGAAACACTTGGCAGAGATTCTGTCAATAAAATTCGATTTGGGCTCTGCAGCGAGTGGGTGTTTTGTTTTGCCTTTCCTCCCCTAAATCAGACAGGCTTTTCAGTGTGCGAATCAGTGCGAATGATTGCTGTTGTTGTTTTAAGCGAACAGCAGTTTTGAAGTGAGATGCTTATTGGTCTTTCGAGTGACACTGGAAAGCACTTTAGATCCAGCTAGGTGGCAAGATACAAAACGTGATCAGTCTTCCGAGAAGGTGTGCCAAGTCCAAGAGGCGAGACTTTTAACGGGAGTAGAGCGCTTCCCCAGAATTCAGTTGCCTTGTGCAGGAACGCAAAAGAAGTTTAGGATCTTCTGAAATGGTGGCTTTTATTCATAAAAAAATATCAGCTGGGCATGAAAAAGAGCCACACAGCAGGAAGTCTCCCAAAAATAATAAATGCCCCTCACTAGGTTTCTAGGAAGAAACAATCCAATCCTTTGATGTGTTTCCTGGTCCCACTCCAAAAGGTTGCGCTGATCCCAGCAGCTGGAGTGCTCTCATCTCTGGCATTATAATAATAATAATATTAAGTTGGAAGGGACCTTGGAGGTCATCTAGTCCAACTCCCTGCTCAGGCAGGAAACCCTATACCATTTCAGGCAAATGGCTGTCCAGTCTCTTCTTAAAAACCTCCAGTGTTGGAGCATTCACCGCTTCTGGAGGCAGGTTGTTCCACTGGTTAATTGTTCTGTCAGGAAGTTTCTCCTTAGTTCTAGGTTGCTTCTCTCCTTGACTAGTTCCCATCCGTTGCTTCCATTGAAATGCCAGGATCTCCGAACTGCTCTCCTTTTGTAGGTCTCCTCTCTTTTGAGCAGAGTCGGACAGAAGTGGCCTTTTGAAGTTCTCCCAGATGTTTCTGGGCAGAAGACGGGGGGCCAACAGTTTCTGCCAATCAGTTTAGGGAAACAAATCCGTTTCGGGGTGTGTGCTGACTCAGCGGTTGAAAGACACCGAGCTTGTCAGCTGGAAAGTGGACAGCCTGGGTTTGAGACCCACGCGACGGGGTGAGCTCCTGTCCCTTGCTCCAGCTCCTGCTCACCTAGGAGTTCGAAAGCGGGCACATGCGAGTAGAGAAACAGGTACCACTTGGGTGGGAAAGTAACAGTGTTCCGTGCGTCTTTGGCGTATAGCCGCGCTGGCCTCATGACCGTGGAAAAGGTTTTCGGACAACATTGTCTCTCTCGGCTGAGAAGTGGAAATGAGCAGAGTGGGACATGACTAGAAAGGAAAAATCCTCCTACCAATTCTCAGAGGCAGAATTCCTTGCTTGGGGGTGACAATCACACCTCTCCTGAATTCTTTCGGGATAAAGTTCAGAACTAGCGGCTCTATCCATATGTGGTGTTAAAAATCTTGAATGTGGCCCCAGGTCTTTTGCAATTTTTTTTTTAAGTACGAGAAGCGTAAAATGATAAATGCATGAGAGTAATAATCAGTTGCCCATCTAAGTGGCGGTCTTGTTTTCCCAGAACACAAGACCGGGTCTTATATTAATTTTTGCTCCAAAAGATGCATTAGGGTTATTATTTTCTGGTTAGGGCTTATATTCAGGCAAATTTGGTACTAAATGCGTCCATCTGGCTGAAGATCTTAACTGGGGCTTATTTTTGGGGTGGGGCTTATATTTATTTATTTTATTTATTTTAATTCCATTTATACCCCGCCCTTCTCTGAAGACTCAGGGCGGCTTACAAGCTTAGCAGTAGCCTTCATTCTATGTATATGCCTGCTTATTAGGGCTTTCACACACCCCAAGCGGCATTATTACAAAGTCAGCTTAATTGCCCCCAACAATCTGGGTCCTCATTTTACCTACCTCGGAAGGTTGGAAGGCTGAGTCAACCTTGAGCCTGGTGGGACTCGAACCTGCACTAATTGCAGGCAGCTGGTGTTACTTAAGGAGGCATTAGCCCACTGCTCCACCAAGGCTCATATTATGAGCTTCCTGAAAAATCACACTAGGGCTTACTTTCCAGTGGGAACCCATCAGGATTTCCTATGAGATGTTTCCTGGGTGGTCACCAGGAGCTGACTTTGATTCCAAGAAGATTTTACTTTTACCGTAATGATTTGTATTTTATTTCCTTAGTTTATTGTGGATTCAATTTAGAAAAAAAACCCATCATTTAAACTTAGTTTTGTTCTGACTGCTACCAAAAAGATATTGATTATCGTTCGACATCCAACTTCTTTGCTGGACCCCTAAACAAGTATCAGGAGATACTTACCTCCCACAGTCTCCAGACATCCTCAAAAGACTTGAAGACACGCTGGAAAAAGAGACAGAACCAAGGAAACAATGATGACACCACTTGGCCTTTTGACTCTGGAAAAAAAACAAAACACACACAAACACATATACAAAAAGGACTAAAGTTTATGTCCTGTGAATCCAGTCTTTCAATACCGAAAGAGTCAGGAAGAAAACATTCTATTCATGCCCTTTTGACTCCTGGAAAAACCCTGAAAAATAAGTGTAATGAACCGTTAAGTTTTGCCAGTGTTGTGTTGTGCTGATCTTGGCTTTTTAAAAGTGCTTTTACAAATTTCTAGAATGAAAGAAAATTATGTTGTGTGCATTAAAGCTTCTCTCTTCTCTTCTCTTCTCTTCTCTTCTCTTCTCTTCTCTTCTCTTCTCTTCTCTTCTCTTCTCTTCTCTTCTCTTCTCTTCTCTTCTCTTCTCTTCTCTTCATTCCCCTCCCCTCCCCTCCTTTTCCCTTCTCCCCCCTTTCCCTCTCTCCTTTCTTTCCTTCTCTCGTGCTCTCCCTTCTCCTCCCCTTTCCTCCCCTCCCCTTCCTTTCCCTTCCGCCCCTCAGGATTATACATTTCAGATGGGTAGACATATAAATTCTCTAAAGAGTTCATAAATAAATAAACTAAATCTCTGCCCAGGAAGTCGCCAGGGATCTCTGGTCACCTTCTGGCTTTTACACTCCTGAGCAGACAAGGAAACAGCATCTGAGCTAACCCAGTCAAGCGTCAAAACTTACCCAGGTGTTTTGCAAAGATTGGATCCATAAATGCCACCAAGGCTTTCAGCATGACCAGGTTCTTCTGCACCCCAACATTTATGATGCAGCTGTTCTCCTGAGAACCAGAGCAATTGAGGAAAGGGGATTTGATCAAGGGACGCAAAGACTTTGGACAACCTAACCCAAACCAAACAATATCTAAGACTACACATTTTTAGATCCTCCCAAATCCATATTACGCAACTGTGTAACTATCGTAAGAGCCAGTCTACTTAAAAGCCCTGGACTAGGAATCAGGAGAGGGAGACACAAAACAAGTTGAGTGACCTGGCACCAAGAAAATGGAAAAATATATTATTATCTGGAATGATATATCAAACAGCTTTTTGCTTCAGAAACGGCCTTTTTTCAAGAGCCAGACTTCAGTATTTCTGTTGATTGAAGGGTTGATTGTTTTTACGTGACCACCTTATTCTTTTTATGTGGCTGCTATTTGTATGTTGTCTGTCCAGAGTTGTTTGATTAAGGTAGGTGACCCTGATCTGAGTATCTGTTTGGAGGCAGCCTCATGACTTGAGTAAAATGGAAAGATGGGATTTAAATAACAACAACAATTGCAGCAATAGCAAAGAGAGACCAACTCACAGTTTTTTGCAGGAAAAACTGAAATAGCCAGTAGATCTCATGCTCCTCTTCAACAAGCAACCTGAAGAGAAGAAGCATTTCGTGGAAACCTTGTTGGTATTCTGCAAGATGAGAGAGAGAGGGAGGGAGGGAGAGAGAGAGAAAGAAAGAAAGAATGAAAGAGAAAGAAAGAAAGAAAGAAAGAAAGAAGGAAGGAAGGAAGGAAGGAGTGTGAGGGAAAGAAAGAGAAAGAGAGAGGGGGAGAGATAGGGAGGGATGGAGGGAGGGAAAGAGAGAAAGGAAGAGTGTGAGGGAGTGTGAGGGAGAGAAAGAAAGAGAGGGAGGGAAAGAGAGAAAGAAAAAGAAAGAAAGAGTGAGGGAGAAAAAGAGAGAGAGAGGGAGGGAAAAAGAAAGAAAGTGTGAGGGAGAGAGAGAGATGGGAAAGTGACTGAGAAATCGGTCTTCTGAAGAATCTAGACCTTCATACTTCAAAACTGACATCTCATTATTCCTACCAGCTTTGGAGATTCTCTTTTCAGAGATATCTCCTGAATTGCTTTGAGCCTTGGAATTTCTCAGTGGGAACATCCAGAATTTCATTCCTTAGAATTGATAAGATGCTTCTGTACAAGAGCTTGGCTATGTGGAAAATTTACTGTTGTGGGAATGTTTCAAAGTTCTCAGAACGGTAGGATTCGCCTCTATCTCCCAGGGCCCTTTAACATTGTTGAGGCATTGATTTTTTGCAACCAGCTGGAAATGGAATCAAAACAGAAGTTTATAGGAAATGATACTTAGAGGGCTGGATAGATGAGAGCAAATCCAGTTGTTGTTGCAGAAAATAGATGACTCTAGTTCTGAAAGGTCTGCATGAAGGACCCTGCAGAGAACTTATCCAAACTAAGCCTGATTGGCCAGTGGTCTGAGCCTCCATGAGACAAATTCCCCTGCACCGAAAACAATCAAAGGAACAGGATTAGAAAACAGGAAGCTTTTAATTGAAGATGTAATTGTTCTAGAAAGCTTCAATAGCACTCAAAAATGCTATTAAGAGGGAAACAAAAGCATTTGGGTTGTAAAAAACGCTTACAGGTTAACTTAGGGACTTAATGTAAGGGTGACCAATATTGCAAAAAATCTGAATGTCTGCTTTTTTGGTCCTTTCTAAGTCTTAGCGACCCAACAGACCGAGCTTTAACAAGGATTCTTTGCCGTTTCTACTGCTTTGAGTTGCTACTCTAAGCTTGTACTGGTTGGTGAGGGTTTGGGTGTGTGTAAGAGAGGAATTTAACCTGAGTATTGATGGAGAAAGCAGATTTTTGAACAATAACCAGAGGGTGGCTTATTTACAGGGAATATGCTCCAGATATATGCCTAGACTACATCATATTAGGAGAAAAGCTAACACAGCCTACGGACACGTTTCAGCAAAGACAGACAGAAAGAAATGACCTCAGATTAGCATTTTTTCAAAGACAAAGGCAGAGCGTAAATCCTTCTTTCTCTAACTCAGTGTTTTTCAAGTTGAGCAACTTCTAAGACTTCAACCTTAAGATGAATGGACTTCAACTCCCAGAATTCCCCAGTCAGCGCCTGAAGTTCGGTCACGTGACCATGCCAACTTATGAGGGTGCAACCATTGTAACTTTGAATCATAAATAGCCCCCCCCCACTCCACCGATAGGTCCTTGGTAACTTTGAATGGTCACTAAGTGATAACTTAGTCATAACTGGAAAACTCCCTGTAGGTGTTTTACTTCGTAGTATTGAGTGATTTAACGATTTCTCTCACAGCCTGATAAACGATCTCTGAGGAGATATGGAAAAGTCCATTTTTTTTTGTCTCTATCAAGCATCGGTTCAGATCTTTGCAGCCCAGATCTGCTAGCATTAAAGGTGGCCCCGTTTTGGGGTTTAGCAGCTGGCAGAGATTGAGCAGGCCCAACAAACGTTGAAGACATCACCTCCATCCTGCTGAAAATATTTAGACCTCAGGTTTTTTTCCCCTCCTCTCCTCTTACCGGCATTCACGTTGCATACATAATTCAGCAGGAGAATCTTCTCCAGTTGCTTCTTATCAACCAGAGGGTTGCCCTGAGCATCTTTGATGTAAAGTCTTTGAACGTCAGACTCTGTGGAGAAAAAGAAAGGAGGATCAGGAGGGCTTGCCAGAAGCAAACCGAGTGTCGAAGGAATGAGGCCTACTAGATCCCCTCCAAGTTTGCCAATTTTCTCCAAGCCAGAACTTGGCGTTCATCCTAGCTGTAATGATTTATGCTCCGCTTGAAGCTGAAAGGTCAGAAAATATGTTAGCTTGCTGACTGTGATCTCGTGGTGTGTGTATCTAAACATCTGATGTCCGTTGACATCCCTTCCTTTGTGCAAATTCAGGGCAAAGACCTTTTTATCTGCAGAGCTTTTTGCTTTCCTTATTCCAGGATAAAGTATTTGGCTACTCCTTATAAAATATTCCAGGGTCCTCTTCTGCAATAGATTAGAGAAACTTAGCAAGAAATTCCTCAACGCCACCCCCTTTTTCTCCTCCTCCTCCTCCTCCTCCTCCTCCTCCTCCTCCTCCTCCTCCTCCTCCTCCTCCTCCTCCTCCTTCCATCTGGATTGTCTCCCCCCCTCTCTCATTGTTGATTTATTTATGTGGATGGTGCAATCAGAAGCAGACACTGATTTATTCATAGGCAGATTCTAGCCCTCCTTCAAATCCCTTTGCATTGCTCCAGCCAGGTTATACTTTTTAAAAATTGGTATGATTGAAAAGGCTTGATGGACAGACACAAATTGAGTGCAAAAGGAAAAGAAGGGGAAGGAAGGAAGAAGGAAGGAAGGAAGGAAGGAAGGAAGGACAGATGGTGTCTCATAAAAGGGATTAGGGTTGAAAGTGAATCTCCAGAGGGGAAAAATGAGAAACGGGACTCGCCAAACTGGCCAGTTTGGTCTAATGGGGAAGGCAGCAGTGTAGAAAGCGGGAGACTGTGAGTTCTAGTCCCGCTTTAGACCTGGAAGCTAGCTGGGTAAGTTTGGGCCAATCAACAGAAGAGAGTGAATTCTAGTCCTGCCTTAAGCAGGGAAGGAAAGTGAATGACTATGGGCCGATTCCCAGGAGATGGTGAGTTCTAGTGCCTTAGGCATGAAAGCTGACCGGGTGACCTTGGGACAATCCCTCCCCCTCAGCCCAGCTCACCCCACAGGCTTTTTGGTGGGGAAAATAGGGTGAGGAAGGTGTTTTGGATATATTCAACACTTTGAGTTATTTGTAAAAAAACCAATAAGGACGGAATGAAAGAAAGAAAGAAAGAAAGAAAGAAAGAAAGAAAGAAAGAAAGAAAGAAAGAAAGAAAGAAAGAAAGAAAGATGAGAAAGGAGGAAGGGAGGGAGGGAGGGAGGAAGGAAAGAAGAAAGAAAGAAGAAAGAAAAAGAGGAAGATAAAGAAAGGAAGGAGGGAGAAAGAAAAAGAGAAAGAAAAAGGGAGAAATAAAGAAAGATGAGAAAGGAGGAAGGAAGGGAAAGAGGGAGGGAGGAAGGAAGGAAGGAAAAAAAGAAAGACAGAAAGAAGAAAGAAAAAGAAAGATAAAGAAAGGAAGAAAGGAGGGAGAAAGAAAAAGAAAGAAAGAAGAAAGAAGGAAAGAAAGAAAGAAAGAAAGAAAGAAAGAAAGAAAGAAAGAAAGACAACAATTACAAAAGAAGTTCAAAATCCAGTCAACAGAACCCAGAAAGAGATCCCTACTCACAAGTAGGAGCAATAGGTTATTCCTGAATTAAGCATCGCTATTGCTCCTACTACAGCTACTGAACAGCTCATTGACACCTCTTAATTTAGTAACCCCTCTCCAAGTTAAACAGTCCCTCACTGAAGGCTGAAATTGATTGTTCTGAGGAAGTAAAATAATAATAAAGGAGCCAAACAGCAGGGCAACTTAAAGCAAAGCCAGACATTTCAACCTCCGAGTGGAGACGTTGAGAGACGCTAAGTTCCCCAAGTGGGTTGGAAACGGGTAACGCCGAAAAGCCGCTCTCTGACATGCTACTTCCCCCCCACCACCACCTATAAAAGTGGGAAAATGATCTTTTTGATTCCAATTCTGGGGAAGAGAACGGGCCACAAAGGGGAACATTTCCCCAGCACGTGACCTGCTTAAAGAATTCTCCAGCGAGAGAGAATATCTATTATATCTGAAGGGCTTGGCCTGCATCCCATCTCAGTTGTAAATCTTTTTTTTGAGTCTGCCTCGCGTTGATTTATGTCCGTTTCATTGATCTGTAGCCTTAATTTTGCTGTATCGTTTAATATTCTTTTCGTTAGACAGCTGGGAAAAGACAGAGAAGGAGATCTGAATAAAATTATAATAATCCATCATGGCTTTTCTGTCCAACGTGAGAAGATGGATTCTTAGGTGTTTTTCCATTTGGCTCTTTCAAAATTACAGCTTAGCTTTTTTTTTTCTTTCCTCTCTCTCTCTCTCTCTCTCTCTCCCCCCCATCTCCCCCTCCCTCTTTTCCTTCCTTTCTTCTTCTTGTCTTTTAAAATCCTGTCTCTCTCGTTGGGCATTATTGATTTCCTTCTAGAATAATACAACGTTCAAGCTAGGAATCAGTGCTTAGCAAGTATGGGCAACTAAAGCGGCACGTGGGGAGCAGTTTTTAAAGAATGGCTGGAGAACAGGATATTCGGCAGAATGGATAGATGGTGCCCCCCCCAAATATTTCCCCTTCTAGAGATGGGAAGGCCTGGGTGGGGGGGGCAAGAAAAATTGGGGGAGGGTAGGGTGTTTTCCCCCCCTTTTTCCCCCAAAAGTGTTTAAAAAAACTGGGGAAAAATTCCTGTCTTTCCCCCAATATTTGTTACCCATCTCTACATTTCCCTTTTCGTTTCCTAGTCTTTTAACGGGGACCTTATAGCAAGGAGAAAGGTCATTTTCTCACCAGTGTGTAGAGCCTCTTTATTGCATTACAGGTCATCCTTGACTTATGACCATTATAAATCCTGGAATTTCCATTCTAGGTCACGACAGTTGTAAGTCAAGACTAAGACTTTGGGGGTGGGGGCCCATCTGTGGCCTTGGTCTTGTTATAGACCCGTGGTGGCGAGCCTATGGCACACATGTCACAGGTGGCACGCAGAGCCCTCTCTGTGGCCACGTGTGCCGTCACCCCAGTCTTAGGCCTTCAGCTGGGTTTTATAAAACCTTTGCCGTGTGCAAAAAAAAAAGGTTCAATCAATAAATTCCAACTTCTCGTGGGAAAAAAAGATCACGCAAAGTTGGAATTGATCGATTGAACTTTCCAGTCCCACCCAGTCTGCCATTACCACCACAGCCACACCCACGCAATGGGCCACGCCCACCCAGCACCCGACAATACATAAGTGGGTTTTGGGTTGCAGTTTGGCCACTGGGTCTCTAAAAGGTTCGCCATCACTGTCATTTTTGAGAGAACAGGCATATTCAGCTTCTTTAATAAAAGAAATGAAATATCTACCTCGGTCACCAACTCCCTACGGATACTTAATGAACACCCTCAGCATCTTCTTCTCTTATATTGTTCTTTTCCATCCTAATCATGGAAATGAGTAATAAGACAGAAAGAAAGATACAGTGGTACCTTGGTGCTCAATTGCTTTGAAACTCATCGAATTTGGTAATCAACACATTTTGACGTGATCCTTTTTTGTCTTGGTAACTCATAGTTTGTTTGGTACTTGATGCACAAGCTTGAACTTGCCGGTGTTGGCTGCCTTGTGACTCACTACTTATTCCTTATGGGTAAAAATTTGTTCGGTACTCCTCGTACTCCCATTAATTGTGCCTCCTGGAACCAATTAATGATGAGTACCGAGATACCATTGTAGACGTGGCTCAGTAGCTAATCTGATCCCACTAAACGTCCATCCTACAACTATCCCATTTCTGTATTAATTTATGAGTATACTATGGAATGCTTTTTTTTCAAAAGGCAACTGGACTTTGTTTTTCCTTGAAGATGTTTTGCTTCTCATCCAAGAAGCTTCTTCAGTTCTCCAGATGAGAAGTGAAATGTCTTCAAGGAAAAACAAAGTCCAGTTGTCCAGTTGTCCAACCATGACGTGGATGACTGAGAATCTCCATAGACATATAGAATAGGCACCAATTTTAAATACATGCTTCTTATTCTTTCCCCCCCTGAAACGTATCTTCTTATATTGAGATGCATCACCAGTTCTATAGGCATCCTTCTCCTAAGCCTTCTTGGATACTTACGTATAACATTCTGGACCTCCGTGAAGTCTCGATGCTCTGTCTCCAGCAGTGGCTCAATCTTGGTGTACATGTTGCACAGGGACTCATAGCTTTTCCTGCAAAGGGGAAGGGAGGCATTGATGACAAGGCTGAGTAACCGATGAGATAGATGTGGAACAACTCAGCAGAACATCTCACTTTCTTCAGCCCTGGCTCTGTCCAAGTATTCGTGTGTCACAAGTCTCACAATTCCTAGCCTGCATGGTGGATCCCCATGCTAGTTGAGAATTCTGCACAAGTCCTCTTAATGGATCTGGAAGTGGCTGAGTTACTACCCTCTGCTGAGCACTATCCACACCAGGACTTAATTTACACACCGCCTCATGCTGTCAGTTGTGAGCCTCTCATCGTAGGAACTCTTCCAGGGATAGTAACCAGTGAGGAACTTCCAAGCTTCTGATCTGACAGAAAGATCCAATCCCTACAACAAAAACAAAATTCAAAAAGAAATGGAGGGAAACGGGGACCTTCAGGTTGCTTATTCTAGTGTGACCCCAGCCTCTTCTCCAAGCCACCAAAGATTACTACACAAGGATTTTGAGTAACCATCCTAGATCATTTTGCTCAGTCAACCATTTCATTACCACCTGCCTTGGAGAAGTCTTTTTTTTCTGCACCTTCCAGTTCTGTGTAGACCGTCCCTTGTTTATGTTTGTGTGTTGTGGATGTGTTCTCCATGACCTCTGGAGCTTCCCATGTGGATTTATTTATCTCCTTGATTTGTGCCCCCAGCAATCAACCAGATCCTTGCCAATTAATGAATGAAAATATATATACCATTGGAGTGAAAGCATCAGACTAAAAATAAAATAAGGAAATGCCCAAAGTGACATACACACAAACTTCTCAATATCAGCAATCGTCATCACGATCATGATCATGGCTATCATCATCAATCATTCCAGAACATCAGAGTCACCTCCATGAAGACACTTTTAGATGTGGTTTGTTGTTGGCTTCTTCTAGGTGATCCAATCCAGGTTTAAGAAGAGCATAGAACATGGCTTGCACTTGCAATGGCAACCTTTCCTCATGTATCTAGCTGCCTCCTTTTAATCCCTACGTTTGATGTATGGCTGGACATACTGACCTTTGACAAATCCATTGCCTGGTTCCTGTGTCAGTGCAATTCAAGCCAGAGATCCCCAACCTTTTGGGCACCAGGGACTGGTTCCGTGGAGAGAGTTTTTTCCATGGACCGGAGGGTGCATGGTTTTGTGTGCTGCCTACATCCCACGGATGGGGCTTTGCTTGTTTGTGCAGACTGGTTGCTGGCATGCCGCGGCTGCTACCGGTCCACGGACTAAGCAATAAACAGCTAGCGTGTAGTTTAAAGGCACTTCTTTGCTATGAAAATAACTCATTTAATGCAAGGGGAAGAGATTGCTTTCAAAATTATCTGACTTTCTCTTCCCTTGAGAAATCTATGCTCATTTCTCCAACCTGGTTCCTTCCAGAGATGTGGGGGAGTACATTTCCCAGAATTCCAATGCTTGTCCATGCAGGCTTAGAATGTTGGAGGATTATCCTCAGGATTCTGGGAGTTTTGACAAGCCTGGAGGAGAGCTGTGTTTGGGAAGGCGACGATTTGCTCATAACCAGCCTGATGAAAATATCTGGCTGGATGAAAACCTTCAAAGGATGCTTGGAGGAAGAGAGCAGCCATAGCTAACATCATGCTTTCTCCAAAAATGGAATTCTAAGTGCCAAAGCATAATTAAACCTCAGGAAGCAATCAAGCCACTTTGCCAGGAAAAACAGCGGCCAGCTTAGAGACTGGCAAACAGAACATCTCAGTGCCAACGACACTTGCTGTAGGGCTTCCATAATAGAGACAAGAGAACAGAGTTGTGGAAGAACTTGGCAATTTTATGTTTTCTTTAAAAATAAAATTAAAAAAAACAAACGACTCTAGGATTAAAAAAAAAACCGGAGTGTTAGCTGAGTTTATCCAGACTATGATGGTACAGAGCAAGAGTCTCCAAACCTGGCAACTTTTAAGACTTGTGGATTTGAACTCCCAGAATTTACCAGCCATCCAAGTACCTCTGGCTCTCTCTCTTCCTCTCCCTCCTTCCCATCAAAAGGGAAGTCTTCTCATTGACCTCTTGGAGTTAGCTGGAAAGAGGAACATGACTCCAGGGTGAGATTCAGAATAGCACAGCTTCTTTAAGGAAAAGCTTAACCTGGAGCCGAAGCATTATGGAGCCAAACTAGGTAACATCATCAGTGCTAGAAGGGAGGGGGTTTTGTGAGGAGGAGGAGGAGGAGGAGGAGGAGGAGGAGGAAGGAGAAGGAGAAGGAGAAGGAGAAGGAGAAGGAGAAGAAGAAGAAGAAGAAGAAGAAGAAGAAGAAGAAGAAGAAGAAGAAGAAGAAGAAGAAGAAGAAGAAGAAGAAGAAGAAGACAATGACTGTAGAGGCCTTGATGCTTTCTGAATTTGATTGTTTTCTTGCAGACGTTTCATGTCCCAAACTAGGTAACACAACAGTACTGATGAAACGTCTGCAAGAAAACAACCAAGTTCAGAGAGCACCAAGGACTCCATCCCCATTCTCCTCCTTCTCCTCCTCTTCCACTCCCTTCCAGCACTGATGATGTTACCTAGTTTGGGTCATGAAACGTCTGCAAGAAAACAAATCAAGCTCAGAGAGCACCAAGGACCTCTCATAAATTAAGACTGAAGTATATAAAACTGCAATTGCAGTTCTCAGCTTTTAATATTTTCCAACTCTGGACCTTTTCCTTAGTATTAAGTCGTTCAATTTGCCTTTGTTTTAGGGTGATAGGAAGGAGGTGTTCTTGTTTCAGAAAATAATAGAGCTTCAATGGCAGGTCTAGGCGTCCTGCTTTTTCAAAATGTTAATTGGACTGTGAGCCGCATTTTAACTTCTTCCTTTATTTACTTCCTTCTGTTAAGGATACTTCTGTACGGCCCTTCAATCATTTCTCCAGGCTATTGTCTTGTACAGTATTATTATTCCCCATCTGTCTAGGAGGCAGTGGGTAGCTCTGATGCAAAGAGAAGATCAATGGGATGAAAATGAATTATCTTTGGCAAGGCATTAAAAAGCGACTTTTACAATTAAAAATGATCCTGCTCCATCAAATTAAAACGTGGACAATTAGGCAGCTACAACTATTGTCCCCACCTGAAATTCTGCATTCCCAATAGACCTTGTTTCTCGGTCCCTTGCATTATCCCTGGAAAAGCAAATTCTCTTGACCTCAAATTGGCTGGAGAAATCTACTTGTACCACCGCTGAAAAGAACTCTGGGGAAGGATTCCCCCCCCCCCACTCTAAAGTTGCCCAGGCATCTGATCTCCATGGCAACCTCACCTTTCAATAGGAGGAAGATGTTTGGAGAAGGAGAACTATTGTGTTTTGCCTGAATTAACTGTTGGGAGACAGCTGGATCTCTACTTGATTCTTGGCCCATTGTGTCAGTCAAAAAACTGTGTTTCCCCCATGCAAAAAAATATGGCGAATCCACAAGAAAGGGGACTTTCATATCAGAGTTCCCACCCCAGGAAAACTTCATCTTAAATTAATTCCTTCAGGTGGAAAAGTAGGAATCAAGCCACTCAATCAGATAACCCCCCATTTGATATGCTCTGGGGGTTTATGAACTACAGTTCCCATGTGGCTTGTACGGTAGCCAGACTGCTTGTGGGAACTGACTCTTGAAAAACATCCATCTTGGGATAAGGCTGGGGGGTGTGTGTCAGGTAAAAATAGAGCCAATTGTAAAGATGGACATTTTATCTTCTTGAGGTCCAACCACCACCACATTCTCTATTGTTCTCCAAGGACACTCACCCTCTCCAAAATTTGGGAGGCCACATAGGTGCGTGATTTGAGAATCTGACCACTCTCGTCGAAATAGCTTTCCCATTCAGCAGCGTCGATGGGCAGTTTCTTGATCCCCTGAAACACAACGTCAAGCGTGAGTTGAAAAGAAGGACTAAGGGAGACGTGATAGCAGTGTTCCAATGTTTGAGGGGCTGCTACAAAGACGAAGGGGTCAAACTATTGTCCAAAGTACCAAAAGGCAAGAAACAAGAAACAATGGATAGAAACTAACCAAGGAGACAAGCAACCTAGAACTAAGGAGAAAATCCCCAATGGTTAGAGCAATCAATCAATGGGATTCGTTAAACACTGTGGCAAGAAGAGTCATAAACCGGGGCAAAACCCTCTTCACGAAGGCATCACTTAACAATGTAAATTTGGGGCCCCCATTTTGTTTGTTTCTATACACACATGCATATACATGCGGCTGCACTGTGCGCGAGCATCAGTTGTGGCAAGGTGCATGTTGACATCTTTGTCGTGTTTCTCATTCCTTGCCTTTCTATAGCAATGAATTTTCCGATTGGAAAACCTGAGCCGAGAGATACTTGTAAATGAGATTTAGTTACTAGGGGTCGACACAGATTGAATGCATAATTAGTTACAAACAACCGGTGAGAGGAAATTTTTTTGGGGGGGAGAAATAAAATCGATGGAATCAGGTAGAGGGACCATTTAAGCAAATCTCATTAAAATCACAGAAGGTCTGCAGCTCCTGGAATGGGAAAAAAAAAAGAAATAATGGGATTCAACTTGAAGGCGCAGTTGTTGTTTCGGGTTGGAAAAAGAAGTGTCAGTATGGAAATGGAGAACATTCCAAAACCTATTGAGAAAACTGCACTAGAAACCAGTTTGCTTTCTAGAATAATAATAGTACCATCAATCTGCTCTGATCTTGCCTCCAGAAGTTGTGGGTGCTCCAAAGTTGGAGGTTTTTAAGAAGAGATTGGACAGCCATTTGTCTGAAACGGTCTAGGGATTTTCTGCTTGAGTTGGGGGTTAGAGTAGAAGACCTCCAAGGTCCCTTCCAATTCTGTTTTTTGTTATTCTGTTGTTCTGATGGGGACCTCAAGAGAAGAATAGGAGAATGTCCCATGTGATATTCTTCTGAGTTATAGGCCAGGATGGGCATTTGGGTGGAATTCAAGGATTTAAGACAGCAACTTACTAATAATGTTGAGACGGAGGCATTGAATCCTTTGAGTTCCTCTTCCGATGAGGTGGGGCTTTTGAACCTTTCGCTCTCCATCCTCTGCTTCATCTCTCAATGTTTGTCCTCATCCAGGCTTAGCAAGATCTGCGTTCGCTTTCTAGCTTCAAAGTAGCCAGGCTGTCTTGTTGAGCTTTTCTCCCTCTTTCCATCCAGTAAAATAGCCCATGGATAGATGAGGCGGGGGCTTTTTCTGCTTTTGGAACAAAAGTAGGTTTCCGTAGCGCTGTGAAGTCAACGGAGGCCTGAGGTCATAAGGGAAAAAAACAGGTGGTTGAAGAAAGGATTCAACGGACCTGGAAGTTCTAGAATCAAGCTGAACTTCAATCTTGAACCCTCACTGGATAGGTTTGCTCAGCCTGGCTAGCAAGTCCATTGAGGTCTTAGGGTTGTGTTTTTTTTTTGAGGGGTCCTTGGTGCTCTCTGAGCTTGTTTGTTTTCTTGCAGACCATTACCCAACTAGGTAACATCATCAGTGCTAGAAGAGAGGAGGGGAGGAGGAGGAGGAAGAGGAGAAAGAGGAGAGGAGGCAGATGGTGAGGAGGAAGACTGTAGGGTCCTTGGTGCTCTCTGAGCTTGCTTGTTTTCTTGCAGATGTTTCATTGTCAAACTAGGTAATATCATCAGTGCTAGAAGGGAGGAGGGGGGGAGGAGGAGGAGGAGGAAGAAGAGGAGGAGGAGGAGGATGACAACTGTGGAGTCCTTGGTGCTCTCTGAGCTTGGTTATCTTCTTGCAGATGTTTCATTACCCAAACTAGATAACATCATCGGGGCTCATTTGTTTATTTGTCACTTAGTGTGCAAACCCAGTGAAAGTCTTCTTACCCTAAAGTGATGCATTCCAAGCAAGATTGCCACATCATCTCTTTAGCAAGATGCGGTGAGACAAGGGGGATGGGTTTACAGAAATTTCAACAACTGAATCATTCCCCATTTTAAAGCAATCTATCCTTGTTTCTTCAGGGTACAAATGTTCTGATTTTCTTTCTAATAGCTTTCTTGGGCTGTGGAGGGAAACAGATCTTTTTCTGACCCCTGCTAAGGAGCTGCTTTTCAGGTCCCAGGTCCCTTCTGTAGAAGCAGTGTCATCTAGTAGGACCTAGGAGAGATGTCATCTCTGTTGTGGACCCTGCCCTCTGGAGTAGCTGCCCCTCTGAGGTATGGTTGGCCTCATCCTGGTTAATCTTTCAGAAACATATGAAGAATGATAGCATTAATAAGTTTTTGTAACTGGAGATGCTTGCAGGTGACTATTTACTAAATAGTTTCCTGAATCTTTATTTGTTCAGAAATGAAACTGCCTAGAGTCCATTGGAGTCGGCCAGCTAATACATTTAAATAAACAAACCAGTTCTTATACTCAGCTGTAGGGATTGAAGTGTCCCAGTTGCCCTTTAATATTCCTCACAGTAACTTCTCAGTTACTGAGCATGTTGGTTAGCAAGTGAGAGATGCTAGTCATTGCATTCCAAAGTGGATCTGATGTATGTATCTAGGTTTGGGTAGATCCCTTTGGTGTAGCCATGAAGGTCAACCCTGATGCCTGTATGTGGATTTCAAGCAGATGTGAATAATACACAGATTTTTTCTTTGCTAAAGAAACAACAACAACAAAACAAGCTGCAAATGGATGGGAAGGTATGAAAGCAGAGGTGTGGAACAACAGAGTGGGACAACTGTGGAGAGAGAAAAACCCATTGAACTCTAGGGACAGTTAATGGACAGGGAAGGATCAAGAAACAGATCCATTCAAAATGAGACTTGGATGGGGAAAGAATGCACTTTGCTTGCGATGTATGTTTCAAGAAAGCAAAACAGGGTAGATGTCTAGATGCCCAACAGCAGGGTGTCTTTGATGACTTTCAGATGGGTAGACTTCAACTCCCCAGCCACCCATCTTAAAGTTGCCAAGGTTGAGAAGCGTTGCTCTACTCTATTCACTGTATTAATTTTGGTCCAGGATGGTAGGAGAAAAAGAGGGAAGGAAGGAAGGAAAGAAGGAAAGGAAGGAAGATGAGGGAAGGAGAGAGGAAGGAAGGAAGGATGTAGGTTTTGATCCCATCCCTTCTAACAGTAAAAATCATGACATAGGGTCCTGGAGCATAATAAATGTCATTATATAAAACCAAATCATTCCTCCATCCAGGTTAGTTGGACTGGATTTTATACCAGATTCCAGTCCTAGTTTAGCATATTGGATGAAGCCAGTCCTGGGTCAGGATTTGTCCTTTGGCCAAGTCAAGACAAGCTATGGCTTAGTTTATTAGGTGAACTCAACTGAATAAGGACACCAGCTCTAGGGAAAGGCATAACTGGATGTCCTCTGGAACCTCAAGGATGGAAATAAGACATGGGTTGGCTGATCAAGATCCTTCTATTAGTAATACACAACCAGTTATCAGGTGATGTAATTGTTGTGATACATTGAAGTTATTTCATCATATTTTTAAAAGTTAGCTAGCAACAGTTAATAATACCATAGTTAATTTGATGTATACTGACTGATGGGATTTTCATAAGCCAGCCAGTACTAAGTGCTTGGTTGAACGATATTTACTTCAAGGTAATTGTGATTAATCTTTCTCGTAAGCATGTGACAATCTCTAACAAAGCTTTATCTCTATAAGCTAGCTAAGGTTGTCTCTTTGGGGCTAGAGTAGAAATGAATTTCCCTGAATACAAAGTTAATACAAATTAACTGACTTAATCTGTATTAGCCTGGATTTGGGCAAGTTTCACATAAAGCATAAAAAACAAGGCATGAAGAATGAGGACAACAACTGGTGTGACACAGACCTACCTCTTGTAACCATCTGCTACTCCAGTCAACAGTTGCACTCATTGGCAAATGTTCCTGGCTGCTGTTTAGAGGGATGTTAGTAAGAACAGTATGATTTTAATATTATGTTTAGCAGAGGCAATCTGAAATGGTCCCTCACAGTACTAGTGGATGATCACTTAAATATGAGCCATCCGTGTGCAGCAGCAGCCAAAAAAGCTAATACAACCCTTGGTTATATAAACAGAGGCATAGAATCAAAATCAAATGAAGTGTTAGCAAGACCACACCTGGAATACTGCATCCAGTTTTGGTCTCCACATTACAAAACAGATGTTGAGACTTTGGGAAAAGTGCAGAGAAGAGCAGCTAAGATGATTAAAGGCCTGGAGACTTAAACATATGAAGAAGAATGGTATGGCCAACCTAGAGAAAAGAATTGGGGTGACATGATAGCAGTAGTCCAGTATTTGAGGGGCTGCCACAAAGAAGAGGGGGTCCACCTATTCTCCAATGAACCTCTAAGCAAGACAAGAAGCAATGGATGGAAACTAATCAAGGAGCAAAGCAACCTGGAACTAAGGAGAAACTTCCTAACAGTGAGAACAATCAACCACTGGAACAGCTTGTCTTCAGAAGTTGTGGGTGCTCCATCACTGGAGGCTTTTAAGAAGAGACTGAACAGCCACTTGTGTCAAATGGTAGGATCTCCTGCTTGAGCACCTGGTTGGACTAGAAGACCTCCAAGATCCCTTCCAGCTCTATTTCGATTCTGATTCTGCTCCTTGAATGTAGTGGAGATGACAACGATTGACTTGGAAGGAGTTTCAGAAGAAGCAGATGTCATGTGATGATTTTCTGGAGCTGATATTAAATTTATCACCCCCCCCAAAAAAAATCTCTTTTAGAATATTCTGTTGTCCCCCTTATTTGAACATTCTCTGAAGAAGATATTTGATTTGATGCCCCAAATTGCCCTTGACAGTCTTCAAAACCTAACAGGCAATGGCATCTAAAGTTTGGGTTGAAGGTGCTAAAATATGAATGGATTCGCAGATCCAGACTCAGGCTAAACCAATTTCAAACTCTTGATTGTAAAATGTAGGCAACAAATTTCACATTCAACCTGTTATTTCCCCCCCCCCATGGAAGGAGAATGAAATTGGGAATCTTGCCAAATCTCTCTTTCTCCCATAACTAGTGAATCTTATTAATAATTAGCACCGCATCACAATTTAATGTTTTGCTTAGGCAATGATTTTCTTTTAACAAAAAGCTGAGCCTGTAAGTATCTCCTGTGTTCTCAGCTCCTTCATTCCTTCTTTCCCGGAATATAAATTTCCCTTCTATTGTTATATTATACAAAGGAAAAAAAAAACCCTAGGTGATTATAATGAAGAGATAGATATTTTCTGGAAAGTAGATGACTCTTATAAATGTACTGGGGTGAAAAGAGGTTGTTCTCAAAAAGTTTTATGTGGATGCAATTTCCTTGCTCTTTATATTAAAAAATCCAATACAATAATTAATAAGGGGGAAGTGCTTTTTTATTTAGTTCTTGTAAAAAAAAGGTTCACAGAAGCGTAAGGCAGAATGAATAAATTAACAGCAGAAGAAAGTTAAGAAAACCTTTTTTTTTTTTGCTATATCCTTCCCTTTTTTCCCCATTTACCCCACGGAAGTTTTCCATATGCTGTAATGGCCTTCCTTTCTCCAGGATATGAAAGTTTATGGTTACATCCACACAACTGCAAAAGGATACTTGTAGCTCAGGGCGGAACTGTGGGGTCCTTGGTGCTCTCTGAGCTTGGTTGCCTTCTTGCAGACATTTCGTTACCCATCTAGGTAACTTCATCAGTGACAGAAGGGAATGGGGTTTGTGGAGAGGAGGACTGTGGGGTCCTTGGTGCTCTCTGAGCTTGGTTGCCTTCTTGCAGACATTTCGTTACCCATCTAGGTAACTTCATCAGTGACAGAAGGGAATGGGGTTTGTGAAGAGGAGGACTGTGGGGTCCTTGGTGCTCTCTGAGCTTGGTTGCCTTCTTGCAGACATTTCGTTACCCATCTAGGTAACTTCATCAGTGACAGAAGGGAATGGGGTTTGTGGAGAGGAGGACTGTGGGGTCCTTGGTGCTCTCTGAGCTTGGTTGCCTTCTTGCAGACATTTCGTTACCCATCTAGGTAACTTCATCAGTGACAGAAGGGAATGGGGTTTGTGAAGAGGAGGACTGTGGGGTCCTTGGTGCTCTCTGAGCTTGGTTGCCTTCTTGCAGACATTTCGTTACCAACTAGGTAGCATCACTGATGCTGGGACCTCTATCATTGATGATGTTACCTAGTTGGGTAATGAAATGTCTGCAAGAAAACAAGCAAGTTCAGAGAGCACCAAGGACCCCACAGTTCCACAGTTTTCCGGGGTGGCCTGAATCTTCCTTTCTTACAGTTTGACAAAAAATAATAATAATCACAAACCACACAGACTCTATACCCTGCATGAGCTCCTCCTCCTGGTTCTGTTTTTATGTGTTTTTGTACTTGGCACTGGTTCCAACTGATCAGGAAGACATTTCCATCAGAATAGTTTGGAACAAGCAAAATCAGGGCGACTCTTGGCTAACCGCTGACAGGTGGTGTGTTTTTTTTCTTTTGAAAAGATTGAAATAAGTGAAGAAGAGAGAAGAAGAAGCATGAAAAGGAAGAATAATTTCCCCGCTTAGAGAAATGTCTTTTTTTTTTATTCAAACGGGGGGGGGGGGAGAGAGAGAGAGTGTGCAGCTCAAATTGCTGTTTCGGCATTAGTTATGTCAGAAACCTGAAGGAGCCGGATGGCCAGGCTGGGCCAAAGCTTTGAGGGGAAGAGCTAAATGAGATATTTTTCTTCATGACCTCAGCAACCTACTTTCTCAAAGTTTCCAACCTCTCAAAAGCTGCCTTCACACACAACTGGACATTAGGATAGCTTCAAATCTTCCCCCAGGGCAGAACCAAGAATAACATCGGCAGTGCTGCGACACTGGCAGAATGGGAGAGTTCTCCTGGAGATGAGCAAGGGGTGGGGGTTTATTTTTTATTTTATTTATTTTTATTTTTATTCCATTTATATCCCGCCCTTCTCCGAAGACTCAGGGCGGCTTACAAGCTTAGCAGTAGCCTTCATTCTATGTATATGCCTGCTTATTAGGGCTTTCACACACACACCCCAAGCGGCATTATTACAAAGTCAGCTTAATTGCCCCCAACAATCTGGGTCCTCATTTTACCTACCTCGGAAGGATGGAAGGCTGAGTCAACCTTGAGCCTGGTGGGACTCGAACCTGCACTAATTGCAGGCAGCTGGTGTTACTTAAGGAGGCATTAGCCCACTGCTCCACCAAGGCTCCATAAACCCTTCAGGGAATTTTCTGAGGGGTCCTTGGGGCTCTCTGAGCTTGGTGGGTTTTCTTGCAGACGTTTCATTGCCCAAACTAGGGAATGAAAGTAGTGAGAAGAGAGAAGGGGAAGTTGGGGTCACCACCTGGAGCTGCATGATAGAATCATGGAATCCTAGGGGCTGGTAGGGACCTTGGGGGTCTTCTATTCCAAACCCCTGCTCAGGGCAGGAGTCCTTATACTATCCTGGACAAATGGTTGAGTGCTTCTGTCCTGGAGAGAAATTCCTCGTGTGTCTAATCGTACTTGGTCAAATAAAGTGTTCAGTCCAATCCAATCTTTTCTTGGAAGCCTCCAACGATGGAGCACCCACAACTTCTGGAGGCAAGTCGTTCCACTGATTCATTGAAATTTCTCCTCATTTCTGGGTTGGTTCTCTCCTTGATTAGCTTCCATCCACTGCTTCTTGTCCAGCCTTCTGGTGCTTTGGAGAATATGTTGACCCTCCCCGCTCTCCTTTGTGGCAGCCCCTCAAGTATTGGAACATGGCTATTGTGCCACCCCTGGTCCTTCTTTTCATTAAACTAGTCAGCCCCAATTCCAGCAACCATTCCTGATGTAAGACCTTGGTGGAATTTAAGTTCCTAAAGTGAGGGAAAGGCAGCCTATGTTCCATGAATGCGTTGTGGGTATTGACCCTGGAAAAAGATCCCTTTGCACCAGAGGCAAATGAGAACTCTCAGCTTTCAAATTGTTAAAGCCTTATGATTCTATGTGGTCATGACTTCATTCGCTTAAAATATGAGTAATGTAGTAATGTCCTTGTAGTTTTGGGCACGGTTGTACTCCAGGTAGTTTTCCTTTTGATTTGTTTCTGACCACCTTCGTTTTTCCTTTAAAAATATCTAGTCCAATGATTTGCTTGGTAGTTAGAAACAAAAGTGAAATATTTCTGGAGGAGACCACAGCTCATCAGACATTCTTTACTTTGCATTTCCTTTGCTCCAGGCGTGTGACACGAGATGAATCTTGTTTATCTTTTCTCTTCTTTCTGTTCCAAATGTTTTCCAGGACAAGTGGATCGATCTTGTTTCCTTCTTTTTTCTTGTTGTCTTTGACTCTTGAGTTTCCCATTTTGTCTCCTCTAGAGACATCTCAGAATACGTGTGTGTGTGTGTGTGTGTGTGTGTGTGTGTGTGAGAGAGAGAGAGAGAGAGAGAGAGAGAGAGAGAGAGAGAGAGAGAGAGAGAGAGAGAGAGAGAGAGAGAGAGAGAGAGAGAGAGAGAGAGAGAGAGAGAGAGACCGATAAATGGATAAATGGTGGACCATCTCTCTGGGTTGTCAGCTCAAAGGAAATTAGAATAGAATAGAATAGAATAGAATAGAATAGAATAGAATAGAATAGAATAGAATAGAATAGAATAGAATAGAATAGAATAGAATAGAATAGAATAGAATAGAATAGAATAGAATAGAATATGGAATATGGAATATGGAATATGGAATATGGAATAGAGAATAGAGAATAGAGAATAGAAGAGAAGAGAAGAGAAGAGAAGAGAAGAGAGGAAGAGAAGAGAACAGGAAAGGAGAGGAGAGGAGAGGAGAAGAGCCCTGTTGAATCCTTGACTTCGTCATGTTTGTGGTGTTGCTGCTATTTCCAGTGGAAAAGTTACAATTTCTGAGCTGCAGAACTCTGCTGGGTGGAAGGCAGAGGGCAAAATGGCAACAGCTGTCAGGTAGGGCATCACCGAAAGCCTGAGCTAATTTCGGAGGGCCAGGAGGTGGTGGAAGGGCAATCAATACATCGTTAAATAAATTAGCTCTGCAGAAAGAGGCATGAGAGTTGTGCCAAGTCTCCTGGCCAAGGTGGAACCCTTGAGAGCTTCTGGGCCAAAGCTTGAGGGTACTGCAAATACTTCACACAGGGCATCGTCTCTGCCCCCTGACGGAAGCGTTCCAGTAGACCTCAAAGGCAGCGAGGTTATTCAGCAAGCCGGCAGCGTCCTCCCGCTCCCCTCACCAGCACTGCATGCTAATTAGGGCTCCCAGAATCTCATTTGCCCTCCCAGGAACTCTTGTTCTTCATGTAGAAACACACTGAAGATGAGATGAGCCTAGCAGTTCATTTTGGGTGGCTGTGTTAGGATAATGTACTTAATCTCCTGTCAGAAGGAGGGAGGGGAAGGGAAGGGAGAAAGAGGGAGGGGAGGAAGGAAGATGGAGACGGAGGGAGGGAGGGAGGGAGGCAAGGGGGAAAAGGAAGGTGAAGGAGGAGAGGGAGAGAAGGGAGGGAGGGAAGGAGGGAGGGAGGGAAGGAGGAGAGGGAGAGAAGGGAGGAAGGAATAGGAAGGGAGGTAAGTGGATAGAAATAGAGAGGAAGAAGGGAGGGGAAAAGGAAGGAGGAGGTAGAGAGAGAGATGGATGGATGGGTAGAAGGAAGGAAAAAAGGAAGGAAGGAAGGAAGGAAAGAAAAATAGGAAGGAAGGAAGGACAGGTGATAGAAAGAAGGGAGGAAAAAGGAAGGAAGGAAGGAAGGAAGGAAGAGGGAGATGGAAGGGAAGGAGGAAGGGAAGGGAAGGAAGGAAGGAAGGAAGGAAGGAAGGAAGGAAGGAAGGAAGGAAGGAAGGACAAATGCATATTACTCTTAAATGACAATTTCTCAATAGTCTTCCAAATGGTAATTCTGGCGGTAAATTTTGTATAAATGGAGGATGAGACCTAAGTTGTCCAGGCTGCTCCTTCCTAGGTGGTTCCTTGTATTAATTCATTACATACGGAGTAATATTCAGTACAGACAAATAGGCTTCAGTTCCAGACTATTGCCATAAAGCAAGTCACACAAAGTTTCCTCTAGTTTTAATCTCGTGCATGTGAAAGCTATGCCTCCTCTATGCTGTAGTCAACTCAGTGTGCAATAGCATGAGGTCTAAACAGACGTGCATACCTTAATTAAAAAAAAAAACTTGATTGATAGAGCATGCTAATCATCCCCTGAGCCTTTAGTCAGTCGTAATCTTCCTGCCGGTGAAGGGTCTTGTTAAAAAAAAAAGAGAAAGAAATATCTGTAAACACAATAAAGCAAAGAACGATAAAACGAGAGATGCCGCTATCTATTTCTGCTCTCTTGTTATTTTCTGAACTGTTGCTTCGTAATCCATTTTGTTGCTTCATCCAATGCATACATTAATTAATTAATTAGGAAAGATTCAGAATACTAATACCTTGGCTTCAAAACCCGAAGCTTGGGAAGTTTTTATAGGTGACTTGCGAAACGAACTGACCGTGGCAAGTTCATCTTTTCCCCTCTCTGCTGTCGATTTTAATCTGAGCTGGAATGTGTGTGTGTGTGTGTGTGTGTGTGTGTGTGTGTATTCTCATCATTCCTCTCTTGAATTTATCAAACGTCTGGAGTCACTTCTAATTCATCCTAGTTTCTGTTTTGCTTTATCCTCTCTTAGCATCCCTTTTGGAAAAATGTCATCCCAGGAGCAGCCTCCGTGTGTTTGTAATGAAAACACATTGCTAACCTACTGGAAATATAATCATTTAGTTATAGGACCACGTTCACTGGGGATTTAGACTAGACTAGACTAGACTAGACTAGACTAGACTAGACTAGACCAGAATAGAATAGAATAGAATAGAATAGAATAGAATAATAGAATAGAATAGAATAGAATAGAATAGAATAGAATAGAATAGAATAGAATAGAATAGAATAGAATAGAATAGAATAGAATGTCTCCTAGTCCAACTCCTAAAGTAAGGGCTAAAAGTCTCACTGATTTGACTCTACATATAGAGGGGCTTTGGGTGCAGAAATGCTTTATTGTTTAGTCCTAAATGCCACTAGTTCTTAAAAATCCCGCTTAATAAGGCAAAGTCGTTACACCTTTTGATTTACTCCATCTGCACCAAGCATCTGCATTTCTGAATTTAATTTCCGTCGACACCAAACGTGAATGAATTTGGTGGAGAACGTTCACGCTCTTCCTTTGCACAGCAGATTCTCTGTCCTGGATGTGAGGCCACCGAGGCACGTGCTGTATGCTCAAAGAACCTGGATTACCGTTTGCTGGTGGGATTCCATGACTTGCAAGCCTGGATGTCACGTCGCACATTTTCGCTCCTCTTCGCCGCTTCCCTGGGATACAAATGGGGATCGGTGATTTTCATTATCAAGGAGCAAAAACCACATTAATTGCAGCTGCAGCTCAGCGCTTCAAATATGCCAAGACCAAAAAGAAAAAGAAAGAAGAAGAAAAGTGAATATCTGTAGCAGAAAGTAGATCTTTGTGAAGAAAAAAGAGAAGACAAGAAAGAAGAAAGAAAAGCAAAGGAAATGTCTTTTTTTTTTTTTTGCATAGGATCAGATATGATGGAGAATAACCAAGGCACCCTCAGTAGGAAACTAATCTCCATTTTAAAAGAAGGCCTAGACTATTACAATGCAGCCATGACGGGGCTGCCTCTGATGGTGCTGAAGCTCAGGGGGTGAAGGAATGGAGAATGACTTTGGCAAAGGGACGAAGAAGGCCTGAAGGAAGAGACCGCACAGTTGCAAGGAAGAGGGAAGGGTGACAGGAAGCTCAAAATCACTCCACCTTGATTTTATTTAGTGGTAGATTAAAAAGACTTTTGAACGGGCTTTCAAGACTGATATCAGCCCTTTGAGCAAAGCCAGGGCAAGAACAGGCAGAAATTCTATATTGCTAGAAATAACAAAATATTGGAACGGATTTTTTTCAGGAGAAGGATGTTGGAGTAATGTTTCTAACCGTGAGGACTTTAAGCTGTGTGGACGCCAACTCCCAGAATTCCCCAGCCAGCCTGGCTGGCTGGGGAATTCTGGGAGTTTATTTATTTATTTATTATTTGGATTTATATACCGCCCCTCTCCTGAAGGACTCGGGGCGGTGTACAGGGCAATTAAAACACTATATACAACACATAATATACAAAAATTAAAATAAATTAAACCAAGTAGCCCTAAACAATAAAACACGTTCTAAAATTAAAATTTAAAATTTAAAATCTAAAACCCCAGTCCCTCAGTCCAGGCCGGCAAGTTCAAATAGCCAAGTCTTCAGATCGCGGCGGAAAGAGCGAAGGTTGGGAGCCATCCGGAGCTCAACAGGGAGCTGGTTCCAGAGGGCAGGCGCGCCCACATAGAATCCTCTCCCCCTGGGGGCCGCCAGTCGACATTCCCTGACCAACGGCACCCTGAGGAGGCCCTCTCTGTGGGAGCGCACGGGACGATGGGAAGTTAACGCCGGCAAAAGTTTGACATCCACACAGCTTAAAGTTGCCAAGGTTGAGATATACTGAACACCTTGGCCCAAGAGAAGATGGTGGCTACTTTGTAGGAAGTCTACAAGCAGATGGCCCTCCTTCAGAGATACTATTGCTCTAGCTTCAGTGATTGGAAGACTAGGCAAACCCTCTTCTCCGATACTTTCAGCTCCCGTGTCCTTGCTCTCCCTTCTTCCGTGTGATGTAAAACTGGCTTCCTCTTCTTCAAGGGCATGTAGCCAGGGTATAAATTGAGATGATTCATAAAGGAGCAGCAATATGGATGGCTAATCAATGGTCAGTTGGCTGCAGTTCAGAAGTGGTGGGCCCTGGGAAAGGAATAGCACTGTATGCCAAATAAGACGGTGCAAAAATCATTAGCTGGATGGTATCAGGTCGAATGAGAGTCCAGCTCAGCAGATGAGGTGCCGCCAAGCTCATCTATGGTCAGCAAGGAGAGGACAGAGGATTCGTTTTATGTTGGTTCATCATCTTGCTCGTTTCCATGATTAAAGAGCTCTGCTGTTTCCTTATTCCTCCATGAGCTTGTTCTTCATTTTGTTCTTCTATGGCAATAATCACCTTTATGGGTCACCCACATTTGGTGCCTATGTTGCTTTGTGTGTGTGTGTGTGTGTGTGTGTGTGTGTTGGTGGTGGTGGTGGAAACAAAGGGGTCATCTTGAAAATCATACCATTTTAATGGCTACGATTGTAGGATCTCAAGATTTCCTGCTAATTGATTTGGTAATTTGACAGCTCTATGATAGCCATCGTAGTCTTTGCAATGAAGTTTTCCTTGTAACTTGAAGATGCAACAAACGTTTGACCTGGGGATGAATAAATGATTAGAGACTGCATTGGATCATTAGACCAAAGCCTTAGATCCAGATACTTAAGTGCTTGTCTTGGATAAAACCTGGGTTTGCTTTCTGAGATTTATTAAATCTGCACCACATGCAAAAGAACGGATCTTCTGGACTCCAGGTTAGCAGCTATCTCTGCAGTCAAGGGATTGAAAGAAGAGTTCAGAGTGTCATCCAATCTTGGGGAACCTGATTAAGGAAGGTGGCAAGATTTAATTATAAAGTAGTGGCTGAGGAATCCTCCTCACGAGCAAGTACTTGAAGAACTTCGGTGACTGATGTTCTTGGTTGTTTTAAGCTTCAACCTTGATGTCCAATCTTGGACTGCAAAAACTCTATTCCGAAAGCTTTTGCCTTCAGCTTTTCAGCCCCATTTTGGACTCCAGCATTCTCCTGAGGTTGACTTCCATAATTTGTCCACTTCTATTGCTTTAGCCCTTCTGGCCAGGATACTTTTGTCAGGAGCTGCATTCACCTGTCTACCAAGATAGATGAGGATGAAGTGATTGGGATTGAGCAATCTCAGAGATTGTGTAACCCTCTGGACAGGTGGAGGTACCCTTCAACTGGGAATACCTTCAAAGAGGGATGGAGCTTGGCTGACATTCAGGAACATATGGTGGCAACAGATGTCACCACCATCACTAACAATGTGACATTTTTATAGGGGGGCACAGATAACCATTTTAATAAGATACTTTTGGTCCCCAGCTGGGAAAGTGCTAACTTGGCAGCATGCCTCCTTTCCTTTCTTGAGTAGCCTTGTTAACTAGGTTTTTCTATGTCCCTTCGGTCTCGCTTCCTGCAGCGTAGCCAAGATGCTGCAGTCATTCTTCATAAACCGGGGCCTCTGAAGAAATCAAGGTTACTTCTCTTCTTCCAGGTATTAGAGATCTAAAGAACGAAATAATAACTCCCAGAAATCCTCAGCTGATCCCACTTTTAATAAAAGGGCTGGGTGTTTTATGGCCTGTCATTTTAGCATGGATAATGTGGTAACTATTAGGAATCAACATGTTTGGAAGAGAGGCCTGAGATCAGAGAGAAACCCCACCAATCTTTATTGGTTTCACGACAGAGGCATTGATCAGATGTAATGGCTTAAAGGGACAATCAATGTTGGGAGATGTAGGCTGAGACATTTGGATTTTATTCTCATTTGGGAGATGGGGAATGTTTGAGGGTTGAAAGTATGGAACTGCAGAATGATATTGGCCAACTTTTTTAAAAAAAACAACACACCTTTCAGTGCATTTTCAGGCTATTATCATGAGAAATGGAGGCTTGGCGTTACGGGAAGAGGACCATTAATGCAATTCAGGAGAGGCAACTTTTTAATCATGAATGAGGGGGTCAAGGAAAAAGAGCTTAAGCTTGCCAATGTGGATGAGGTCAACCATGCTGGCCAGGAGCGGGTCTAAGGGCACTGTGGATATGTCAGACTAGAGACAGGGTCACACGACACCATAATGCAGTTTGTTGCTTTGGGTCGGGTCTGCTAGCTGGAGGTTATTCATTAAGCCATAGATAAGCAAACTATAGATTTTATGTGGGAGCGCTAACTTGAGTTCAAGGAAAACCACGTCAGGGTTTGTATGATCTGGTGAAAGATGCTGTTTTTAAAAATGGCCGGGAGTTCAGACCCATTTCAGGGGTGAAATGTGTGCTTCATTGTTTGTCAAAGTTGCAGGATTCATTGTTGAGTATTGTGGTCAGTTCTTAAAGAACAACTTGTCAATGCAGGAGAAACTTTTGTCTATCAGCCAGCTTGTCACCATTTCTGAGTGAGAGCAGCTGGCTCAAGATCACCCAACTGGCTTCCAGGTCTAAGGTAGGATTAGGACTTGAGTCTCTCTGGTCCACCATCTTCGCTGCTATGTTCTTGGGCTGAGAGGGGGTGACTTGCCCAAATTCATCCAGGGAGCCTTCCTGGTTGAAAGTCCAGACCTTTCTAATCCAACACTTTCAAAGTTTAAGTTTAAGTTTAAGTTTATTATATTTGTATACCGCCCTTCTCCCGAAGGACTCAGGGCGGTGAAAGACTCCACATCAGATGTGTGAATCAGAATCTAGATCTCCCAGCTTTTAATCCAGTGTTTCTCAACCTTAGCAACTTTAAGATGTGTAGACTTCAGCTCCCAGAACGGAGTTGGAGTCCACAGATCTTCAAGTTGCCAAGGTTGAGAAATGCTAAGGAGCAAGTTTCCACAGGAGAGCTGTCCAAGGTCCTGATTCGCTTGGTTTCACCTGCCCAGCTCTGATGCTGCTTTTACCTGATACAATACTCAACATTGGCAGCTTGAAGATGTCTGGACTTCATCTTCAGAATTCCCCAGCAAACTATACAAGCCATTCCTCCAAGGGATCAGAATCGGTATTACCAAGATGCACGCAGTGCTCATATAAAACGCTATCATTTTGCTCAACCGTGTTTTATTGACTAAAACACAGTTTAGTCAATGGCTCCTGATGCTCAAGGTAACAATGCCTCCCAATCAATTCTATGATGATCATCCTGCATCTAGATGATTAGAATGGGTTAAATTTGTTGAATTTGTCCTTGCTGGGCGGATCAATAAATCTCCAATATGATTCTGGTGGCATGTGAATTAGCTCATTGGGTTTATGTAGCTGCTTACTCAAAGTTCCCCAAAGCTCTGACATCCCATAATAAAAATCTGGCCAAACACTCTACATTCACCATGGCAACCATTCAAAGAAATCCCTCTTCTGCCAAGAGAAATAAAAAAGTGGAAGCAAGAAGGAAGGAAGGAAGGAAGGAAGGAAGGAAGGAAGGAAAGAAAGAAAGAAAGAAAGAAAGAAAGAAAGAAAGAAAGAAAGAAAGAAAGAAAGAAAGAAAGAAACCATCCTTCCTCCCTTCCTTTCTCACAGGAATTCTACTTTCCCATAAATACCTGAAGCAAAAGAAGAGGCCATTTGCATTACAAACAACCAAAAAAATATTTAAAAATTCAGGGTCCTTCAAATAGAAGCTTGGGAGAGAAAGAGTCATTTAAGCTTTGCCTCCTGAAGTCTTTTTCGACTGTTTCTTATGTCAGTGATATATATTTTTTCTTTTTTCTTTCCCCTACACCTTTGAAGGCAGTAACCCAATAATTGGGACTGTGTGGGGAAATCTGAAATGCAGAAATAGTTCTTGCTGTTATATTTTACCTCATTGTTTTGGTCTCTTGGGGGGAGGAGGAGAGGGAGAGAAAGAGGGGGGAGAGAGAGGGAGAAAGAGAGGGGGAGGGGGACAGAAGGAGAGAAAGAGAGAGGGAGAAGGAGGTGGAGAGAGAAGGAGAGAAGGAGAGGGAGAGAGAGAGAGAGAGAGAGAGAGAGAGAGGGAGAGAGAGAATCGTTATACTGAACTAACTCTTAATGATATACCAAGAGCAGCTTTGAACAGGGGACCCACCGCAACCATTTCCCAGCTACTGAATCCTGATTAAAGCAGAACCAAACCAAAATACAAATTTCATTGTCCAGAGCAGCCATAACGAGTCAAATGTGGACTGACATCTGAAAGCATACGATCCTTTCCTAATAGGGCAGTTTCCCATCATGGTTTCTGCCTTTCGATCGTGCAAGAGTCAATTTCCCATGGTTACAAGCCAGCTTCGTCCTCCTGGAGGACAGCTGTGAGATGACTGGCGTATGCTCCTCTACACGGCCCTCTTGAGGTTCTCCCAACGTTTCAGCACTTCCCTGTATTGTGGAATTTTTAGGCTGTAAACTCTGTGCAGGAAGGATCTTTCTATTATTTTCCCGTGTCCGAGTTTCAGACGCCTACAGAGGCATTTGTTTCCATTCAGCACCCTATCTATTTTGTGGTGGTTTCCTCTCCAAGTAATGGAGCCCAGTTAGTTGGGCTCCCTTTAAAAATGGCCGATCCCTGAATGAATCAGATCAATACTTCAAAGACTGCTGGCCAGGACACTGTAAATCCCCATCCTATCGTATTACAATATTTCCTGAATTGGACACCAGCCACCTCAGATCGAAAGACAGAATACATACATGCCCTAATTAATATAAATAGGTGTGCATCCAGGCGTGTCATTAATGTTTGATAGAGCACAGGAAACGAAATGGAATACAAAGCATCCTAACGTAGGTGGAAACACCTCAGCAGCTGCAATTTCAGACTGGTTTACAACTGAGTAATCCCTACCAAGAAAGAGACTTTTTAAGATCATGTATACCTAGAGGGTAAATGGCTGAGGAGGCCCTCAGCCATCCAGGTCCTGGTTGTCCCGAAGGTGTTGTTTTCAAGAGGCAACTGGGCTTTCTTTGTTTTGGCTTGAAGAGGTTTTGCTTCTTGTCCGAGAAGCTTCTTCAGTTCTGATTGAATGGCGGAGAATGGAAGGATTTATATTCCTTGCAGACAGCCAGTGGCCAGCCAGATGGCTGCAGCCACCTATCCAGGTGACCCTGAAGGCACGGATTACCCTCCAAGTGGCCTCAATGACTCTCAGAAAGAGCGCTAACAACCAGATGACTTGCAAGGATTATAAATCCTTCCACTCCCCAACCATTCAGTCAGAACTGCAGAAGCTTCTTGGGTGAGAAGCGAAACGTCTTCAAGTGAAAACCAAGGAAGTCCAGTTGCCTATTGAAAAAGCACCTTTGGGACTACTTGGGGGGGGGGAGGGTCCATTTTTCACACCAAATCATGTTCCTTACCCATTGATCGGAAGGGACCTGGTTATTTCCCCCAGCATCACCCTCAATTATTTTGACTGATTTTGCAATTTTGCTCTCTCGACACTTCAAACAACGACGCCAGGTTTTTCCCCGATTCATGAAAAATGCATGACGCAGAATCACCAACCCGACAATTAGCCTGAGAATACCGCCAGCCAACTTCACTCAGGAGGAATTGCCGCTCATTCGGGGCCCTGATTGACAAGGGAGCCCTGTTACCAAACTGGGTGACCTTGTCAAAGTGGCTTCCCCCTCGCCTGTGCTTGTCAGAAGGCCGCAAAAGGGGATCCCATGACCCCAAGACACTGCAAACCAACATAGATATGAGCCAGTTGCCAAGCATCTGAATTTTCATCCCCGTCACCCCGGGGATGCTCCAATGGCCATAAGTGTGAACCACGGTCATAAGTGACTTTTTTCCGTGTCATTTGAACACTCACTAAATGAACTCATGTAAATCGAAGACTACCGGTGTATCCAGAGCTGAAATCTCTTTTTTTCCTGCCTTCCCTTAATTTAAAGATTCCCACCGCAAGTCATGGTCAAGAGAGGTGATTCTTAGCTTGCATAATAATCGCTTCACCTTTCGTTCAGGTGTTCGCTTGCTCTTTCTTGCTTCTGCACATGCCCTCATTAGCCCTCAGACAGGCCAGGCAATTACATCTGTTTGCAAGCGATGACTCTGCCTGTTTCCATCGATTGCTTTAACAGAAAGTTAACAAACAGGCCCCTTTGTCTGGCCCTGAGCTTCAGCAATTGCCAAGCGGTGTTTGCCAACCTGGTTGTTATGCTATTCATCTGAAACATATTGCTCCTAAATGCCAGGGAGGAGGAGGAGGAGGAGGAGGAGGAGGAGGAGGAGGAGGAGGAGGAGGAAAAAAAAGATCACAATGGAAAGGACAATCTTTTCTAGTGGAAAAAAAAACCCCAAGGCATGTTGCAGTCTTTAAAAAAAATAAAATAAAATCAATCAGGATGATGATTGGCAAACCATTTTATTTTCTGAAAAGCAGCAGTATCTCTTCAACATGAAATAGCCTTGATGCTTTTTTCTTTTTTTCTTTTTTTCTTTTTCCTTTTGTTCTTTCTTTGTTTCTTTCGTTTTGGGATGCTCTGCCTTTTCTTTTTTTTCTGCATTAAAACGAAATGAAAACGAAAACAAAGAACGGAGAAGCCCGAGCAGAAATGGACAGCTTTTTTTTGCAGCCGTGGGTGGCTAGAAAAATGGAAAGAACAGAACATATTAGCCTCCTATAGGGCTGCAGGAATCACATATAGAGCCCTATGGGGTTGACTCATTAAGAGCTAATCCCACCTCCCTCCCCCTCCCCCGCTCAACGGACTGCCTCCTTCCCGATCTTCTGACCAGGATCCCCCTTTGATTGTACAGGCAATCCTCAACTTACAACAATGCATTTAGTGACTATTCCATCGCCCCAGTCCTGGGCCTTTCAGCTGGGTTTTATAAGATCTCGCAAAGTTGGAATTGATTGATTGAACTTTTTAGTCCCACCCAGTCTGCCGTTACCACCACAGCCATGCCCACCCAATGGGCCACGCCCACCCAATGGGCCACGCCCACCCGGCACCCGACGATACATAAGTGGGTTTTGGCTTGCAGTTTGGGCACTCGGTCTCTAAAAGGTTTGCCATCACTGCCCTAAGTGGAGTTCATGGTGACCTAACCCTAACCCTAAGTGGAATTTTCCTCCTATGGGATTTTCCCATGTATTTTACCAGGAAAGATAGGGCAGGCTAGAAAAGTCAGTGTCCTCCTAACCATACCCAAGCACTCTGAATTTGTTGGCAATGTCCATTTTCCCCTCTGAGTTCATGGTGTCTGTTACTGTCCTCCTAACCATACCCTAACCATACCCAAGCACTCCGAATTTGTTGGTGATGTCCATTTTCCCCTCCAAGTTCATGGTGACCTAACCCTAACCCTAAGTGGGATTTTCCGCCAATGGGATTTTCCCATGTATTTTACCAGGAAAGATAGGGCAGGCTAGAAAAGTCAGTGTCCTCCTAACCATACCCAAGCACTCCGAATTTGTTGGCGATGTCCATTTTCCCCTCTGAGTTCATGGTGTCTGTTACTGTCCTCCTAACCATACCCTAACCATACCCAAGCACTCCGAATTTGTTGGTGATGTCCATTTTCCCCTCCGAGTTCATGGTGACCTAACCCTAACCCTAAGTGGGATTTTCCGCCAATGGGATTTTCCCATGTATTTTACCAGGAAACATAGGTAGGGCAGGCTAGAAAAGTCAGTGTCCTCCTAACCATACAAAAGCACTCTGAATTTGTTGGTGATGTCCATTTTGCTCTATGAGTTCACAATGACCTTACCCTAACCCTAAGTGGAATTGGCCACACCCACCCAATGGGCCACGCCTACCCGGCACCCGACGATACATACGTGGGTTTTGGGTTGCACTTTAGGCACTCGATCTCTAAAAGGTTCGCCATCACTGAGTTAGATGCAGTTGTGAAGCTGCAAAGGCTGTTTCTCTCCCCCCACCCCCACCCCCCCAAAAAAAATCACTCAGGGTTGTTAAGTAGGAAAGAAGGAAGAACCGAAGCACCAGACAAGATTTTAGGAATGGCAGTTCTTGGCTCTTGGCTTGCTTATTAGAAAGCAGCTGCTGTAAAATATCCCTTTCTCTGCCAGCTTCTTTTTTTTATGATTTCTTCGGTGATGCAAATGTAAAACTTTCGAAGACGAAAACAGTACGATAACCGAATAAAAAAAGTTGGAAGGGACCTTGGAGGTCATCTAGTCCAACCCCCTGCTCAGGCAAGAAACCCTATACCATTTCAGACAAATGGCTGTCCAGTCTCTTAAAAACTTCCAGTGTGGGAGCATTCACCACTTCTGGAGGCAGGTTGTTCCACTGGTTAATTGTCCTCACTGTCAGGAAATTCCTCCTTAATTCCAGGTTGCTTCTCTCCTTGATTAGTTCCCATCCGTTGCTTCTTGTCCTGCCTTCAGGTGCTTTGGAGAAGAGGTTGACCCCCTCTTCAGAAACTCCAGAACTGATAATGCAGGAAGTAAAGAGAAAAAAATAGTGGAAATCACAGGTGGGGTTCAAACGTCAAAATACCTGTTGATCCACAAAAAGAAAGGGGCAGGGATTCCACGATGTGGTTGGGAGCTGCCATTTTGACTTTTTTGACCCCCCCCTCCCTTTCTGGTTGTCCTGGGCCTTATCTGGCTGATCCAAGCAAGATTCCAGCAAATGGAGACTAGCTCTTGCCGTTCGCCCACATCATTAATGGGTCCACGAAAGCCCGTTTAGCATCTCTGCCTCAAAGAAGTATCAGGCAGGAAAAAAAAATCTCAGTAATTGGCTTCAGACAACCTGACAGTAGCCTTTTATTTTATTTTTAAATCCCCCTGCTGGCATATTACTAACCAAGTTTCCTCACCAGGTGTATCATCATTATGGCACTTAGTTGAGAGAAAATCATTGCTTCTCAAGCCTTGAATACTTGATGAGGTGGTAATTTCTGAGTCTTCGGAGATCTTGAAAGCAAGCAAAGATTTATCAGGGTCCTTGGATAAATCAGAAGATTATTTGGGCCGAGAGACGTAGTGGTGGTGGTGGGGTTTGGCAGAGAGCTTCTCCTAAAGAAGGAAAAATAAATAAATCCTGCTTTCAGATTCGGAAGATGTAGGATTTCCAGTCCCACAAATTCTTCAGAGTCATTGGTGGGACTTGAAATATGACATTTTGAGAAACTGCAGGGTGACTAAAACTGAGACTCCATAAGATAACACAAACACAATTGCACACACACTTATGTGCTTTTTAAAAGGAGGATGTTGTGTAGTCACAGGACGTCTTCGGAGATCACAAATGGGACCACAATTTCCATTGCTAAGCAAAGGGAGTGGTTAAGTGAATTCTGTCTTATTTTTATGGGCCTTTTTTGCTACAGTTGTTAAGCAAATCATTATTAACTGAATAACAGAATAACGGGACCTTTGAGGTCTTCTAGAAGGCAAAAATATACCTGTCCCGGGATAATGTTGCAGGATCCAGTCTGGGTCAGTCACCAGGGCCTGGAGATTTAGTCTCTCGAGCTTTCGGATTTGTTTTCTGATGACAGGCTGCCAGCCCGTGGGCTGGACACGTCATCCGGAAGCCGTGCCCATCCCATTGCCAGCAATGGCAAAACCGTCCCAATACTTTGTGCACGTCACGTGACGTCGCAAGTTTGACATGTCTGGGCTACAGCATGAATTCAAAAGTTTGAAACCCTACATCTCTGGTCCCGGTGACCGACCCAAATTGGATCCTGCCATGGAAATACCTGCCAGTTCCCCGATTCACTGAAGGCCATTAGAAAGAGAATCAAAATCTTGCCCCTGATATATTTTGGTATATATTGGTTGAACAAGGGAAATAGTTCAAAGGGCAGAATTCTTGTAGCAGTGTCCCTTAGTAAGAGAATAAATCTTACTAAGAACATTCTTGGAGAATGATGCTGAGAGAAAAATCAAGTTTGGTCTTAGATAGATAGATAGATAGATAGATAGATAGATAGATAGATAGATAGGTAGGTAGGTAGGTAGGTAAGTAGACGGGCAGGCAGGCAGACAGACAGAGACAGACAGATAGATAACCTTTATTGTCATTTTTTACTGTGGGCACGACGGCACACATTAAAAATGAAATTTAGTTGCTTGCTCTCAAAGTCTACACATACATTTAAACATACTATATATACAACAAGGATCTTAATAGCTTTCAAAATATGTGTGGCTTCTGGACCTCTGGTTTCCCCATGGATACATGTTGGTGCTGTGGGAGCACATCTGATGGGGCTCAGATTAAATTCCTTCTCTGGGTGCCTATTGTTGGCCAATGTGGAGATTTGTTCCACTTAGCCCCAAGAAAGGAATGTCACCATGTGACGATCTTAATTTTAATCATCATAATCACATCTCCCTATCTGTTTCTCCAGCATGCTAATTTGTGAGCTGAATGTCTTCCAGCAAGCTAACCACCTCTTGGCAACTACTAGCAAAACACACACACAACCTTTTCTTTTTTTCTTCCTTTCTTTTACCCACGGGGTGGTGGGGGTGGTGGTGGTGGTTCTGAGAGAAATTGAGTGGAGACCCTGTCTACATGGCTTGAAGCTTCTGAAGAACTGGCAGGAGATACAGTACATCTAACTAATCAGACCTCCTGGGTTGGAATATGGAAAATTAGCAACAATATTCAGCAGGCAGCTAAGCAAAACGGCACAAAGCCTTGGATTTTTGTTCAGAAAACAGAGGAGAAAAAATATATATCCTGTAATAAAAAAGGGATCTTCATACTAAACAGGGGCCAATGTAACTGCAAAATCAATCGACGACTTCCCCTACGATGCCTCCGGCTTCTTAGCTGAGCTGTTCTAAACATTTCCAGCAATCAAGTCCCTTGTTCCTCTTACAAATATGCTCCCAGACTGCTTTGCTTCTAATTCCATGTTCTGTCCTGAACTCCAGCCTTGGGGAGGAACATCCCCAACTGTTAAAGAAATATTGCTGCTCGCTGCTTTAAGTAAGCACCCCCTTGTCAGTTAGCAGACCTATCTGGCCATAATCAAAATGGCTCAGCTCACCACCATAATTCTTCTCCGGTCCCCGTGTTCTTGTAGGATGGTAGCAGAAATGCAGGACGATCAATGCAAACAAAGTTGGGTCAATGGAGCCCAATAGAAGCATAAGGAGAATAGAGGAAGATTGATGGTGCTAGAGAGGGCAAGGAAGACCATGGAGGAGTAGAGATACAAGCGTTAGGAGGAAGGGCTGAAAAATGAGAAGGGGGATGGGCTTAGTTTTGCAAAGAGAAACCTTCAGTTGGTGTGACTTAAATGTTGGAGCAATGTTAGTTGCTGCTGCCTACGTAGTTGCGGGTGTCCTCATATTTTAGGATTGCTGTTATTGCTTTCATCTTAAAAAAAACACCCCTTCCCTTTTATGACCCTATAATTCCTTATTTTGGGTTAGAATCGGGGCAACTGAATGTTGTTGAGCACTTACTGGCCGCTTGCCCTTCCTGACACCTATGCAGAGTTCGCAGCAGATATTTTCTCTTTGCACCCTGAGAGAGGAAAAATGTCTGCTGCTACCTAGGATTCAACTCTCAACCTTCTGAGTGAGAGGTGCGAGGCGAGTGCCTTCACCACTAGGTCACCCTGCCATTCCTATTGTTTTCATCTTTAAAGATAAGGTAAAGGTTCCCCCACACATGCGTGCTAGTCGTTTCCGACTCTAGGGGCCGGTGCTCATCTCCCTTTCAAAGCCGAAGAGCCAGCGCTTATCCAAGGACGTCTCCGTGGTCATGTGGCCGGTATGACTAGATGCCAAAGGCGCACGGAGCGCTGTTACCTTCCCACCGTGGTGGTCCCTATTTTTCTACTTTCATTTTTATGTGCTTTCGAACTGCTAGGTTGGCAGAAGCTGGGACGAGTAACAGGCGCTCGCTCTGTTACGCGGCACTCGGGATTCAACTTTAATGTCCTGCTAAACCCTTGAAATCAGTCAGCAGATTCAGATGTTTTAGAGAGATTCTAGAACATTAAAATGTACGGACTTCAACTCCTGGCATTCCATGGCCAGGGAATGCTGGAATTTGAAGACCACACATCTTAATGTTGCCAAGGTTGAGAAACATGGCTCTAGAGATCCTTGAGTCTTACTTTTCCGTCTTACTTGAGTCTTAAGACTAAATCTCGACTTTAATTTGAGGAATGTTTTGGATCTGCTCACATTTCAATGGCCCTTCCTGCATTTCTGTTAGGCACAGAAATCAAAGGATATTGTGGTGGTACTGTAAGATCTACAATTCTGGAGATATTTCCAGGAAAAAAAAGCCAATGCTGGGAGACATCTAACATTGTGGATTTCCTATCACACACAGGCATATATTCTGCAGGAAAGCCATTACCTTTCACAAGATGGAAATTTTAAATGAATACAAATACCTGCTTTCCTCCTTGATTTATCCCTCTATTTCCTACCTCACCTATTCTGTCCATCATTTTTATTGCTCTTGAAGAGAATAGATGGAGGCAGGACTTGGGGCTGATGTCTCCTTCAGGATTTAGGGACTTTGTTGTCTCTGTGGGGTGAGGAAGGGGATCACAGATCAAAGGAGATGTATAGGCTGGGCTACTCCAAAGCATGGCCCAGGTTAGATATCAAAAGGCAGAAGTCAATATAAATTCTACCCTGTGCCAAAAATGTCATCGCAGTAAGAACTATTTCTGATAGAGCAGGGCATCCATCAGCAAATCTCCTCCTCCTCCTCCTCCTCCTCCTCCTCCTCCTCCTCCTCCTCCTCCTCCTTCTCCTCCTCCAATATGTTGTACAAATATTCCCTCTCAAAATCTTCTTAGAACATCAACAAGGAGATTCCATTGGTTGATTAAATCCACTACTTAGCCATTTTTTTAACCTGCAAAATTTGACCGAGCATGTTTGATTTGCAAACTCTAGTTTATGCCTTTCTTTAATATGGGGATTCTCCACGGATGAACTCATAAATGCCTAGGAAACAGCTATCCCATAACCGTGAATTTTCTGCAGCTAATTTCCTCGAGTATTGATAATGTTTTCAAGGAGCAACGCAGCCAGACCCATCGCTCCAGAGACTTTATTCAAGATGAAAACCGAGCGATCATTTCTCATAATGAAAACAAAATTCTCTTGTACAGGATCCCAGCGAGCGAAAGTCTAAAAAAGACAAAAGGCTGACAAGGGGATACTTATCAATAAATGGACTTTTATGGACATTCTCGGCTTTCTGCACAGCAGCTGACGTTCAATAAATCTCCGCAGTCAGTTCGCAAGCTCATGTGTCTTTGTCTGGTGGCTACCAGGTGATTTTTCATATCTCCTTTTCCAATAAAGTTTAAAATAAACAAGGGCCTGATTATTTTTTCTTCCTGCCTGTTATGGGATGGGAAAGGTTATTGATCACCTTCTCAACTCCTCAGGTTCTATAGAGTTGACACATCACTTGGTATGACTTTAACACATTAAGGCTTCATCTACCAATAGGGTCACCAGATTTTTCTTAGTTGTTTAATCTACTAGTTCCTACTTGATTTTATAAATGAAGTTATGTGAGGCATAAGGACAGCTTTGCTAAAGAAGACGAAGGCTGTTCTTAATTCAGCATTTTGTTTCTCACCAAGACCAACAAAGTACTTTGGGGTTTCTTGAAAATAGGACATGGAAGGTATTCTTTCTTATGAAGTTGTTGTTCAACTTTTTTCCCCCAGTCCTGTTGCCTTAAATCTGAAGATGACATTGAGTTTCAGAGCTGCCAAGCCTTCATCTACATGCCTTCCGTGAATTTACTCAACATCCTTTTAAAATGATCTAACTCAGGGCTCTCCAAACTTGGCAACTTTAAGACCCTTGCAGACTTCAACTCCCAGAATTCCTCAGCCAGTCATGCTGGCTTGGGAATTCTGGGAGTTGAAGTCCACAAGTCTTAAAGTTGCCAAATTTGGGGACCGCCGATCTAAGTGAGGGCTATTTCCATAACTTGTTTTAATGACCTCCACCATATATGAGTGTGAAGATGCCCCCTTTTGTTGCTTCTAAAAGTCTTTCCAATCAGTTTCATTTCTTAGCCTAGTGTAGTGTTTTTCAACCTTGGCAACTTTAAGATGTGTGGACTTCCAGAATTCCCCAGCCAGCTTGGGAATTGAAATCCACACATCTTAAAGTTGTTAAGGTTGAAAAATCCTGTACGCTACAGGATGAGTAGCGTGGTGGCCTAGAGGTAATCGCCTCTCACTTGGAAAGTTGAGAGTTCAATCCTAGGCAGCAACAGATGTTTCTCTACCAGGGTGCAAAGAGAAAATATCTGCTGTGAACCTCACTGTAGGCATCAGGAAGGGCATCCGGCCAGTAAAGGCTCATCTCGACTCCACCTCAATAAAAGGGATTACAGGGTCATAATAATAATAATAATAATAATAATAATAATAATAATAATAATAATAATAATAATAATAATAATAATAAAAAGCATGCTACAGGAAAATAAGCATATATTCGTGGTGGTTGTGCAGAAAGAAAAGTAGAAATTGATTTAATTATGTTAGTTGCGAAGAACATTGGCATTTTTCTTAAAGCGCAAAGTGCAAATAATGACAACTGTGGATTGTTAAACTTTACTTTCTTCTTCTTCTTCTTTTAAAATGATTTGTGGATCAATTAAATGGGATGAAATGCTCCCAGTCCAGATGAACATTGGCCCACGCATCCAACGATCAAGTCGAGACAATTTTTCCCCCGGCAATCTTTTTATCAACGTGAGGATGTAATGGGAGAAAAACACCAAACTGAAGTTAAACTTACTTGCTTTAATTAACATTTCTCTTAATTAAAATGGAATTCAAAGGAGGCAAATAAAGGTTCTGAGCAAATTTAGGCACCATAAAGCACCGGGAAAGGCAGGTGAGTGTATTGATCCCAACAGAAGCCGGCGCTACGATCCCATCGGAGCTACCGATAACATCACTAACTCAGAAGATGTTTACAGCAATTAGTTTGATGGTTTCTTAGAAAATTCCCTACCCCATGATCTATATTTTGGCGAAGACTTTGAAAAACCACTCATAGCTATGCTTACGTGTTTGTTTATTAGATTTGTGTGCTGCCCTTCTCATCTAAAGGTGAGGCTGGGCGGCTTACAAACATTAACAAAGTAATAGAATAACAGAGTTAGAAGGGCTCTTGAAGGTCTTCTAGACCCACCTCCTGCTCAGGCAGGAAACCCTACACCATTTCAGACAAATGGCTGTCCAGTCTCTTCTTCAAAACCTCCAGTGTTGGAGCACCCACAACTTCTGGAGGCAAGTCGTGGCACTGGTTAATTGTTCTCACTGTCAGGAAGTTTCTCCTTGGTTCTCGGTTGCCTCTCTCCTCTCTCCTCTTCTCTTCACCGGTAAGCATTAAAACGGTAAAACAATAAATGACAACATCTCAGAACATCATCATCATCATCTGCCTATCCCAGCTCTTTGGGATGGACTCGATAGGAGGACAAAAACGCCAAATACGGTCTGAACATCTGGCTGATTGTGTGATGAGCCACAATTTACAACTGAAAGATAGGGAGGGAGCAGAATATTGGGTGAGAAATGGGATGGGCTCTTAATCCATCAACCCCCTCCAGGGCGAAGCTCATCCACTGAGATGCCAAGGCAACTGACAGAGCCAGGTCTTCAAGCCTTATGGAAGGCCAGAAGGGTGGAAGCAGATCTCACCTTGAGGGGGCAAGATGTCCCAAAGATCAGGGGCCACAGCAGAGGAAAGCTCTCTCTCTCCTGGACCCTGCCAGGCAAAATTTCTTGGTTGACAGGGTCCGCTACATGTCCCTTCCACTGGCCCAAGTGGGGCAGATCAATCCCATTGGGCTAAGATGGTTCCTTAGACAGCCTGGCTCCATGCCACGAAGGGTTTTCTTTTTGCGCACCAATCCAGAAACACTTTTTTGTGAGACGGGCGACCCTCTGCATTTGATAGATGGATGGATAGATAGATAGAGCAGGCATCTAACCTCTTCCAACAGAAGAATATGGTTTTTTTTTTTCAGATGTAGGACGGCAACATATTAATTTTTGACAAGCTGCTGTTCTTGCCAGTGAGTAATTGGCAGGTTCCTTGGGTTGCTGACAAAATTAAATTTGTCAGCAATTTGTGATTGTGGGCTTGATGCTGCTATATGACACTTCAGGAGCTTGGTGTTAGCCAACATGTCAACTCCTTCCTTCTAAATGTCCAAGCAGTGCCACACAACCCAAATGTTATTAATATCTATGGACCTCCTGATAACTGCTAAACTCAGGGGTCTTGACATAACAATGTTAGTGGAATTCAATTTTTCTAAATCCCAAAACAATCTGGCTGCATCTACGGAGCCATATGATGAATAGATTATCCTTGTTCTTGGGGGTTTATTACAAAAGGACAGAATGCCAGAGTTGGAAGGGACCTTGGAGGTCTTCTAGTCCAACCCCCTGCTCAAGAAGGAGACCCCTATACCAGGGGTGGGCAACCTTGGCTCTTTTATGACTCGTGGACTTCAGCTCACAGAATTCCTCAGCCAGCCACGCTGAGGGAAAAGGGAGAGGTTTCCATACTGAGCTATGCTGGCTCAGGAATTCTGGGAGTTGAAGTCCACGAGTCATAAAAGAGCCAAGGTTGCCTACCCCTGCCCTAAATCATTCTGGATAAATGGCTGTCCAGTCTCTTCCTGAAAACCTCCAGCGATGGAGCACTCACAACGTCTGGAGGCAAGCCTTTCCACTGGTTAATTACAGAATAACAGAGCTGGAAGGGACCTTGGAGGTCTTCTAGTCCAACCCACTGCTCAAGCAGGAGACCCTATACTATTCTCATGGGTCTTCAAACTCGGCCCTTTTATGACTCATGGACTTCAACTCCCAGAATTCCTCAGCCAGGCACTCTGGCTGAGGAATTCTGGAAATTGAAGTCCATGAGTCATAAAAGGGCCGAGTTTGAAGACCCATGCTATTCTGGACAATCAGCTGTCCAGTTTCTTCTTGAAAACCTCCAGTGTTAAAGCACCCACAACTTCTGAAGGCAAGCCTTTCCACTGATTAATTGTTCTCGCTGTCAGGAAATTTCTCCTTATTTCTAGGTTGCTTCTCTCCTTGATGAAATAAATAAGCAAGCTGAGAAACGTTTGGAGAAAGATGCTGGTAGAGCCTGCGTTTTTCATGTCCATTGTGGTGAATTCTCTTTCAATAGGTCACATCATTTCACTGGAGGAAAAAATCCAGTAAATTGCTATTCATCATCCTGGCCCAGAAACGTTTCCCATCGGGAGATGGTTGATGGATCATCACCGAACATTTCACCTATGAGCAATGGCCACTTAAATGCTCCAAATACACAATAAACACATCAGTATGGAAGAAGCCAAGGACCAGAAAACCCCAAGCTGAAAGGTTGCTCAAAACGGTTCCCTTCTAATTGGATCTCACAGAACACAGAACAAATCGAAGGGAAATTAGGACAAGGTCAAGAGAGTTTCAGAGTTAAGCTACCCAGCCAAGGTGCGAGTTTGCTGCAGTTGCAAAACCATGCATGCCCATTGAAGGATAACTCTTTCCCATTCCAGAGAGATTCCTTCCTTTGAAACAGGATAGGAAGAGTAGCGACCCTTCTGAACTTTGATGTTGGAGAAGACTTCTGAGGATACCATGGACAGCCAAGAAAACAAAGCAATGGATCACTGAACACATCAACCCAGTTCTCACTTGAGGCTCAGGTGATCCTAAAGGGAAGATCAAGCTCTCAGGAAAAAAGCTCTGGTGCCGGGAAAGGTGGAAGGAAAGAGAGGAGGGTGACTAACAGCAGGAATCAGTCCGTTGGAAGAGCTATAGGAGCAGGTGAGAACATCATGGAGAACATCTGTCTATGTGGTTTGTAAGAGCCAACACCAACTTGAGGGCATATAATTAATATGAATGTCTATGGAGATTCTCATTCATCCAGGTCATGGTTGTCCCAAAGGTGCATTTTCGAAAGGAAACTGGACTTTGTCTAAATTCCAGTTGCCTTTGGGAAAAAGCACTTTTGGGATAATCAGCATGAAGACCTAGCTCTCTTGACAAGTCTACAATGCTGGAAAAGACAGAAGGAAAGAGAAGAAGAGGATGGCCACCAATATGGCGGTTGGAGTCACTTACAGTGTTGATGGAGGAACTGTTGGAGGACCTGGAAGCCCATATTAGGAACAGGTCATCCAGGAGACAATCTACCTTTGAGGTCATCGGGAGCCTAGAATGATTTGATGGCACACAATCGATTTATCAATCAGTTAATTGTTTTAGTCTAGCTGGGAACATCTGCATGGCTGAACATTCTGCACGTGGACCAGCTTTCCAAGACGGCATTGCTTTAGCAGCCATGTGCTTTCTTTGCACAGATGGAGACAAGATGGAGAAGGCTTGGCAATAGCTCTCCAAAGTCCGTGTTGTATCCCTGAGAAGCTTACAAAGCACTGAGTCATAAAACAGTCACACCAGGACCGAACTGGTGGAGATAGCAGGGAGAGAAGGCATGGAGCAATGAAGGACATCTCCCCCCCCCCGCCCTTCAAAAAGAATCTGGACCTGCCAAAAAGTTGCCGCTAGGTGGTGCTTCTCTATTTTTGAAGGACTGGCAAGGACAATACAATGTCTCTAGTGGTTGTGCTAAAAGTGACAACTTCATGGCAACTGAAAGGAAGGAGGAGGAGGAGGAAGATTGGGGGATCCTTGGTTTTGTGCGCTGTCTGCATCCCATGGATGGGGCTTTGCTTGTTTGTTGCTGGCATGACGTGGCCCAGTACTGGTCCATAGACCAGGGATTGGGGACCCCTGACCTGGACCATTTCCTGGTGCCTACATTGCTCTGAAGGGACGCGGTGGCTCAGTGGGTTAGGACGCTGAGCTTGTCGATTGGAAGGTCGGCAGTTTGGCGGGTCGAATCCCGAGTGCCGTGTAGCAGAGTGAGCGCCTGTTACTCGTCCCAGCTTCTGCCAACCTAGCAGTTCGAAAGCACGTAAAAATGCAAGTAGAAAAATAGGGACCACTATGGTGGGAAGGTAACAGCGTTCCGTGCGCCTTTGGCGTCTAGTCATGCCGGCCACATGACCACGGAGACGTCCTCGGACAAGCGCTGGCTCTTCGGCTTTGAAACGGAGATGAGCACTGGCCCCTAGAGTCGGAAACGACTAGCACGCATGTGCGGGGGAACCTTTACCTTTACCTTTACATTGCTCTAGAGAACTAAAGCCAGGATTCTCAGCCGAGCTGGACAACCTTAGATAGGTTTGTGTGTATGTGTGTATGGGTTCTCCACGCATGCTTTGAGAAGCAAACCTACAGACTGCAGAAAGTGAGTTCTCTCTCCTGATATTAAAAAAAAGTGGGGGGAGTTAATGAGCTTAATTCTAAAAGTAGCTTAACAATCCCAGAGCCTCATGACCTGAACGCCTTCGACAAAATTACACCCCAGCCTCTAAAGGGCCCACTAGTTTGCGCCCCCCGCCCCCCCCAGAAGGGAATGCATGACTCTCGGCAGCCAAATTAATTTCAGGGCCGAGCTTTTGCAGTTATTACGCAGTCGCGTAAACAGCCCTTCAGAATAAATATTGATGAAAAATAGGCTGATGAATAAATCATGACTCTGCAAAAAAAGGGAGTAAAAATATCTTAATGAGCCCGTCTACAGCCACAGTCACTGTAGATCATGAAGCCCCGTTAATCATCATTAACTGCAATTAAACCTGGGCTGGTTTTTCCCCCACATATGGTGAAGGATCTATTTCTGGGATGATACCTCTGGTCTCCCCACGTGTTCCTGCCCTTTGGGTGGAGGGAATGTGTTTGTGAAGCTTTTCTACTTTTCCTTCCAATCCCAGGAGGTGAACCACCCCCCCCCCGAAGATTTGTGGCGCTGTAGAATTAATTATCTTGCGCTTCTTCTGCATTTACATCTCCCCAAAGGCCGCGAGACTGCGTGTATGTGTGAAGTCTTGGAGAGAGCCATTCAAGATCGGAGAGGCCAACTGAGAAAGCCAGGTTGTATTTATTCTTTTCACCTTCCTGAGCACCGTTGATCACTTTCTTTTAATGGAGTGGAAGAAGCCACGGACCTGCAAGGCTGCCGACAATAAAACTGCCTCTTCTGGTGGGTTGACATTCTGGAGATTGGATTCAAGACTTTCTTAGGGACCGGTTACAAACAGTGAGGGTCGGGTCTGCTTTGTCCACCTCCCTGAAGCTTTGCACCGGCACGCCACAGGGCTGTGTGCTTAGCCCCTACCTGTACTCTTTATACACATATGATATGTCCTTGAAAAGATGTTTGAGAGAACATAGATCCGGTGGACCTTACGGGATTTCATCATGTGCGAGATCTCGGGGAAGAGAAATCTCAGCTGTATGAGCAAAATAAATAAATCCTCCCAATGTGCTAATTTGATGCAAGCAGGGAATTTTTAACACTCCTCCCTAGCTTATAAATTCTCAGGTGAGTTTCCACTTCCACTCAGGAACTGAATGATCAAGATACTTGCTTGCCAAATCATTCATTTCCCTGTAGGAACAAGGCAAACTTGGTTTGCTAGAACGCACACCAATTATACATATTTGGAGTTTACCATAAATATTAGTTCCTGAGCTTGGAACCATTAGCAGAATTTGCAACGCCTTCTGCTCTTCGATTTCTGCTCGTTTTAAACCATCCATTTTAATCATGTTTAATTTTCAACATTCTTTCATCTCTTTCTACTTAGTTCCCCGCCTGATCTTTCTGCACCTTCCTTTTCTTCCTCATTGATCTATTCTATGTGTCTCTTTTACACATCCTCTTAAGAAAACAACAACTAAAGCCCTTCTTTCTAAATTTCCTGCTTCAGTTAATTCCTCTTCTGTTCCATGGGTCTGTCAGGATAACAATCTCAGGTAAAAATCCAATAGGTTACAGGCTTCAATGGAAAGTTTATGTACGTTTTCCTCCAGGGTGCAGTTGGAGAACCCGTTCAAAAGTAGTATCTGATACTGAACACTACAAAAGCACATAGAAACTTACTGAGAAGCAGTTTGGTGTAGTGGTTAAAGGCCTTGGGTTAGAAATGGAGAGACCCTGAATTCCAGTCCTGCCTTAGGTGTGACCACAACCTACAAAATGACGGGCAGGTGGTGTACCAGAACAGACGCAGAAGCTATGGTCCAGTGATGAAGGTCAGTAATGCAGTCAGGACATCTGTACTTCATGATTTGGAAGTCCCAGGCCTCACTCATCTGGTGGCCAGCGACCCCGGAGATGTTGAGGATCCACTGCTGGTTCATCTGCTCCACAATCAGGTCCAGTCTGATAAATGACGAGCCGGATGGGACGATGGTTTTGATCCAGGAGCAGATACTTTTTCTGCACAGGAGCTGTTCACGCCACTGGAGCACACAGTTGTGTCAAGCACGTCTCGCATCGTGAGTTCACAAACTTGCAGGATGTGGGGTGCTGGATGTGCCCACCTAGCAGTTTGAAAGCATGCAAATGCGAGTAGATTAATAAGTACCATGCATCTTTGGTGTATAGCCATGTTTAGCCACATTACCACAGAAATTGTCTTCAGACAACATTGGTTTCCTTTGCTAAGAAACGGAGATGAGCACTGCACCCTGGAGTTAGGCATGACTGGAGAGGGGAAACATCTACCTGAAGTGTGAAGCCATCTGGGTGACTTTGGGCCAGTCCCTGTCTCTTAGCCCTAGAGAGGAGGCAATGGCAAACCTCTAAAAAAAGGTTGCCAACCCATCTACCTTGATGTATTGGCTATTTCTCACCAAAGGCACATCACTAATTGTGCCATCTGAATTGTGGCCACAGATTCCATAAATACAGGCATTCTCTAAGAGAATCATCTTTTTCTAATCTGCCAGACTGATTCCTTTGTCAGAGATTGAGTTTCCCTTGAATTGGGATGGGCTCCTTGAGATTGCACGATACAACAATGCATTTTTCTTGGCAACTTCCCCAAAGTGGGGCTGTCATTGCTTTCTTCCAGGAAGTTCTCTCTAGTTCACAGTCCTGGATTCTCATCCAGGTTAAACCACATTTAATTTTGGAAGATCAGCCGGGGATGAGTAAACAATGGCAGTCGCGCGGTGACTCATTTCGTTGCATGTTTCTGAATCCTGACAGTGTAATATGAGAAAGGAGGGGGGGAAAAGGTAAATTAATCGGTTCCCTTAATCTAGCATATGCCTACATTTTAAGGAACTTTGTATGTTTCTTAGTGTAATTTTTCTTCTTCTCCCTTTCCCCTTTCCAAAACCTTCAAAGTAAGGAAGCAAGGAAGCAAAGAAGGAAGCAATGAAACAATTAAGCAAGCAAAGAAGGAAGGAAATGAAGGAAGGAAGCAAGGAAGGAAGGAAGCAAGCAAGGAAGGAAGTAATGAAGCAAGGAAGGAAGGAAGGAAGGAAGGAAGCAAGCAAGCAAGGAAGGAAGTAATGAAGGAAGGAAGGAAGGAAGGAAGGAAGGAAGCAAGGAAGGAAGGAAGAAAGGAAGGAAGGAAGCAAGCAAGCAAGCAAGGAAGGAAACAAGGAAGGAAACAAGGAAGGAAGGAAGGAAGGAAGGAAGGAAGCAAGGAAGGAAGTAATGAAGGAAGGAAGGAAGGAAGGAAGGAAGGAAGCAAGGAAGGAAGGAAGAAAGGAAGGAAGGAAGCAAGCAATTAAGCAAGCAAGGAAGGAAACAAGGAAGGAAGGAAGGAAGCAAAGAAGCAATTAAGCAAGGAAGGAAGGAAGGAAACAAGGAAGGAAGCAAGCAAGGAAGGAAGGAAGGAAGGAAGCAAAGAAGCAAGGAAGGAAGGAAGGAAGCAAGCAAGCAAGCAAGCAATTAAGCAAGCAAGGAAGGAAACAAGGAAGGAAGGAAGGAAGCAAAGAAGCAATTAAGCAAGGAAGGAAGGAAGGAAGGAAGGAAGGAAGGAAGGAAGGAAGCAAAGAAGCAATTAAGGAAGGAAGGAAGGAAGGAAGGAAGGAAGGAAGGAAGGAAGGAAGGAAGGAAGGAAGGGAGTAAAGAACCCTCTAACTTTGGACTTGCAAGGCAAAGAAGATGAAAAAGACGCCAAACCTTCCATCGTTTTGGTTGCTTCCCAACGGAATTTTTCCGAGTTCTGTGGTATCCTTTTTGAAAAACAGGACCGACAGAAGACATTCACTATGTTGGGAGGAGAAAGGAACGGAAAGCTGAAAATGAATGGGAGTTTTGAAACGATGTTTGAATGAACTAACAAGAGGCTGGATGGCATCCTTCCCAGTGCAACAGAAGGGCCTTGAGAAGCACTGTTCCCTTTTCTCCTCCTTGTGTGTCTATTGCTGGCTTGGGAGGAAGTAAGTGACAGCAGTGAAAGCCGCTCCTAGGGATGGAAGCCTTTAAACACACACACCCTGCCAGTGTGAGGAAAGAGAGAGAGAAAAAGCAACCCCAAGGACACGTGATCCCCTGGGTAATGGAGTGAACACACTGGGTGCGTCTGAGGACACACGATAGCTAGGGGCACCGCATCTCTTCAGCAATTACGAATAGGAGCAGAAAGTGGCCGCTAATTGGAAATGGAACACCCTAGCAGAGCGTAACCGTTTGCAAGAAGCTCTGTCTCTTATCTACTTCTACGAGGAGGGAGATGATTTGTGAAAAGGGAACATCAGCCACGGGGTGGAAAGGACATCAGCTCAGCTCTGGGCAGCCTCACGATGAAGACTCATTTCAAATCCATCGGTTTCTTTTCAGGGAATCTTCTGTTTGGGAGCCAACGTCTTCTTCTGGTTCAAGGGACAATCTTCTCCCTTTCCTGGGAGGATAAATGTGAAGGGAGGGGAACTCATAGGTGGATCGGTGCATCCCTGAGTTCAGTTAGTGCACCTGCACATTTTGGGGGGCTTTGTTCACCTTGGACATGCTCAATTATCATGGGGTGAACCTCCGGATCCTTCAGCTCAGCGTTGCTCGCAGCATTTTGGATCGTGCGCTGGAGGAACTCAGCGCTCTTTCTTGACCTAGCAGAGCCCACGGTGTTCTCCTGGTGGGATTTCTGGAAATAATAGTAATTTTTAAAACCCTCTTACTGATGTGGACAGCCGGGTTTGTGCCTGGCTCAAAGCCAAGTGAAATTTCCCATCTCGGGCATCCATGTTCCTGCAGGAATCTCCCTTGATGGTCACCCACTTCTTTCAATAAGGTGGTACCCATAGAAGAGAATATTTGTAGCCCAAGGTTGAACTAAGGGGTCCTTGGTGCTCTCTGAGCTTGATTGTTTACTTGCAGATGCTTCATGACACAATTAGGGAACACAATCAGAGCTAGAAGGGAGTAGGCCTTGTGAAGAGGGGGAGGAGGAGAAGGAGGGGAAGGAGGACTGTGGGGTCATTGTTGCTATCTGATCTTGGAGACCTTTTATTACCCAACTAGGTAACATCAACAGTGCTCAGAGAGCAACAAGGACCCCATAACAAGATGACTTGATTACCAGGATTGGATCCTGGGCTGAGCCAGAAACTACCCAAACACCCTTTAGCCTAGGAGGTCACAGTGTTTTGTTTGAACCTCAGAGTAAGTAAGATTGAGAAACTTTAACTTTTGACACATGGTACTGTAGATAGCAGAAAAAGAGCAGAATTGGTGGAGCGTTCTCTGCTTTTGTACAATTTTTGGATTGGTAGATGTGCCTGGACGGGCAGCATCTGTGTTCAGCATTGCAACAGAGATAAAACATTGTCACTTACAGTAAACCATGACATGCAATTCTGTATTTTTGAGCTGTCACCATAGTAACAACAAAGTAAAGATCAAAGCAGCTTGCAAAGAGCAGGAAGGGTGGCTGTTAGGCCTCTTTCCTCCATGCATAACCAAAATTTAGCTAGCTCCGTCTTTCATTCTTGTTTTCAGCCAGGCAGAACTTCCGTTGCTGTTTAGATGCCTTCTTTGGTATTTGTCAAGCATTGTGGGTGCCTTTGACAGCCTGTGAACATGGACTGATTGGTGGTGGGACAAAGTAGAAGTTACATAATCAGAAATTATTCCCGAGCTTGTGCCAAAGGCAGGATTAGAACTCACCATCTCCTGGTGATTGGCCTAAAGTCATTCAGCTGGCTTTCATGCCTAAGGTGGGACTAGAACTCACCGTCGCCTGGTGATTGGGCCAAAGTCATCCAGCTGGCTTTCATGCCTAAGGCGGGACTAGAACTCACCATCGCCTGGTGATTGGCCCAAAGTCATTCAACTGGCTTTTATGCCTAAGGTGGGACTAGAACTCACCGTCGCCTGGTGATTGGCCCAAAGTCATTCAACTGGCTTTTATGCCTAAGGCGGGACTAGAACCCGCCATCTCTTGCCTTGTAGCCTGGTGCCTTCACCGCTAGACAAACAGATGGTCAATTGTATGAGACAGTCTACTCTGGCTCATTCAGGTAGTCACCTTCTTAGAAGTCACTCCTGACAGAGACGCCACTAAGGACTGAGCAGATGTTTGGAATGAACATATGCAAAAGTTAGACAAAAGAGAAATAGAATCTGCCTCTTCCACTTCACCAGCAATCAGTCTAATCTTCTGAGCCACTGACTCTCTTTGCCGAGTTATTTTCTGGAGAGGTGAAAATCTTCCGTCCTTTGAATTTCTATACCACTTGGAATTCCCCGTCTCTGTTCTTTTCATCTTCCTTCTGTGCAGGGGTCGGCCACTTGGGGTCCATAAAAATGGCATTCACAACCTGAACATTTGAACAAGAGAGAATAATTATGACCACAGCTGTATTATCAGAGCCTGTAGCTATAACAGGGTAAGGAAGCAAAGGCTGGAAACTCTTCTGAGAATAGTGAATGTCATTTTTGACAGTGCCATGTCATGACACCATTATTTCCTGCTTTTGTGGTTCTGGAGCCTGCTGTGGTTGTTCCTCCTCCTCCTCCTCCTCCTCCTCCTCCTCCTCCTCCTCCTCCTCCTCCTCCTCCCAATGCTCTCTTTTTCCAAATCAGATGTTCAGATTTGAAAACCTCCTTAGTATAAACTGGCCCCTAGATCAGCTAGTTTGAAAAATATTATTTAGAAAGACTATAGATCACCCACTCCCATGATCAGCATTTACCCACCATTAAGCAGAACGCTCTCCACCAATTTCTCCCTCTTGGTTATTATTTCTTTCTTTTCTTTTATTTTTGCCGTCGATTTTCATGTGGTCTGTAGCTTTCCCTCCTGCGCAAGGAGTGAGCCGGCAGAGGGAATGGAAGGAAGGAACCCTGAGATAAAAGTATATAATTGGTTTGACGGGGAACGAAAGCCCCAAACCTGTCTAATCGAAGAAGAGAGTGAGAAGAACCACTCTTTGGCATCCTCCCAAACAGGTTACCGTGTCTTAGAACTGACCAATGGGATGTAAGAAAGCCAGGCTGAAGCCACGGCCATCCGGGTAGAAGAAGCGACATCATCTCATGTGCCATGACACCCCTGGGGAAAGGATGCAGATTGTGTCATGGGCATAATAGCCTTCATCGCATAGGCCATTGTTTACAAGTAGTCCTCCACTTAACGACCGCCACAATTGTTGTTGCTAAGCGAGACTCTTCTTTAAGTGAGTTTTGCCCCATTTCACGACTTTCCTTGCCGCCGTCGTTAAATGAATCACTGGCAGTTCTTAAGTGAATAACAAGGTTGTGAAGCGAATCGGGCATCTCCCATTGACTTGGCTAGTCAGAAGGTCACAAGAGGCAATCAGGTGAGCCCGGGACACTGCGACCGTCATAAATATGAATCAGTTGCCAAGCGTCCAAATTTTGATTACGTAATCACGGGGATGGTGCGTTGGCCGCAAGCGTGGAAAAAACAGCCGCGAGTCCTTTTTTCCGGTGCCGTTGTAACTTCAGAGGGTCACTAAATGAAACGGCTGTAGGTTGAGGACCGCCTGTATTTCAGCATTGTTTGTTTCAGGCAGTGCTTTTTTTGTAAAAGAAAAAGGTGCCGGAACTCACACACGTCATACAACCTGCCTTGCCTACCCTACAAGGTTCCATCCAAAAAAGGTGCCGGAACTCCGTTCTGAGCGTTCTATGACCAAAAAAAGCCCTGGTTTCAGGGTTGTTCAGGATTCTTTTCCTGATTGCAAAAGAAGAAAGAAAAAGTAAAAGAAAAGGCGCCTTCTCATTGACCAAGTTATCATCGGGGGCCGATAGTGCATTTAATGATAGTCAGAACTGTTGTGCCAAATCTTCCTCACGTTTATGCCTTTTAGAACAGTTTGAAAATGGCTATTTTCCTCCACCAGAAGGGGGAAAAAAAGAGTGGTGGATCACTTAAAATAACTTTTGTACAATTCTTCACGATGGCGTTGATGCAAGATACGTATTAATCATGGTCTAAAAGCATCAGTGCTTTAGATTGGAGCTCCTGTTAAAACTACATCAGTGATTCCTTAAGCCCATCCTGAGTTGTTTAAACTTTATTGGAAGGGACCAATAAAAATTGTTCTAATGTTAACTTCTCTCTTGTTTAGGATGAAAAGAGATGGACTGGAGAGAGAGGGGGGGGGGGAGAGAGAGAGAGAGAGAGAGAGAGAGAGAATCATTTTGCCTCGTTTTCAATTTGCATTTCATAATAAGCTGTGACAAAAATCTAGATTTGTAGTGATAGCTTTATCGGGATTATGGAATAGCGTTTTTAAAGAATGGGATATATAAAGAAAAACTGCCACACATCAAGAATATTGTTGCTGAGTGCACAGATATTTCTGTGGCCTCTTTTCTTGTAGCAGCCAAGAAAACATGAAGCTCTGTTTGATTTAATCATGTCTACTAGCTGAATATATAAAATAATCTATACATTTGCAGCGTGTCGAGCAGACGCCTCAGTCTGGCAAGAGTCTGCCTATAGGCGTGAAACATGAAAAGAACTCAGCTTGGAAGAACCACCATGTGCCTTTCATGGTTTGGGGATGTTGCCTTAAGCTTGCGACATCTAAGGTCCATTTTTTTCCTGCTTAAATGCCAAGGACTGACATTCTTAGTCACCTGCTTGCAATGCTTGACATGGATTAAGGACCTCTTCAAGAAATTTCCCCCTGGCTGGTTTAGTAGAATTTCTATGCTGGCAGAGGATGAACTAGGTAACTTCTGAAGTCCATTCATGGTGTCAGACCTGCCCCAGCTAGGAAAGAAAGACCCTCGACTCCATTTGAAGTGATAGGTTCTTTTACTAAGGTTTAATGGTTGCAGCAAACGCAAGGCTAGATCTGAGATTCCCATGCAAAACATTACATGTTTTCCCTCTTTCTCCAGCCCTTTCCTCTTGACCACTTGATTCCTATCCAATGATGTGTCGCTCAGACGTTTTGGGAACAACTTGGATGCTTGGCACAATTTGGTGCAATTTTACATTCTTTTTCCCAGGCTAGGTGTCCTTGAAGACAGGAACAAGCTGGTTCTCGCACATCTGTTTTCCGTCAAACTGTCACCCCTCTCCTTCCACCTCATCTCTACTCTGTACATTCCCATCCCATCTGCCTCGCCCTTAAAATTTTATGACAGACTGCCAGCAAAGCACAGAGCTGAAGATGGCAGATCTGAGACATGGTCTTTCTGTGGAACAATGCAAAGCACAAGAAGCATGCTGGCTAGATTCGATCCCATTGTTTTTCTTTGGGGTTGTTAGACATGGCAGAAACTTGGCCCTGATAACATGCTGGGTGCGTGTGTGTGAAGGTGGTTGGGGAGGGGCGGGAAAGAAGAGGGGGAGGCCCCATAAAGTGAATTTGAGGGCAGCAGCTCATGGGAAGCTGGAGCGAAATGTCTTGCAAGTAAAAAGCCTGCAGTTGTTCATTAAGACAGGATAATGGAAGAATTAGTTGGAATTGGAGAATGCCAGAAAAGGCTGCCTATTAAAGCCCAGAGAAATGCTCATTATAATTCTCCAGGGGATGTGTGTGGCCGCTTCTGTGCAATGTATTACTTTCACACACACACACACACACACACACACACACACACACACACACACACACACAAACCAAAAAGGGAGGGGGGAAAGAGAAACTCTGCAACAACAACAAGAACAGAAGCAGCAACGAAAAGCTCAGCATTCATCTTCCAGAGAGATTTCAGGTCATCCTATAAAGAGGTAGAGATGACAAAGAGGGAGACAAGGAGAGAGGGAGGGGAGGGAGAGAGAGAGGAGGGGAGAGAGAGGAAGAGAGAGGAGAAAGAAGGATGTTATCTTAATCCTCCCAGAGTGAAATTGGGGATGAAGATGCTTAAGAATTGAAGGACGCTCAAGAATTGGGGGGAGGGACATTTTAAAGGTATTCTTTTTTGTGGTGGGGAAGTGTCAAAAACTATAGAACAGAACAGAACAGAACAGAACAGAACAGAACAGAACAGAGCTGGAAGGGACCATGGAGGTCTTCTAGTCCAGCCCCCTGCTCAAGCAGGAGAACCTATACCGTCTCAGACAGGTGAATGTCTAGCCTCTTCTTAAAAATCTACAGCGATGGAGCGCCCACGACTTCTGGGGGTAAGCTGTTCCACTGGTTGATTGTCCTCACTGTCAGGAAGTTTCTCCTTAATTACGGAGAATTAATTTTCTCCTTAATTAAATAGCAGATCTTGTGCTCTGGAGTTATTCTGGGGGGGTGGTGGTATAGAAGATGGGTATGGATTATTATTTAATTTGTAAACCTCGATGTTTGACGCCTTTCCAAGCTTATCGTTTTTCTTGTTCTGCATTTTAGGAAACCTGGCAAATCACATTGCTATCATTTGAAAGGACCATTGAACATCAGTATTGTCAACCTGAAAGACTCAGAGAAAGCTTTGAGCTGGGAGCAAGCAAGCAAGCAAGCCATGAGAAATGAGGCATACAGTATGTGCCCCACTGTTGGTTGCAAACAGGTTCAGTTTCCTGCTATGCCAGAAAATCCAGTCCTAGTGTGTAGAATTATGTTTACAACGGCCATTTTTATATTCCTCCCAGGCGCTACAGATTAGTGCTGTGAAATGTGAGATGACCACTAGATGGCAGCAAAATATTGGCTCTCTGTGTTTCTTTGTTGCCATCTAGTGGTTAACTTTGTAACTTAATTACAAAGGAAGTTTGGAAGGATGTTACTTACTACCATAATACTGTTTCCTTTTTGTCCTAATCCAGAATGGATGGATGGATGGATGGATGGATGGATGGATGAATGACTTATTCAGCATCCTTTTTATCCACTATTTTGCCCCAAGGATGCAGAGGAGAAAAGTAGCCATTGAAAATGGGAGCCTAGAGAGGCCTTCTTTGCATGCAGATTCTCTAGGATTTGGGTCAGGAAAGGGAAGGGATAAATCAAATCAGCAGTTCCCATATGACTGACCATAGAGTAGTTGGTTTAACTATGCAAGCCATAATCTATTTGGAGTTAACTCCAATTCAATTGCCTGAGTCAATTAATCCATATTTGATGTAATCCCCCCTCTCCCCTCCAATCCTCCTGATTGAAGTTGGGGAGACTGGGCTACCAATAAGATCTGATCCCCGCTCTGTTCGCTATCATCCTGGTAGTGGCTTGAGTGATACATTAACAAAAGATTAGGTTTCCCACTCTGAAAGTGATGGATGATGGAGGCTGGTGGGTCCAGAGGTTGACTTCCCATCCAACCTCTTAATGGCCAGCTGTGGCAATTGGATAATCTATGAGGTTAAGCTTTCTGTTGGCAATGCCATTTTATTACTGACAAATGTCTGTGCTGCTACAGAGAAACTGAAGACCTCTGTAACAATCAGCTGTAACCTGGCAGTAATTCACACCGGACCCGCCAAAACTTACTTCCTTCCTTCCTTCCTTCCTTCCTTCCTTCCTTCCTTCCTTCCTTCCTTCCTTCCTTCCTTCCTTCCTGTTTTTCCCTCCTTCCCTCCCTCCTTTCTTTCTGCCCTCCCTCCATTCCTTCCTTCCTTATTCCCTCTCCTCCCTCCCCCCTCCCTCCCCCCTTCCTCCCTCCCTTCCTTCCTTCTTCCCTCCCTCCCTCTCTCCCTTCCTTCTTCCCTCCCTCCCTCCTTCCTTCCTTCCCTCCCTCCCTCCCTCCCTTCCTTCCTTCCTTCCTTCCTTCCTTCCTTCCTTCCTTCCTTCCTTCCTTCCTTCCTTCCTTCCTTCCTTCTTCCAAAGTTCTGATGCATTCAACCCATTTTCAGTGCAATACTCTACATTGCACCCTATCGACTCTCATCTTAGCTATTGAATAAGATGAGGCTGTGTTGAAGGCAACAGTTCTTGTTCTGATCAAGCTGAGGAGGTGTTCCAATTGTTCTCCCTTTGATTGATCCACTCTGCCTTTCCATCTGTTTGGGGGAGGGGGGTGTCTGTGTGGGTATATATATCAAACCCAATTATGACAGGTGCAGCTTTATGTTTGCCTTTGACTTTTACGGCTGTCGTAAACAGCCCAGCTGGCACTTGACTGGGAGGAGTTACTGCTGAGAGAGGCCAGAAAATAAATCAAGCCGAGCTGTTCTGGAAATAAAAATAACCCTCTCTTCAAAATGCGCACATGGCTGTGTTCATACAACAAACAGAAACAGGTCAGGCAAAGACCTAACAGAGGTATTAGTACCACATGCTAAACTTTATTAGTATTCACCTGGGTTAGGTTTCGGGTGGCTGAGCACGGATTCAGTCCCTATCCAAACCGCAGAAATGGGCTCATTCTGGAATTGGGCCACAAGTGTTGTGTGAAAGAACCCAACTATCACCCAGTCTTCCTCTACCTGGACTTCGAGCAGGTTGCCTTCAAGGTGTGTCAAAAGAAGTCACATTGGTAGCCTGAACAATGCTGTTTTTTTTACAAATCTGACTGCCATAAGGAATGTAAACAAGTAGTCGGCCTTCAAACATGTGCTCACATTTGCCCTCGTGATCTTTTTGACATGTCCTTCAAGGTAGACCAGGTCTCTCTCTCGGCCTCCTTCCCTCCCTGCTTCCCTTCCTTCTGTCTTCCCTCCCTCCCTCCCTCCCTCCCTCCATTCCATCTCCCTTTCCTTCCTTCCTTCCTTCCTTCCTTCCTTCCTTCCTTCCTTCCTTCCTTCCTTCCTTCCTTCCTTCCTTCCTTCTCTCCCTCCCTCCTTTCCTTCCTTTCTTCTTTCCTTCCTTCCTTCTCTCCCTCTCTCCTTTCCTTCCTTTCTTCTTTCCTTCCTTCCTTCCCTCCCTCCATTCCATCTCCCCTTCCTTCCTTCCTTCCTTCCTTCCTTCCTTCCTTCTCTCCCTCCCTCCCTCCTTTCCTTCCTTTCTTCTTTCCTTCCTTCCTTCCCTCCCTCTCTCCTTTCCTTCCCTCTCCTTCCTTCTCTCCCTCCCTCCTTCCTTCCTTCCTTCCTTCCTTCCTTCCTTCCTTCCTTCCTTCCTTCCTTCCTTCCTTTTCTCCCTCCCTCCCTCCCTCCCTCCCCAGCAGGAATTGCATCATTCAGAAATAACTATAATATGAATTGTGCCAATCGCAGTGTAAGCATGTCATAAATCTCAGAGTGTCTAGCTCATTGTGCTAAAAAAGTGAAGCAAACATCTGTTGCACGGAAACTGTTCCTTCTCCCAAGAGTTGTTTGCGACCTGTTATTAAAAGTGTGTGTTTGTGTGTGGGAAGAAGTGCTGCCTCACCCCTACCCTTCCAAATTGCCAGCCCTAAGCACTTGTTCTTTCTCTGTGTGGTTTTTTTTTTAAGTTGACAATTAGTCATTTAACGAAGTGGCAGACGAGGAAGTGTAATTTGAATTTCAATGCAACATCTGAGGAACATTCAGGAATGGCAGCTTGTGATGGAGTTATCAATCAACGGGCCCCTCCTTGGGTTGGGAAAATTCAATTGTTATGTGTCCTCACCTTGACACCTCCTGAAGCCCCAAGATGATAGCAGTGCCCCAAACCTGACTGACTTGGATGGTGAAGGATGTCTTTTTATGCTCTGGAGATGGAAACTACTTCTCTCCCTTCTTTCCCACTGTCAGTAACTCCCACCCTCCCTCCCTCCCTTGCCACTTTCTCCTCCCTCCCTCCCTCTCTTCCTTCCTCCCTCCCTCCAAGGGAGGCAAATTTCTCCTCTGCTCTGAGCTCAGAGTCTGTTTGCCTGGGCTGTCCATCCATTATGCTTAGTGCAGGATCCCTCTGAGATTGGCCAGGGACGATAAGGAGCCGAGGGAAACAGTTGTAATTTATTCCTCTCTCACTTCCTGATTGCTATTCCCCCAGTGTTCCCTCTAATCGGAATCATTGATTTTTGAGGGCTGCAGGCAGCTCAGTGGAAAAGTTTCAGCCCCTTTGCGCTTGCAGAGACAAGAGCTCAGCAGGTGGGCAGAGTTTCTTTGAGCCCCTCCAGTCCAAGGAAAAGAAGGAAGGAAGGAAGGAAGGAAGGAAGGAAGGAAGGAAGGAAGGAAGGAAGGAAGGAAGGAAACAGGAGGAAGAAAGAGAGAGGGAAGGAAGGAAATGGGAGGGAGGGAGGGAGGGAAGGAAGGAAATGGGGGGAGGAAGGAAGGAAAGAGGAGGGAGGGAAGGTAGGAAATGGGAAGGAAGGAAGGAAGGAAGGAAGGAAGGAAGGCAAAGGAAGATGAAGGAAGGAAAGAACTGAAAGGTGTTTCCAATAATCTCTGTAGACAGAAATTATAACTACTCATATACAAAATCATTAAACTTGTATAGGCGTGAAAGGCTAGACCCACGTATTAAGTTTCAATTAAACTGATTTATCGCTCAGGAGTCTACAAAACTAACGTTTAGCGCTATTTTGGCATTAACTAAGAATTAACAGAATTCAAGAGGGGCTGGTCTTGGCTCGCTTGTGGGAACGTAGAGACTCTAGGCTAATTCCTCTTTTGACTCTGCCCCCCAGGCTGTGCCCCTCCTTCACCTAGTACCCAAATCTCTTGCCTATGGCCTGTTGGGATCCTGGATCTTGTACCTATTGCATCTCTTTGCTAAAGTGCCACTTACATAACTTCTCTGCTGAAACAAATCAAGGTTTCCTCCTAACAGGAAATGTCAGGCTGAATTCCCCAAGCCAGATATACTTCATTACAAGCTGCTGCCTTTTATTCTAGCTCCCTTTCCACCCCTCCTCCTCCTCCTTATTTTTTAAATACTCTGAATTTTAAGTGGAGAGCAAAGCCAAATCGTCTTTCTCTCCTAGATGTATATCCCAGAAAAGGGGGGGTGGCAGGTAATTTAAAACTCGTGTGTTTTCTGCTCATTGGATCTGTTTCAAACCCAGTAATTCTGAACCAGTGAAGCTAAAAATTTGCATTCCAGATTCCTGATTATGAAACTGTTTATTTTACCAATGTCTTACTGAACATACCAAGAAGTATGGAGACTAGGATCAGGAAAAAATGGGTTTATAGTAAGTGTAAGCTGAGAGGTGTCTCCTTCCAATAGGAACCAGTAGCCTTTGAGAATCATTACACGTAGGGCCTGTGGCTACGTTTCCTAAATTATCTCTAAGTAAAGGTAAAGGTTCCCCCGCACATGTGTGCTAGTCGTTTCCGACTCTAGGGGCCGGTGCTCATCTCCGTTTCAAAGCTGAAGAGCCAGCGCTTGTCCGAGGACGTCTCCGTGGTCATGTGGCCGGCATGACTAGACACCAAAGGCGCACGGAACGCTGTTACCTTCCCACCAGAGTGGTCTCTATTTTTCTACTTGCATTTTTTATGTGCTTTCGAACTGCTAGGTTGGCAGAAGCTGGGACGAGTAACAGGCGCTCACTCTGCTATGAGGCACTCGGGATTCGACCTGCCGAACTGCCGACCTTCTGATCGACAAGCTCAGCATCTTAACCCACTGAGCCACTGTGTCCCTAAAATTATCTCTAAATCACCCTAAATTATCTCTGAATCACCCTAAATTTCCTGTTTGCTAAACTTTGTGAGATTTCAACAACCTCTGCATGCTGTCTCTGAAGAGCTTGGGCAAAACTTTTGAAAGTGTTTGTCTTCCTTCTCCTTCTTCTCCTCCTTTTTTCCTTCCCCTCTTCCTTCTCCTTCCCCTCCTCCTCCTCCTCTTCCTCCTCCACCTCCTTCCCCTTCCCCTTCTCCACTCCTGCTATGAGGTGAAACTACCGGTATGTCTAAACAATTGTCTTCACTTGATAGCAACCATCCTTTCCTAGGAATTGAGGAAAGAGACTTAATTTCTTTGGTCTCCTACAGAGTTGAAGAATGCTTCATCTCTGCAGCTTGACATCTTTGCATCAGTCATGTCCCTGAGAACAAAGCAAGTTGCTTAGTTGATTTTCTGTCCTTTGACAAAGAAGTAGACTGTTTTGACTTCCATATTTTTACGGCGGGAGGCCCATATGTTTGTCCAGCATATCCTTCCATGTTTACTTGCCAATTTGCTTTTGGATGGCAGATTTAGAGAAGACAATGCCTTGAAACATTTCACCTGTATATTGCACCCTGTGACTGCAAAACCCAACAAGGTGTGTGTGGGGGGGATGCTTAGGGTTACCATGCCCACTTTTAGCCTTTGTTGAGTTGGTTTGGGAACTCCACAGGACATGGTGCCCTTATTCCTTCACATCTTGGGAGCTTTATTGGGGATCACAGAAATGCATCTCTAGCATGGACGTCTCAAGACTTTGCATGGGATGTCATCAGCTGTCTAATCTGCTGCTCTCCTTCTTCCATTCTTTTGTAATTCTGCTGTAAGAATCTTCTCCCTTTTTTCTTCCCAAGATTTCAACTTTTCTCTCTCTTGCTCTAGGCCATCATTCCACAACCTGCCACCCCTTGACATACCAGATAATCTCCTTCTTTCAAGTTTGCTGTTCCCTTGGAGGCATTTCAAGTGCAGACTTTGATCAGGTCTTCTCCATCGTTCTCCTTTCCCCCCCCCCCAGGCTGTCTGTATTCAACCCCCTGAGCCTCTTCTCGTCATGTGAATGACAACCTCTTACTAGAAGTGTGTGCTCCTATTTTTTTATTTTTTCCCCTTCTTCCAGTGTGGTGAAGCAAGGGCATAAGGCGAGAAGAAATCTTGCCTCGGTTGCGTAGGTGGTCAACAAACATGGTCAAGAACAACCTGCCTCCAGAAGTTGTGGGTGCTCCAACACTGGAAGTCTTTAAGAAGAGATTGGACCCCTATTTGTCTGAAATGGTATAGGGTCTCTTGCCTGAGGAGGGGGTTGGACTAGAAGATCTCCAAGGTACCTTTCATCTCTATGATGATGATGATAATGATGATGATGATGATAATGCTCTTACCAGCTCTAGACTTTCAACAAGGAAATCAAACAGAAGACATGGACACAAAGGGCTTTGCTGAATTTTCACAGAAGCTCTCCAGAAGAAAATAGTCTCCTACAATTTCTCCCAGGTGGGTCTGCCCTTGAGCATAGCATTCACACAGAAGATGCTTAATGGGAGGAAAGACCGCATGGTCCCTTCTCATGAGGTTGAATAGCAAGAGAGGTTGTGGTAGCTACTATCGTAGGTACTCTTTGGTGCATTGCTCTATCATTATCCAAATGCATCATCCAGTTTAGGGACCTTCAGCCCAGGGGGTGTCTTGTTTTCATTGGCAATTTATAGAATTACAGAATCGAATCGAATCGAATCAAATAGAATAGAATTACAGAATCGAATCGAATCGAATCAAATAGAATAGAATAGAATCAAATAATAATAATAGAATAGAATAGAATAGAATAGAATATAATGGTACCTTGGTACTCAACTGCTTTGAAATTCATCATATTTGGTACTCAGCACATTTTGACATGAAAATTTTGTCCCAGTACTCATCGTTTGTTTGGTACTCAATGCACAAGTTGAACCTGTCCTTGTCAGCTGCCTTGTAACTCACTATGTTATTCCTTATGGGGAAAAATTGTTTTAGTACTCATTGCTTTTGGTACTTTCCTGGAACCAGTTAATGAGGAAAACCAAGGTATGACTATGGCCAAAGAATTTGTCTCTGGTGCAGAAGCTCTCAGTGTGCAGGAAAGCTCTCAGTACACGTGGAATGGAGGTGGCATCTCAAACCACCATACAAGGCTGAACACCTCCGTAGCCTTAGCTGCCAACTTGATGGGCCTTCTCCTCAGCTGGCGTCCGTTCAGTGGCATGACAGGAATACCCAAAGAGTGAGTCACCGATTAGCACTCTTGCTGTCAGACCCACTTACATCTTTAGTGAATCTGACAGAAGTTTTTGTGAAGCTGGTTTCCCGTGCCACTTCCTACTTTTATCTTCCAGCTGCCTTTCCCCGCCGCCTTTCCTTTGGCAGCACAATGTCCACTTGTTTTGATAATTACTCCAAGCAGATGACATCTTTGTCAGCAGCAATGAAACCAAAAGAGAGAGAGAGAATGGAAGAATGAGAGGGAGGGAGGGAGGGAGGGAGGGAGAGAGAGAGAGAGAGAGAGAGAGAGAGAGAGAGAGAGAGAGAGAGAGAGAGAGAGAGAGAGAGAGAGAGAGGTTTTTCTAGAAAACGTTGGTCAATTTCTTCGGATAATTAAGAGGATGGGACTGTTGCCTGGGAATTTTATTTTCCCAATCTATTAATAATAATAATTATATATTATTATTTCTATATAATCATTATTAGTTCATTGGGGAATCACTGAAATGCATCTCCAGCACTGACTTTTGAAGGCTTTGCTTGGAATGTCACCTGCTATCTAACCCGGTACTCTTTGAACAGTCCCTAAATGAATGGTTGTAAGTTGAGGTCTAACTGTAATGGAAATGCTTCCTCCCATAAGCTGACGAAAAGATTCATTTTAACATTCCCTGAGATTAGATCTTGATTTACTCCAGTCCTTTGGGTCTGCATGAGCAATTCAAAGTGTGATATTTTGTCTTTCCCTTGCGGAGTTGAGTGATGGTCTGGTAAGAAGAAGAAAGAAGAAGAAAGAAGAAAGAAGAAAGAAGAAAGAAGAAGAAGAAGAAGAAGAAGAAGAAGAAGAAGAAGAAGAAGAAGAAGAAGAAGAAGAAGAAGAAGAAGAAGAAGAATCTGCTTTCTCTCTTAATAGCCATCTCTACTGCTTCCTCCACTCTACAACATTTGCATTATTAAATAAACTCAACTGAGCAGCAAACATATGGTAGGAGTCATAGCAAACAGACTAAGGGCATGTGTAAATAGCATCTGATCATCAGAGGGGGACCAGCCGGAGCAGAGATTGTGATCCAAAGTTAAAAGGAGAAGAGGCAGGTAGAATTTGGTTGGGTGGAGGGGAGAGATGGAAAAAGAGGCTAGGGGTTCCTCTCTGGTTGTAAAGAAGCATCCGAAAACAAGAAGAAAGAGAAATGTGGCCCAGAAATAGGGGATTGGACGTTGGAGTTTCTCAACCTTGAGAATGTTAAGAATGGTGTGGACTTCAACATCCAGAATTCCCAAGCCATCATAGAAGAAAAGGGAGGGAGGCACAGAGAGAAGGAAGGAGGGAGGGAGGGAGGGAGGGAGGGAGGAAGGAAGGAAGGAAGAAAGGAAGGAAGGAGGGAGGGAGGGAGGGAGGGAAGGAAGTTACAGTGGAAGAGGGAAGAAAGAAAAGAGGTATGGATGGAGAGAGGAAGGAAGGAAGGAAGGAAGGAAGGAAGGAAGGAAGGAAGGAAGGAAGGAAGGAAGGAAGGAAGGAAGGAAGGAAGGAAGGAAGGAAGGAAAGGAAGGAAAGGAAGGAACGAAGGAAGGACATCTGAGGTAGTTCAATCAAAGTTCAGTGTCATCCCAGATGACCGAGCAGGGCTCTTATCCATCCACACCTCTTCCCCCTCATAGCCATGGGAAGCCCAAATCTCCACCAAACTCAGGGCCTGAAGAACTATTTCTGCAAGTCAGCTATGAGAATTTTCTTCCCAGTGGCCAGCTGACAGATTAAACCAACCACTGATCCCCATACAAAAGAGGTGGCTGATCAAGGTGGGTGCCCGGGCAGTTACTTTCAGTCCCAGGGTCAATAAGGAAAAGCTCATGCCACCCATCATTTCACAATCCCGGAAGGTTTCTAATAATCCCAACCAGGAGCAGAGAACACCTCCCTGCCCATTGCACCACAACTGCTCATGATTCTAGGTTCAACCTCTGTCTGCATCTGGCCCCTTCTTCTCCTTCCTGCAGCGAGACGGTCCTCTTCTGGCCCTTTAAGGCTCCGTCCTCAGTGCCGCAACTGAAGAGCTATTTCTATTTAGTACCACTGCAGCAGCGGCAGCAGCAGCGGCTGCACCTGACGGAGCTGTTAAACCTCAAACAAAACATGTTTTCTAATAAGCCAGCATTTAATTAGCCACCTGTGCAATAAAGCCCTTTATTAAACTGATGCGAGCAGAACAGAGAGACCAAGGGTGGTGGGTCTCCTGGGGCTGGGAATGAGAGCTGCAGCTTTGCACAACCTTCTGCGTGGAATTTTAACTCTCTGCCTTTGGGGAAGGGCTGAAAGCCGCCCCTGTGTGGTAGGAATAATTCAGGCCCTCTTCCCAGAGCGAGAACATTTCCTCACTGCACAGAGAGCTACCCGTTGCATATGCTCAACTGGTTCCAATTCACCTGGGGCGGATTTGTCTTTTCCTACCATCAGGCACACTTTTTATGTGGCGCAAAGAAACACGCACAATATTTTCAGCAAGCTCTGGAGAGTGCAGAAATCTGGCTGTTGGGGAGAGAGAGAGCGGGGGGGAGGCTTCTGTTGGGTAGGACTTCCAAACCCTCCTTTCTCCCTCAGCATGACCGTCAAGCATGCTAAGTGAAGGATGATGGGTTCTGAGATCTGTGGGACCCTTGATCTACAAGGTACTTTGAAGTTCCAGATTATACCCTAAGCCAGGGCTTTCCCAGTTTGTCAACTTTAAGACCGGTGGACTTCAACTCCCAGAATTCCCAGCCAGCCTGACTAGATGGGGAATTCTGAGAGCTGAAGTCCACCAGTCTTAAAGTTGGTAAAGTTAGACACCCCTCCCCTAAGCCATTGGGTCTAAAATGGCTGAATTTTGAACAACCTGAAGTTAGTCAATCTGTCAGCCCGCCTCAGGTGAAAGATGTTGATCTCTAGCAGGCCGTGAACAAAAACAAAGGAACTGGGTTTTCTTTTTTCTTCTCTTTCCAAGTTAAAAAAGATCTATTGAGATCAGCAAAGCTGGATGTTGATTTTAAGTGGTATTTTGTGCAACTGAACGTGCCTTTGTGGTCTTGTGAATCCGTAGATTAGCCAACGAGCTTCCTGGTTTGGTTGGAGAAATAAAAAAAACAAATCAGTCACGTTTCTTAACCACGTTAGGTTGAAACTACCCAGCATCTCTAAAAGGAATATATTCCCATGAGGTCAGCAGCGAAAAAAGCACTGATAAGGTGACCCAGAAAAAATGAGAAGCATGAGGAATTTCATCCTGGATGTTATTATCTGATAAGCCGGAGTCTTTTTTACATCACATTTATGATGAAACTGTTATGTATGCAGGCACCTGCATAGCAACAGCCACCAGGGGGCGTTGGCCTGAACGGTTTCGGCGGGAAACCCAGTTTTGGCGGGAAACCTAGGGCCAATCCCATTGGCTGTCCGCTTACCTGGCCGGGTATTTAAGGAGGCCAGGTAACCCTCATTCCCCAGTTCACTACCCCCCTCCAATAAAGAGCTGAACTCACACTATGGCTGGCGTCTCTTCCTTGCGTCGGACCCACTACACAATAGAAACAGTGTAGGATGCCTTGTTGGTTAGTCTACCCCTCAGCTTTGTATGATGGTTCCTTGGAGGAGAGCTAAGCATTTCTTTTTCCCCTCCCTTATTTAGCATACCGAAAGGTTTTTTTACACAGGCTGGAAGGAGACCTAAAGAAGGAATAATCAGGTGGATTTTCACATTATGGAATTGGTTGACACTTGTCTGGAACTCTTTCGAAGAAGCAATTTGAAAGTCTTTTCAAGGCCAATGAGTCTCTTTGACAGCCTGTGGTGACTTTCTTGGGATACCTAGTAGCTGGATCAGGAGATTCAGGGAGTTCAAAGGAGTATAAAGATTCATTGCAAGCTTAAGCTCTCTACAAGAATTGGAACTACTAACGTTAAGGGAAATTAGCGGGAGTTAAGAACAGAAAGGGATTCAAGATGAGCTGGACTTAGCTCTCCTGCGGGTGCAAAGGAGCTCATGACTGATGATGCGTGTCACCCCTCCCTCGGGCGCAGCCTGGTCGCCTCCTACAAGCTGCTTTGGGACAAGATGGGAGTGGACTGAAGAAGTGGTTGATCAGATCGAGAAGAGCGCGTTTTCTGTCCTGACAGGGGAAGCCAATGTAGATCTACCTTGATCATCTCAAATGCACCCCAAATCAGTTCAAGAAGATCTCGCATGAAACCTATTCATCTCCTACCTTAACCTACCTCTTCTAAGCATCTGCCAGGTCCAATAAAACAAAATATTTGAAACTCAGGGTTGAACTGTGAGCTCCATCGGACCCTCTGAACTTGGTTGTTTTCTGCCAGGTGTTTCGTGACCCAACTAGGTAACATCATCAGTGCTAGAAGAGAATGTGGGGTTTGTATGGAGGAGGAGGAGGAGAAAGGAGAAGGGCTGTGAGGTCCATGGTGCCCTCTGAACTTGGTTGTTTTCTGCCAGGTGTTTCGTGACCCAACTAGGTAACATCATCCTCGAAGAGAATGTGGGGTTTGTATGGAGGAGGAGGAGGAGAAAGGAGAAGAGCTGTGAGGTCCATGGTGCCCTCTGAACTTGGTTGTTTTCTGCCAGATGTTTCATGACCTAACTAAGTAACATCATCAGTGCTAAAAGAGACTGGGTTAGATGTCTGTTTATATAGAAGTAGCTTGTCCTGTCAGTACGGGTGGAAGTATTTGTGGTGGCTCAAGACCCCTTGTACATCAACAGGGAGCAAGCCCCTCCCCCTTCTAGCCCTAATGGTGTTACCTAGTTGGGTCCTGAAACATCTGCAAGAAAACCACCAAGCTCTGAGAGCACCGAGGATCTCACATCTGCCAGGTCATTGATCACAGTGGTGCCTTTCCTTGCTGGATTCCATACCGTTTAAAGCTGCGAGTTTCTTTGAATCATACTAACTGCTCAGATGGATCCTCAAAAGAAGATGCTCTGTTTTCATATAAGCATGATGGAGCGAGTGTGCACGCATTTGTTCAACATTTGCCTTTGTGTTCCATTGAATCATGTTAATAAACACAACATAACAGAGCGTTTAATCACGCAGGCTGCATAACATTGCTCCTGGTCCCACTCTACGATGACAAGTTGTGATAACGTTGTGCTTTCGATCAATTCCAATTAAATCACGGATTCCTCTGTGTTCCGGCTTTCCTTATTAAGATTTCTGCCTAAACTTGGGAGGGAAAGAGAGACGAAAGAATAACAAAAATACGGTATCCGGGAAACCAATATTCCTTCAGCAAATTTCTTTCTATAATGTAATATATTGTCATCTTCCATTAATACACTTTCTTTAGTATGGTTTAGGGGGTAATTTTTTTTTAGAAAAAAAAAATTGGAATATAAAAATCAGGCATCTCCATCAGCAAAAACAGGGGGCTGAAAACAATTTGCTTTAAACTTTAAGATGGCATTTGGGAGTTAATAGCTTGGAACGGGTGAATTGGTTTCATTTTCAACAAAAAATGTCTTCAGAAATTTCATTCTTCCCCCAAAAGACAATATTTGTGATTTAATTATGGGGACAAATGAGTGTAACAAATGATGAAAAAGCTCTGTGGATTAAGAACAAGCAGGGACTATTTCATGACAGCATGGATGGCTGGATCAATTCACAGCCGGAGAGAAGTAAATTATTTAGGCTGTGAGCATCTACAGAGTAGGGTTGATGATGTCATAGGCATTGCATGATATCAAGATACTTATACACCCTCATGGCCCATAGTAGGTACTGAGGAGCTAAGCTAGCTTTTCATGCCTTCCTTCTAGGATATTTCTCCATCCCTTATCACCTCACAGCTGTCTAGTCCTGCTAGCAGAGAGCATTCATAATCATCAACTAGCAGTCAGAAGAACAATGAAAATTCCTTAATTTCACAATACAGGGACAGGCTCAAACATAGTTTCAAGTAGGAAACTGTGAGCATTCTAGTTCAAGCCAAGTCCCAAACCACCAGAGAATTCCTGGAAGCCTGACACTTAGACAAATCTTCCATCAACAGGCACACAGAGATAAACAACGTCTGCACACCACTCAAAATCCCAAAAAGGAAACCAAAAGACCAAAACACCTCCTCACCAGCAATCAGCACCCAGATGAGTGGAGGTTAACACCAAGATTAACACTAGACCAACCATCAAGAAATAAACGATATCTCAATCAAGGAACTACCAATGCAGACAAGCAAGTTAACAGTCAACAACAGCCTACTCAAGTAGTCACTAAGACCACTCCCACCAACACTATCAGGGCAAACCACTAGTATATAAAAATAAGAGCAAATCTTACTCCCTTCTAGCACTGGTGGTGTTATCTAGTTGGGTAATGAAACATCTGCAAGAAAACCACCAAGCTCAGAGAACATTAAGGACCCCACAATTCTTCTCCTCTTCCTCCTCCTCCTCCCCCTCCCTTCACTCCACAAACCCCACCTCCTTTCTAGCACTGATGATGTTACCTAGTTGGGTCATGAAACATCTGCAAGGAAATCACCAAGCTCAGAGAGCATCAAGGACTCCCACAGCCTCTGGGGGGGGGGGGGGCTAAGGCAGGATCAATCTACTGAAAGTCCTGGCCTAAGAGGAAATTTTTACTTGGGTATAATGAAGCTCCTTCAAGGTCTTCCTATATCTCATTGATCTACTGGGAATTCAGCAACTAGGGGAAGAGAGGCTGATTATCGTCATTTTTTTAGCTGATGTGAAAATAGAATACCCTATAATTGCCTGTGTACAGTCTCGAGCTGAGAATGAACGGGTTAACCTAGTTTACATGGATGAAACAGTTTGCGCTCCTCTGAAAATGGGCTTGGTGGATCCCCGTGGCACCTCTCTTGAAATGCTCTTTGATATTTACAACCCTCTGTGAATCACAATGAAAATTCCAGGGCTGCCGGTTTGCTTGCATTATCTGATCGGTGACCTTACCGTTCTAACGGAGGCAGCAGGTTTTAGGAGGAAGCGGCGAGCGAAAGGATTTTATGACAAGGTGTAAAATATGATTTACTCAAATGCCACTGGCAGGTTGGAACAAAGCTGGTGGGATATAGAGAAAAGGGCCAGGAGAAACAGAGCCTGCTTCACTTCAAAGAATCCCAAAGTATATCTCCCATCGCAAACAAATCTGAAAGTGGAAATTTATTTTAAGGCAGGGATCCCCCAACCTCTGCTCTGTGAACCGGCACCAGGCCGCGACACGCCAGAAACCGGGCCACGCAAACAAGCAAAGCCCCATCCGCGGGATGCAGGCAGAACATGAAACCACACACCCTCTGTTTGCAGAAAAAAACTGCTCTCCATGGAACCGGTCCCTGGTGCCCAAAGGTTTGGGGTGAGTGTGCTGTTTTAAAGCATTCAGTCAAACACAAAGTATAACCGGTGCCATTTGAGTAAGTCTCAAGGTAGAAAAGGCTGCAAGGTAGGCACTGGAAAGTTGTGAGTTCTCGTCCTGCTCGTTTTCCAAAATGGATTGACAGTTCCCATTAAAGTTATCAAGCCCATTGACTCCAATCAATAACCTGAATCAAGCTGAGTTCATCCAATCAGATGGATGCTTTCAATTAGATCTTGAGTGATTTGCATACTCTTCATCATATCCAGGAACTAGCTGCGTGTGTTTGTGTGTGTGCGCACGCATTTGCGTGCCTGTGAATGTCCAGACCCCGAAGATTTGTTTTATTCTTCTCTGGACATCTTTATGACATAGTTTATGTCCCCGGGGAACTGAGTTGAACACTTCATCACAAGCTTGCGTTGTAATTAGATGATATGTGAAATGTTTTAATTACCAATATCAGCATCCAAACAGGATTGTCCTATGGGGTGTACATTTGACAGAAGCTCGTAAACTTTCTACATAACTATTGCTATCATCTCTGATTCCAAATACGTGGATAATTATTAGGTGCCAGCACAGAAATCTGGAATTTTCTGAGTCGTTGAACAATTGTTTGGGTGCCGAGGTTCGGCTAAGGCAGCCATAAAATGATAACATTAAACAATCTACTTTTTGCCCTGCAGGATTGCACGCTTCCTGCTCCTTAGGCAAGCACATCTCAAACCTTTCTTACGAAACCGACTTTTGGTGAAAATTAATCCTCAAACGGAGTTTGAAAATTGCCTCCATTGCTTTAATTAAGAAAGCAGAGGGATTGATTATCCAACATCTGTGAGTCTCTTAATTGGACGGGGAAACTTGGTGAAAACTTTCTGCCGTCTCATGGTAAGTGATGCATAGAATGAGGGCTCAGATAATTGAGGAGAAGGCTTGTGCTGTGTAGCATGGGAAATGTCTTTCTTTGCAGAGCCTTAATTTACCATTCTGGTGTTTGTGTGTGTGTATGTGTCTGCGGTGTAATTTTAAGCGCCAACCAAGCCTCATGAATGCATAGCCTTCCCCCCCCTCTTCCTTCTAGTTGAATCCCCTTCTTAGAAGGGGGGTCCAACTTTGGCAACTTTAAGACCTGTGGACTTCAACTCCCAGAACTCTCCAGCCAACCAAGAGTGACTGGGGAATTCTGGGAGTTGAAGTTCACAGGTCTTAAAAGTTGCCAAGATTGGACATCCCTGTTTTAGACTGTAAGCTCCATGAGACAAGAACTTGTCTTCTTAGCTTTTCCCCATCTCATTCTTACGGAGCGGTTAAACTTCAGTTCCCATAATCCTGGCTAGAATTTCAATAGTTGCAGTGGCTGGAGGATTATGGGAGCTGAAATCCAAAATACTTGGAGGGGGGAGACCAGAATTTATATTGCTAAGCAGGGCCACAGTATCTGTGATGGTTCACCAGGATTTATCCTTATTCTTGCCAAGTCCCTTTCCTTCTCATTGTGAATGGCTTCTCAAGGTCTTCTCTCTCTCTCTCTCTCTCTCTCTCTCTCTCTCTCTCTCTCTCTCTCTCTCTCTCTCTCTCTCTCTCTCTCTCTCTCTCTCTCTCTTTCTTTCTTTCTTTCTTTCTTTCTTTCTTATCAGTGTTGAGACTGCCAGTACCAATCCCTAGAGGGGATTTTTTGGCAAGATTTTGGAGGTGGTGTACCATCATCTCCTCCCTAGGGCTGAGAGTGAGTTACTGGCCCAAGGTCACCCAGCTGGCTTCATGCCCAAGATGAAACTAGAACTTATGGCCTCCTGGTTTCCAGCCTGGTGCCTTTAACCACTACACTCAATTGGTGCTCTCTCAAGACTTGTTTTCTGGCCACTGAATCTGAGTATATATATGTTTTCTTCCATTTGTTTCTGTTTAGCTTCTCTGAATGATGCCAGCTGATATTTTAGTTGGTATTGTTCGGCTTCCTTATCTTGTTCTTCCTTTTGCTTGCTTTTCTGGCCAGCTTCCGATAGAAGGCTACATATAAAGCAAAGGAGGATTTAGACACACTATATTAGAAGGATAGATATAGTGAACGGGATGAAGAATGAAGACACTCATTTCCTGTTATTCCCTTATCTTTGGCTTATTTTGCATGCCTTGAGCACCTGAGCAGAGAGAATAGAATAGAATAGAATAGAATAGAATAGAATAGAATAGAATAGAATAGAATAGAATAGAATAGAATAGAATAGAATAGAATAGAATAGAATATGGAATGGAGAATAGAATATGGAATGGAGAATAGAATAGAATAGAATAGAATAGAATAGAATAGAATAGAATAGAATAGAATAGAATAGAATAGAATAGAATAGAATAGAATAGAATAGAATAGAATAGAATAGAATAGAATAGAACAGAATGGAAATAAGGAATAGAATAGAATAGAATGGAATGGAAATAAGGAATAGAATAGAATAGAATAGAATAGAATAGAATAGAATAGAATAGAATAGAATAGAATAGAATAGAATAGAATAGAATAGAATAGAATAGAATAGAATAGAATAGAATAGAATATGGAATGGAGAATAGAATATGGAATGGAGAATAGAATAGAATAGAATAGAATAGAATAGAATAGAATAGAATAGAATAGAATAGAATAGAATAGAATAGAATAGAATAGAATAGAATAGAATAGAATAGAATAGAATAGAATACAGCTGGAAGCAGTGGTGGGATTCAAATATGTGAACAACCGGTTCTCTGTGGATGCTGCTTCCGGAAATTCATTCTGGACCTGGGCAACAAAATATTAGCTACCACTTCTGCTGAATTAATGCAAACTGACTGAATCCCATCACTGGCTGGAAGGGACCTTGGAGGTCATCTAGTCCAGCCCCCACCTCAAGCAGGAGGACCTATATCATCTCAGACAAGTGACTGTCCACTCTCTTCTTAAAAACCTCCAGTGATGGAGCGCCCACAATGTCTGCAGGCAAAGCTGTTCCACTGGTTGATTGTCCTCACTGTCAGGAAGTTTCTCCTTAATTCTAGGTTGCTTCTCTCTTTGGTCAGTTTCCAACCATTGTTTCTTGTCCTTCCCTCTGGTGCGTTGATGAATAACTTGACCCCCTCTGCCTTGTGGCAGCCCCTCGGATACTGGAATACTGCTATCATGTCTCCCCTCTTTCTTCTTTTCTTTAGACTAGCCAAACCCAAGTCCCGCAGCCGTTCTTTGTATGTTTTAGTCTCCAGGCCCCTGAAGAGACAAGATGTCTCCAAAGAACTTTAGGAGAAGTCTCCAGGGCTTCTATATGTGGATAAACTGTTCAGTTTGGAAAGACGGTGCTGTTTCCCAGCAAGTGAGCCAGGTGGGGGAGGAAAGGAGCTAACAAGTGTCCCTCCTCAAGCATGGCCTGAAAGGGAAGCTGTGGCGATGGCAACTGACATGATAAGAGAACTTCTGAGCTGATCTCAGCTCCAGATGGCTCAATGGCTTTTTAAATTTGGCACAGCCTCATGCTTGGCTTTCAATAGAGTCTATTGAGTCACCCTATTGGCTTAATCAAAACTCTAAGCAAGTCAGGCTTTGGAAAAGAGAGAATGAGAGAGGGAGTGACACACACACACACACACACAGAGAGAGAGAGAGAGAGAGAGAGAGAGAGAGAGGAGGGAGGGAGGGAGGGAGAGAGAGAGAGAGAGAGAGAGAGAGAGAGAGAGAGAGAGAGAGAGAGAGAGAGAGAGAGAGAGAGAGAGAGAATCTAAATGTCTTGTAACCAGGTTGGCTTATTTTGCTCTTTGAAGAGCCATTCAACATTTGTTCTGTTTTTTGTTTTTCATTGTCAGGAACCAGCAGGAATCAGGTTCCCAAGAAGAATCAAGAAGAGTCTCCTTGATGGGGGGACATTGCGACTGATCAATAGGATTTAGGTCATGACTCAGACAAGCTCCATGCCAAGATCATTACCTAGCCTTTAAGGATTGCTAATCCAAGATTTCCTAGCCTAACATGGGTGAACGTCAACTCCCAGAATTCCCCAGTCCTCTGTCTCAGGCTGCCTGGTAATCCGATTGGTGGGAACCCAATCAAGTCCTCAAGATTTGACTTCCTAAATATTGTTCTTCTGCTTTCAATAATTGAGGTCACTGCTTCTCTTCACTTCGCTGAAGGGTTGGTCCAGATGAAGGCCACTCAACATGGTGGTCTTGAGTACAGGTGAGTTGAGTTGTCTCTTTCTTCTGGATGAATTTCTTCCTTTCCTGGCAGCAAGAACTATCCAAACCTACTCTTCACAGATGGGATCTTCTCCCCCCAAAAGTTAGTCCAACTCCTTACATGTTTCATAGACTGTCTAGATGTCACTCACTCCGGGTGAGTAACAGGACCTTCTCCTTAAATAAAGTCTGGGCTGAGAGCTCCTTGCCAAAAGGGCATTAGAGATGATGCATTCCCTGCCTCACTCTTAAATCTTGAAACCCAGCCTGTCTTGGCAGGAGTCAAGAATGGCCCAAATTTCAGTTTGTCTTTGACTTGAAGAAATCTCCTGCAGCCTCTAAAACTTCTCTGGGTCTGTTCTTCAAAGAGCAAGCAAACAGAGGTCAGTTGTCTTCATGCAAATGGAGCTAAGCCATTGACATTTACTGGCTAGAATTATTTCTCAGAACCAGACCCTCTCCATGCAATCGATCCATTGTGGTTCAGGTTGTTATTAAAAACAATACTTCCTTTTTCCTGTCTGCACCAAGTGCACCATATAAATAATGCAGGACGAGAGAGTTTGAAGAGGAATGGTGTCCAGGTACACACTGGGGAACTTGGCCGTTCTTGCTGTGACAGTGAAAAGGTCAGGATGGAGGAGCTCACAGTCATAAAGGGAAGCTGGTGCGCCCAGAATTAAATGTCACATTGTAGAGAGATGTATGGACGCCATCAAGTTGTAGCTCCTCCAGTGGCTGGTCTTCAAGGCTAGTCAGGATGAGAATCGGGGAATTGAGAAGGGCAGGCATGTGGAAAGACCCACACATCTGGCCAAGCAGAGGTCAATCTATATCATCTTCAGATGGGGCTGGAGAGCAGCTGGCCCAGCCAACTAGTTTTTCCTAAGTTGCTGATGTTGGAGAGGATGGGAGGAGCCTCGAATTAGATTCAGCAAGATATTGTCAGCCTTGTGAGGTAGTCCAGACCAGAAACACACCCAGGCGTGCTAGCTCCATCTGTATTGTAGACAGTGCTTTTTTTGTAAAAGAAAAAGGTGCCGGAACACACACACGTCATACAACCCGCCTTGCCTACCCTACAAGGTTCCATCCAAAAAAGGTGCCGGAACTCCGTTCTGAGCGTTCTATGAGAAAAAAAGCCCTGATTGTAGAGTTTCATTATGCTAGATATTGAATTTAGTAGGGGGGGGGGACAGTAAACTGTCTGATAGGTCAGAACAGGTAGTTGTAGTTGATTAGTTAGAGACTGCTGGCAATCTACGCTGTGATTGGTTGCTGTAAGTGTAAAGGGGGAGTTTCACCTTTTTCTTCTGTGTCTTCTGTACACTGTTTAATTCAAGATGTTCCTGTGACCCCGACTATCTTGTGAAGTATACCTTTCGCTGCAAAAGGAGCCGAGGGACTTTCTTTCTTAAACCTCCAAGCTGGGACAGGTCCAGCAGTGGCTGTCCTGACCAGGCTGTTTGCATGAATCATCAGGAATCAGCCCCCTTGGGACCCCCCCTGGAGAGACAAATGGGCCATCTTAGCCATTGTGTAGAGACGGAGACCCACAGCCTCAAAGTCAAAGCCCAACCACCAATCTGTCCCCAGGCTATTTCTGCTTTCCCCCCCCCCAAAAAAAACCCGGAGGCTCCTTACCTGCTCAGCCCTGTTGTTAATTCCTTCTGTTTTACACCCTGGCGCTTGCCCAGCTCATTGGGAGGAAGATGTGACGCTCGGCTTTATTATGTAAACTTGCAGAAACATCATCTATTTCCATGTAATAACAATTCATCCTTGTTAATTATGTCACATCAAGGAAGGAGGGGTGAAAAAGGAGAGGGGGACGTAGACGTAGTGTTTATTAAGGGGAGCAGGAACCGCAATGCTGCTAGCACTTGATTTATTCCAAAGGTCATTGCATTACTCCTTCCCCTCCACCACCCTCCCTATCCAGTGGGAGAGAATCCCTTCTGAGTTTGGGACATAAATTCTGTCCACCCCCCCACCCCCCACTTTCATTTCTTCCCCTCCGGCAACCATAACAGGCATTAACACTGCTGCTCCAAGCGTTTCACTCCGCTTCCCTTTCTCCCTCAAACTGTTTGTCACATCTTGCTGGTTTCCAAATATCTTTTTGCTAAACCCCAGTAAGGGTGGCACATTGCACCAGAGAGAGCTGTTTATATGTCAAGAAGGATGGGGGGGGAGTGGGTAGGTTGCACTCATAGCTTGGAAAACAGCCACAGCTGCTCAGATTCTGCAGAAGATGGGTCTGAGTTAACATGCAAGGAAAGAGAGGTCCCTGAATTTTTTTTTTGGGGGGGGGGAGATTTTGGAAGTGGTTTGCCCCGGCTTTCTCCTTCCTAGGGTGGAGAGAGAGGGACTGGCCTAAGGTTACCTAGCTGAGTTTGTATCTAAATAGCAATAGCACTTCAACTTATATACCACTTCATAGTGTTTTATAGCACTCTCTAGGCGGTTAACAGAGTTAGCATATTGCCTCCAACAATCCGGGTCCTCATTTTACTGAAGGAAAGGATGGAAGGCTGAGTTAACCTTGAGCCGGTCAGGATCGAACGCCTGACTGTGGGCAGAATTAGCCCGAAATATTGCCTTCTAACCACTGCATTACCACAGCTCCTAAAGCAGGACTATAACTCCCAGTCTCCTGATGTGAGGGCCTTCACCACAAGTGCCTTCACCCACTATGCCAAGCGGTCTTTCTCATGGACTTTACCTGTTGTGGGAGCCCACCTGCCCACATCTGCAATGGGCCTTATCTGCTCCATCAAAGATCGAGCAGGTGCATTTGGAGACCAGGCTAAGATCGGCCAGCGATAGCCTTGGTTGGGTTTTCTGGTTTGCTTTTGCTTCTTTGCAGCGTAGCCTGTTGCAGGAGCCCCCGCGGAAGGAATACAGCCAATGATAAATACATCCAGAAAGCGAAGAAGTTCTTGGACTGAATGTTCACCCTTCAGTTGCAAAGACATAACTTCCCCGGTTCAGTTTCAGGAAGATAACTTAAGCTTTGGTGCCACGGAGAAAGATGAGGTCCTGTCAAATATTATCTGCATATTTATCTGCAAAACCATTTTTCTCTTTCTCCTTCTCTTATTGTAATGCTTTTCCCCACCCAACAAAGTCTGCAAAAGTAGAGAGGGCGCAGGAAGGAAAGTCTGCTTCTAAAATCTCCCCAGAGGAGCTTGGGTGAGCAGACTGATGGCTGTGGTGCCATAGAAAATAAACTTTCCTTTCTTTCTTTCTTTCTTTCTTTCTTTCTTTCTTTCTTTCTTTCTTTCTTTCTTTCTTTCTTTCTTTCTTTCTTTCTTTCTTTCTTTCTTTCTTTCTTTCTTTCTTTCTTTCTCCTTCCTTCCTTCCTTCCTTTCTTTCTTTCTCCTTCCTTCCTTCCTTCCTTCCTTCCTTCCTTCCTTCCTTCCTTCCTTCCTTTCTTTCTCTCTCTCTCTCTTTCTTTCTTTCTCTCTCTCTCTTTCTTTCTCTCTCTCTCTCTCTCTCTCTCTCTCTCTCCCTCTCCCTCTCCCTTTCCTTTCCTTTCCTTTCCTTTCCTTTCCTTTCCTTTCCTTTCCTTTCCTTTCCTTTCCTTTCCTTTCCTTTCCTTTCCTTTCCTGTCCTTTCCTTTCCTTTCCTTTCCTTTCCTTTCCTTTCCTTTCCTTTCCTTTCCTCTCCTCTCCTCTCCTCTCCTCTCCTCTCCTCTCCTCTCCTCTCCTCTCCTCTTGTCATGTTTGTTTCTGAGCATTTGCAGGGGACTAACTCTGCCTGACAGGGAGCAAGAAGATATGGGAAGATTTGCATCCCAAGGGTAGAATATTTCCCCTGGCTGGTTATTGTGTTTGTGAACACCAGAAACAATACGGAACTTCCCCAATTGTAGTGTACAAGAAAACACGGCAAAGGAAGTTCTTTGAGCTGCTGGATGAGCTGCGAGGCGTACAGTAAATCCTTAGCAAGGTAGACCAGACTGAGGAATCGAGGCAACAGGGGCCAGCAGGACTTTTATCCTAAAGCCCATAGCAGAATCTTGCAAGTCTGGATGGTCTTCCTCTTTCCTCCTTTTACTTTCAAGAGAACTAAGGAGGGGCTTGTCTGAGAGTGGAACAATCAGTAGAACCAGTTGCTTCCAGATGTTGTGGGCACTCCACCATCACTGGAGGTTTTTAAGAAAAGATTGGACAGTGATTTGTCCAGAATAGCATAAGGCACGGATCCTCAAACTTGGCCACTTTAAGACTTGTGGACTTCAACTCCCAGAATTCCTAAGCCAGCATGGCTGGCTTAGGAATTCTGGGAGTTGAAGTCCACAAGTCTTAAAGTGACCATGTTTGAGGACCCCTGGTATAAGGTCTCCTGCCTGAGCAAGGGGTTGAACTACTAGAAGATCTCCAGGGTCCCTTCCAATTCTCTTATTCTGTTACCCTGACATGTAGTCGGAGTTGTACTCCCTACTCTTCTTCCATCACTTCCTTCATTCGGGCCCCCCTTTTTTTCTTCCTCCCTTCTTCATTCTTACTTCTTCCTCGCCTTCAGCTGCACTGGAGGACTGATCCAAACTCCACCCTTGGGTGCTGTGCCTGCCGCTCGGCCCCTCCCTGCGAGCCTCGCCAACCAGGGTGTCCCCTTTGATTTGTGGCCCTGGCAGGTAATCGCTGCAACTGGATGCAAAGCAAGGTGCCCATTCAACGCTATCTCAGCTTGATAAATGGCATTTCGTGGGGAAACAATAGCACAGCTTGTGCAGTCATCAAGGGCAGCGAAGGATATCACTGAATGCTTAATACCAGCTCCTGATCTCCACAATTGACAAGGGAAGCGAGGGAACAAGGCTGGAATATTCAAAGTAGGGGAGCGCATCCTGCATCGTTCTACGTTTCAGAACTGTTACGATGACTTTTCTTACCGACCGGCTAAGGAAGCGAGGGAGCAACATCGAAATTTGCAAAGAGGGGAAATGTGAAGGAGAAACCAAAGAGTTTCTCTTTTGAGGAAACTATTTTGGACACCTACAGTATCTTTAGAGTTATTGATTGATAAGTAATCATCGCAGAAGAAACTCAGCAGTTGTCCGGCATGTTGGCTTCTCTCCAAAGGACTCCGAATTCTTCCCATTAAACTCTCTGTTCCCTCCTCCCTCTCTTGGCCCACCCACACTGTTTATTTTGCCCTTTCTCTGCCCCTCCCGCTCCTTCAGCACTATTATTTTCAAGGTCTGATGGGCATCTTATTCTGGAGCACTTGAAAATAATCCCAGGCTATCAAGAGACCATCTCCCTCCATTAGTTCCCATTGACGAAACATCAACTGACCATTGTGGACCATTACTTGGCAATCAGCTTGTTTAAAAAAAAAGAGCTGATCTGTCAACAGCCATAAAAAATATATTTATGGTATAAGTGCTTGGGTTGATTGCTGGGAGGTTGAAGAACACAGTAGACATTTGAAGATGATAAAAACAACAGCGAGGAAAGGGCTAAGCTAAGCAATTTAGACTCTATAAATGCATTCCATATTCTTTCCGATAATGATGGGAAGAGATTCTGTTATGATTAGAACTTCCTGGCAACCATCTTATTTGAGGGGAAAGCTAGAATTAATTATCTAGACTAAGAGGCCCGTGGAAATGGAGTCACTCAACAGGAGATAGTATTACCTTCTCTGTAAAGCCTAAAACAACGGCGGGATCCTTCCCTATTGCTAGCCGATTGCTATCAAAGTCAAATTTGCTTTCCAGTCTATATAAATTCCCTTCTCATCCTTCTGGGTGGTCTCTGTCTTCCTCAATCTCAGGTCCTCTGCTGGAAGCCTGGGATTTTGAGGGTTCTGTGCAGGATCTTAGATGTTCCTAACCTTAAACTCTTCTGGACAGACTGCTCTGAGGTTGCTCCTAGGATCTGTTGGAGTCATTCTTAGGAATCAGAGCCTTGAGTTCTACCACCACTGGGGTTCACTTTGACCCTGACATTCCACAAGCTCTGCAGTTCTTCCTTCCAGCCTTGGTCCTTCTCCAGCTTCTCATCCCCCTTCTTCCTGATGCTCTCATTCGGTACTGCTACATCTATCATCACCCATTGCCTTCTGGGCCTTGCCTATGAATAATTGGCAGGAACCTTGATAGCTGCTCAAGAGGAAGTTTCTGTTCACTCACATCCCTGTACGTCATATTGGGAACTCCACTCTTTGTGTATTACTTCCACGTAGCTTTAAATGCTTGGAGAAAATGATGGAGGGTGTCCCCCACAAGGTAGTCATGCTTTTACTACCTGTCTCTCAGGTGTGGGATGAAGCTAAAAGGCCCGAGAGAGGAGAGTTGCATATTGTTTTGACTCCTCAGAGGAAAGATGGGATCTACGTCTCATGTGATAAACAAAAATGTATCTCCAGCTTGTTCTTTATCAACCCAGGGCTATGATTGAGAACATCATGTGCAGGTCACACTTGAGTTGTATTTGTGTTCCAAGAACAGGGAGTTCAAAAGAAGGAAAGAGTCAACCTATTTACTATCTGCCAACAGTATTATTTGAAGACACTGAATCATATATCTCAGGGGCTGCCACAAAGAAGAGGGAGCCAAGCTATTCCCCAAAGCACCTGAAAGCAGGACAAGAAGCAACGGATGGAAACTAATCAAGGAGAGAAGCAACCTGGAACTAAGGAGAAATTTCCTGACAGTTAGAACAATTAATCAGTGGAACTCCTTGCCACCAGAAGTGGTGAATGCTCCAACACTGGACGTTTTTAAGAAGAGACTGGACAGCCATTTGTCTGAAATGGTATAGGGTTTCCTGCCTTGGCAGGGGGTTGGACTAGATGACCTCCAGGGGTCCCTTCCAACTTCTTCTTCTTCTTCTTCTTCTTCTTCTTCTTCTTCTTCTTCTTCTTCTTCTTCTTCTTCTTCTTATTATTATTATTATTATTATTATTATTATTATTATTATTATTATTATTATTATTATTATTATTATTATGGTCTTGAAGTCTGGTTGGTGCTTGCTTGGGAATTCTGCTTCTCCCTCCGTTCCTTGTCCTCCTCCTTTCTCAGCTAGCCCCTCCTCTTGGCTCCAGGACGAACCAGGTTCAGTCACTGAAATGAACTTGGCTTTCCTTGATCGCGTGGAAGACACCAGAATGCAAGAGGTGCACACCTGTCAACATCAATCAACTGAGAATATAGCTGGTTGGATAAAACACCCGCCGAGCAACAAAGCTGGAACTGCAACAAGACTTCTTTCTCTCGCTCCCATTTGGTTGGCCATTCTTAGAAATGACACGCTCTTGAGATGAACCTCTAGATAAGGGTAGACACCTCTTCTTCCTCTATTCTTCAAGAGGGTGCTATTATGTGCCCTGGGGAAGTTAGAAAACGGGTCAAGAGTAAGGATTTGTCCTTGCTTGCAAACTATGTTTCTGTAACTCTATGCCTCCTTCCTCTGCCCTCACGTGCCTGATCTGGAGAAACTCTGCTTGGGGACCCATGAGGTTGGCATGCTCAGTGATTCTCTCCCTCTTTCGGAGAGGAGTGCTGATTACGCAACCATTGTCCTTGTGCCTCTGTTTCTTTTGAAGCCAATCTCTACCTACAATTGGTTGGGAAGGCCCAGAGGGATAAGAAAGAGCACGAACACAGAAATAGCAGATCTTTATGTTGCACACTGAGAAGGCAGCGTTCAATTCACTGCTGTCTTTCCTTCTAGCATGTGGTGGGATCAACAACCTGCAAGGAATAAACCTGAGATGAACAGGGCCAAGTGGGGTCATGTGATTGCCAACCTTCCCAGCTGGCTTCTGACAAAGCAGAGTCAATGCGGGAAGCCTGATTCGCTTAATGACTCTAGGGTTTGCTTAACAGCTGCAGTGCTTCACTTAACAACTGTGGCAAAAAGATCGTAAAATAGTAATAGCGCTTCACAGTGCTTTACAGCCCTTTCTAAGAAGTTTACAGAGTCAGCATATTACTGCCCAACAATCGGGGTCCTCATGTCGGTGAAGACTCAGTCATCCAAGCCATGATTCAACCTTTAGGCATAATTTGGGTCCTCATTTTACCAATCTCGGAAGGACGGAAGGCTGAGTCAACCTTGAACTGGTCAGGATCAAACTCCTGGCAGTGGGCAGAATTAGCCTGCAATACTGCACTGTGGTGCAATACTGAACTATGGTGCTGGAGAAGACACCTGCGAGTCCCTTGGACTGCAAGGCGTTCAAACCGGTCAGTCCTAGAGGAGATCAACCCTGACTGCTCTTTAGAAGGCCAGATCCTGAAGTGGAAACTCAAATACTTTGGCCACCTAATGAGAAGGAAGGACTCACTGGAGAAGTGCCTAATGCTGGGAAAGGTTGAGGGCAAGAGAAGAAGGGGACGACAGTGAATGCGGTGGCTGGATGAAGTCACTGAAGCAGTAGGCGTGAGACTAAATGGACACCAGAAGATGGTGGAAGACAGGAAGGTCTGGAGGAATGTTGTCCATGGGGTTGCGAGGGGTCGGACATGACTTCGCAACTAACAACAACAACTGCACTCTAACCACTGCACCACCATGGGGTGCAATTTATTTAACAACTGCCTTGCTTAGCAATGGAAATTCTGGTCCCATTTGTGTCTTAGGTCAAGGACTACTTGCATTCTACGCTGAGGAATCAGGACTATGTGGTGGCGTATGCTCAGGTTATAACTGGAGAGTAGCAAATCAATAATTTAAACACCACATCCATTGTCACTGGTGCAGATTGTGTCTAGGCAGGAAAGCAGTGGCTTGCCATAAATTATCAGCCCTGTTGGAATGAATACACTGTATTCCTAATCTCAGGAAAGACTGGAAGCAGGAAACCATGAGGATTGTGTGTGTGTGTGTGTGTGTGTGTGTGTGTTCAAGGGGGGCAGAGCTCAGCAGGAAAGATGCAAGAAAATCACCAATAGACAAATATCTCCAGGATTCCAAAGAACAGTCGAAGTATTATGAAAAAAAAATCCTCTTGATTAACATGTTGATGGAATAAACACTTCCCCATGAAGGCCGAGTCATAAATCATATCCCATTTTGCCTTTACAAAGGGAAAGAAATAAATCTAAGGGAGGTTTAGCAGAGATGTTCCACTGCTATGAATTCAAATCGTACTGCCTGGGGAAGGGGTGCCGGTCCCCTGTTGATTTTGAAAATAAGGGATGGAAGGACAGAAGACACAATGTCTAAATACAGAACGGAGAGGGGCTACTAAGGACATCAGTCTAATCTCCCAGCTGCCTGGAGAAGTGAATTGCCCCTGTGACTAGGCAGAGCAGACAGGGAGGAAGCTAACCACCAGATTACAAGAACACAAGTGAGTGGTCTGATGAGGAGACCCAAACTCATTGGTAGCCTCACATTGCAACGAACAAGGACATACATTCAATTTTGCAGCTACTAAGATTGTTGGACGAGCAGGGACAAAAACAGCCATGGAAGTGATTGAAGCCTGGGAAATGGCTGATGGATGGAGAAAAAAATCCCTACTTGTGATGGTTGAATATGGAAGGATCCGCTGCCACTAGGAGAGAACTTCAAGCTGGATTGAGGTCCATGTATAGCGAAGGTAGTGTCAGTTTGACTTAAAGATCTGGCATTACCAGTTGAGTTTCATACCCCAAACAGATGTCTTTGGCCCAGGTCTAAAATTTAGAGCTGGGGAAGGAAGACAGCCCAGCTCTCTTTGACTCTGTTTCCATCCAACTGAGACTGGATTCTTGTTCCTTCAACAAGCTCAACCCAACAGTCCAAGGAAGACTTTTTCCCTTCTTAGAAAAGCTTGAGCCAAAATAGAAGGTGAATATCTATTGCTTTTCTTTGTTACCTGTTAGCCTTTTGGCATTTTCTGGGAGCAGCTGGCCTACTCTTGTTATTCTGAACCCATCTGAAAATAAGGTTTTGTTGTTCCTAGCATTCATTTCTAAACTTAGCTCATCCTGACCTTTAGTTTCTTGACACCGTCTATACAAATCCAAGTTACTTGGGTGTACTTACATGTGGCAAGTTAACCTTCTTCCTTCCACTGTATATTATTTTCAAGTTTTTGGTGCATTATTTTTTTTTTGCAAGGTTCAGTTGACTTCTCCCTACGGGCAAGTTGTTTGCAATTCTGCTTGGTCTTCTCCTTTTGAAAGAATTCCCCATGACCCTGAGCTGTTTTTTCCCCTGAGATTGTTCCTATGCGCTTTCCCTCCAAAGGGCTGACACATTCTTTTTATCTTGTGTATCAGGGTCACACTTGAAAGGGGGGTGTTTATATATATAAAAGAAGAAGTGTGCAAAACTTCAAAAGAGGTCTTTGCTTTGACTCTGTTCCTAGCGAGGCATCTGTTTTGCAAACGGAGGCACCCTCTTGATCTGCACTTTTTTCTCCCCCAGATTGAAAGGCTGGAGTGAAACCTCCATATTGCTTCGCTTGGCATCATTCCAAGCCCTGCTCTGGCTCTTCCACTGGGTGTGCAGAATATGGGCAGAAATTTAACCCAATCAAGAGGGAAACTAGGAAGCAACCCAGCATCAGTAAAGGTGAGGGATAAATTATTAATTTACTCTTGGATTTTCCTGGCTCAGATTTGAGCTTCTCTGAGCCTGCATCAGGAGACTGCCTGTAACTTGAAGGATTTAGGTCACTGATGGCGAACCTATGACATGTATGTCAAAAGTGACATGCCACAACTGTTTTGGGTGGCATGCCAACAAAGCCTCGCCGGCAATCAACACCCACATAGGGAGAGATTAATGCTGAGAGTAAAACACTTTAATTAATTTATATTTAGAATTTTTAATTTATTTTTAATTTCTTTAATTTTAATTTATTGCACAGATGATTTCAATTTTATTTTTATCTTGATTTCTGTACTTATTATATGTTTTGTTGTTAGCCGCCCTGAGTCCTTCGGGAGATAGGGCGGGATATAAATCCCATAAATAAATAAATAAAATAAATAAATACCAGATGAACAATCAAGGAGTAAGCAATAGTCCAATCAAGGAATGACCAACAGACCAACAACCAAACAGTAAATAACAGCCTAATCAAGATTCTACCAAGAAGAAGACAACAGCCCCACCAACACTGACAAGACACTGCATATCAAGAGAGAGCACATCTCACTCCAATCCAGCACTGATGATGTTACCCAGTTGGGTCATGAAACAACCAAGCTCAGAGACCACCACACCATCAAGGACCCCACAGTTCTCCTCATCCTCCCCCTTCTCCTCCCCTCCACAAACCCCACTCCCTCTATACCTCCTTCTAGTATTGATTATGTAATAAATGTAATAAAATAAATAAATAAAAATAAATTATGTCACCTAGTTGGGTCATGAAATGTCTGCAAGAAAACAGCCAGATTCAGAGACCACCAAGGATCCGATAGTCGTCGTTGTCATCGTCGTCGTCGTCCTCCTCCTCCTCCTCCTCCTCCTCCTCCTCCTCCCCCTCCCCCTCCTCCTTTCCACAAACCCCATTTCCTTATAGCACTGATAATCTTCCCTCAACGTCTGCAAGAAAACAGCCAAGTTCAGAGAGCACCACCATCAGATCGTTCTCAAAGAAGGCTTGCATAAAACCAATGCTTTGTGAAACAGATAATGGAATTCGGAAGACAACGGCTTCTTGCTTTCTCACATTATTCTTATTTTTTAAGAGCCTTTCCTCTCCTCTGGATGAGTGATCCTAAAGGGAGAAAACGCACCGGGCACGGTGTTTGCACAACTTCCTTTCATTTGGCTCTGACACAAAGCATGTGTAGCTTTGGAGCGCAACACGATTCACTTGAGATTCTATGGCATTAGCTGAAGAATGGCTGAAGCATAATAGCCCTGCCTTAATAGCATCAGGCACAAAAGCGTGACTTGTTGTTTTTTTTTAAAGACAGGAACAATAATCTCAAATTAGCTGCAGGGATTGTGTCTTTGATGAGTTAGAGGTTCTCCTTGAACTGACAAACTTGCAGTCTCGTCCTCACACCTTATTTCAGTGCGGGTGTACGTGTGTGTTTTTAAAAAAGCACCAATCTGTGCAAAAGAAAAAAAAATTCAGAAAAAATGAAAATAAAGGTTCCCAACCCTAAAATCTTACAGGGGACTGTGGACTACCATTATAAATATTTTCCAAAGAACGTAGGGTAGTCATCTTTTAAAAAATAAACAAAAACAGAGCAATAACACTAATAACACAAGAGCCTTGGTGGAGCCGTGGGCTAATGCCTCCTTAAGTAACACCAGCTGCCTGCAATTAGTGCAGGTTCGAGTCCCACCAGGCTCAAGGTTGACTCAGCCTTCCATCCTTCCGAGGTAGGTAAAATGAGGACCCAGATTGTTGGGGGCAATAAGCTGACTTTGTAATAATGCCGCTTGGGGTGTGTGAAAGCCCTAATAAGCAGGCATATACATAGAATGAAGGCTACTGCTAAGCTTGTAAGCCGCCCTGAGTCTTCGGAGAAAGGCGGGATATAAATGGAATTAAAATAAAAAAAATAAAAGTAAACACCATTGACTATAATGGCCCTCTTTAACTGGGGGTTTGTTCTCCGAGATTGTGGGTTGGTTTCCCAACGCTTTGTGGCTTGGTCAACAAACCTGAGTTTAAGGCAGTAAATAATGGATTTTAAACCTTCACCATAACAGTCACATTACTTGAATTAGGAGGGAGAAACACACTGAAAATTCATAAACCACATTTTGGACTCCAGTGGATTCCAAGCTGAATCGTGGTTCTAAGGATCCCTTGGCAGTGAATTACAAGATGCTATATAGTTTTAGTGTAAAACTGAAATTTATAGTAGACATTTAAAGAGACTTTGGAAGGAGACTGAGTCATAATTATGCCACAGGGAGGCCAATTAAACATTTTTACCTTTATTAAACTCGACTCACTACGTTTTTTAGTTTGTGAAACATAATACAAAATATTTCTCTAATGAGACTTGTCACCTGTGCATATTTGTGCTTTAAATATGGGGGATGTGGTGCTCACAGGGATACATTCTTTCGCACCTGGAAAGAAAGGCTCAGTACGGAATTATTAAGCCAGAATTATAAATGCTGTGCTACAAATGACAGAAACCTCTTTTTTTTAGAACCATTTAAATTTTTATTTTTTAACAGACCCCTAAATAACAATAGGGAAAACATTTTGATTGTCAATGTGTATTCCCGTTTTTTACTTCCAATGTCCATGTTAGATACCAGAGATATTCCTCAGTTCGGTCAGTTGATCCATGCTTATTGAGATGTTATAATAGTTCAGAAATTGAATGGTTATCGTAGAAGAAATTATATACAAAGCACCCCCTTAGCAAGCAAATTGGCTAATTTTGTTATACATTGGAATCCAGATTGGACTCATATATTATTTGGAAGAGATGTATCGTTTGACTGATTGGAATCCGAGCTCATAGAATAGAAGTTTATTTTAGTTCAATTTAGAATAAGGTGCGGTTATTTCCCTTTTTGGCATATGTGGGAGGAGCTTAGATATTATTCATCTTTCAGACTTGATTCACAATCTGACAGTATCACCAAGGACTCTAAGCTCTCAGTCTAAAGAGTTGCACCCATCCCTGAAGTCAAATTATTTCAACCGCAAAAGGGTTCCGTCTTGAATTTACTCTCGCTGAACAAAACCTCTGAGCTTTTATGCCTGTATGTGTCCCAGCTATCCTTAAAATAAACTCCCTAAAGTATGGTTTAGACTTGAATAACCTCTTCAACTGAAATTATTGTTTGGAATTCACAGTTTGAACCTTGAACCACCATCTGGAACTTCACTAAAATTTCTGTTTGCATCTCCTTGCCCTTTGCTATGTTATGGATTTGTAAAGCATTCCCCCAAATTATTGGATGAATGGATGAATGACCTGACCTGGACATGATACGGATCTTAGAAAGTATAATATGGTGACAACACAGATTTACGATGCCAGCACCAAACGATGGCTCCAAAAAAACTACTTGAGCTAATGAAATCTGGAGATGAACAGAAACATTTGGATCCTTCAGTCTCCACTCCATCATCTCTAAGTCTGGAGACCCAAAGATGGGGAATCTAAAGATAAGTCTAAAGATGAGCGTTTCTTTGAGCTTCTGCTTCCTCACCTGGTCCATGATCTACAAGAACAGATTGACAAGCTGCTTAATTCCTTGGCCTTATTAGATCCAAGATCTGTGAGATCCAGTTCGTTGGGCTCCAAAATCCTCTGGGAATGTAAATGAGAATTTTAGAAGGACACGTAGTTGAACTTGGAGGTCATGCTGGCTACACGGGGAAGGATGGGTCATTGCACAGAATTATACAGCTGGACGGGATCTTGGAGGTCTTCTAGTCCAACTCCTTGCCCAAGGCAGGAGTCAGGATACCATCCCAGACAAAGGAACATCCAATCTTTTCTTGAAAACTTCAAACTCCACCAGTGGTTCTGATTGCTCGGTCTTGATCTATTCTCAATCTTGGATTTTTGTGCTTTTCCTGGAAGCATCTGTTTGTCTACCTGTTCCTGGTTTGTTTGTTTTTTTGGGTTGTTTCTTACTCCTCACAGCAGAATGCCATGTTTTATTAAAAGGAAAAAAAGAAAGAAAAAGAAAAAGGCAAGGCAACAATATGGGGGAAAACTGAGAAACACAATACAGCTTGACAAACAGAAGGAAATGAGTCTCTTTATGAAGATGGAACTGGAGAGAAAAGAGATTGAGTCTGCTGGCTCGGGTTTCTAAAAATAAGCTTGGGTTGGATACAAACCTGCCAATCATTCTGTAATGATGTCTTTGAATGAGTGTGAGAAGAGGGGCAGCTTTAGCCTGGCAGAAGAGTCTTCTTGAATGAGTGATAAAAATTTCATACCCGCTGAAAGGGCATATGCTGGGACATGTGAAACAAAGGGAGGGGTGCTATTTTGTTCAAGCTTGGAGTAGCTATCCATCATCTAAGTGTAAAGCTTAATTTAGAAGGAGGGTTAAATGAGGGGCTGGTGGTCTTACACACACACACACACACACACACACACACACACACACACTCCTGTAAGGTACTCTCCTTAAATTTCCAGAGGTTTGAAGGGAGCTGATAAAGAAATACGGTACATTGTTTGAACAGCATATTGGAAGAGCCACTACTGATTCTTTGATTTGGTCTTTGGAGATCACCATTGATCATAATTTTTCCTAGGATGTGGTTCTCCTTCCTTCCTTCCTTCCTTCCTTCCTTCCTTCCTTCCTTCCTTCCTTCCTTCCTTCCTTCCTTCCTTCCTTCCTTCCTTCCTTCCTTCCTCCCTCCCTCCCTCCCTCCCTCCCTCCCTCCCTTCCCTGTGTATGCATAAAAAGTAAGCAATTGGAAGAGGTTCCAGAGCATATTTTAATGAACTTCAAAAGTTTCTCACCCTCAAGGAGTAGCACAATAACTCTTAACTCAGTTCATCAAGTCGGTTTCCTTCCCCCCCCAAAAAAAATACTAAATCAGAAATCAAACAGTGAACATAGCATCCTAAGCCACGAAGAAATAAACCAAGACAATACTTAGACAGGATTGACCCAGTAACGTATTGCATGAAGCCAGCTCCACATGAAAAATGATGTCTCCCCAAATCATAATTCCTTTTCATCATTGGGGGTTTCTCCAGTCCCCTGAAGGAAGGGGAGAAGCGGAGCCCGTAAGCTTATAGCCAAAAGGCCCCTAACAGCTTCCCAGAACATGGTTCCTTTCTTCCCCGTATTGCCCTAAAAAACTCCTGGCGGTGGAGGGCTTCGCCATATGGGATTGGGTGTCAGTTCTCTGGCTTCACACTTGTGTGTCAGTTTATGACAGAATCGTTGTGATGGCTGTTTTTACCCGAGCCTCCAGTTTGAACTTTGACGCCTATAAAAAGTTGGTGCCATTGCAAGGAAGCAGGAACAAGGAAAGAAAACAAAGGACACAGAATAGTTGGTGATGGAGTGACATAAAGGCAGATGGAAATGTCATTTGTAGCAAGAGATTTTATTCTAGTCCGCAAACCCCTTTTTTCCTACTTTTTTGGCCCCTTCCTTCCTTCCTTCCTTCCTTCCTTCCTTCCTTCCTTCCTTCCTTTCTTTCTTTCTTTCTTTCTTTCTTTCTTTCTTTCTTTCTTTCTTTCTTTCTTTCTTTCTTTCTTTTTAAGTTTGCTTTAGTTTCCTGCCCAAAGCCAAGATTCATATTTTCTTGGGAACTAGCAATCCACTGAACGACACTATTTTCCAAAGCATAACTCATTTATTCTTACCATAGGATGCACAGATGTTCCAAGCCACGCCAGTTTTATATATATGCATTCTCACACCAATCCATCCCATCCTTTTCTAAAACACTGTGCATTTCCCCCCGCCCCTTAAAAAAGGCATAGCAACATGGTTTAGTTGTGTCCCTACAGGAGCAGCTTGTTCTGTTGCAACAGAGAGTTTTGTGGCTCCTTCAAGACTGGCAAAATTGTTTCAGCATTCATTTTTTATGCAGTACAACCCGCTTTTAATGAAGTAGACTTCAGTACATAAAAGCTGACATTGCAATGCATTTGTGAAATTTTTCTAAAAAAAGGTTATTTAGTTAGTACTGTAGAAGAAGAGCAGGAGGAGCTGGGAGGTGGAGTTAAATGTGTCATAAGCTTAGAATCATCGTGTTCCCACAAGTGCTCCAAGTTCAACCCTTCCTGAATTCCATTGACTCTTATCTGGTACCATTTTAGTGTTGAACTTTACTTGACCAGATTCTTATGTATAGGCTTCATTAAATCTTCTCTATTACAACCTTACAAATAGTCCTAATTCTTTGTGCCTTTACAGCCAGAGACTAATTGAGTTCATTCAATTTGCTAAGCCAAAACTATGCCTTTCATATTATGGTTTAGCATGTCACCAGAAGCTAGACATGCGGTCTAGAACATACCCTGATTCCACCTTTATATCTCCTTTGTCATTTTTTTAATGCTTCCCATTTTCCCTGCTTCTAATTTCACATCTCTGCTTCACAAACCAGATGCTTGTTAGCAATCTTTGCTGTTCAAAACCCATTTCCTTTCTATCAAGTCTGTGTGGGACTCATATGGCCAAAACTGAATTTGGCTAGCTAACAGAGAAAACCAAGTTGCTATGGGAATAGCAGCAATTACAAATTCGAAGTATTTGGGGGGGGGGGCTAGAGGAAATATTCATTGGAATAGTGCTGTTATTCATACCATTTCACTGCAAGGAAACCCAGTTCCTAGAGTACAATTCAAGGAAAATAAATTCAACAGGCTGTTGAAGGCTGAAGAAAGCAGATGCCCGCCTAAATATTCTAGCAAATTCCAGAGTCCTGATTAAAACATACCCACCAACTGTTGAAAAGCTTTTTAAAAGCTCACTGAAGGATTCTTTGTCAAATTAAAAAGTGCCAAGTTGTCAGGCACAAATAATCAGCATCATACGTTAAGTTGCTGCTAAGCTTTATTCCTTAAACCTATAGACAAGAATCTAGTCAACTAATGTCCAGTACTAAATTGGTGCCAGATAAGGTTCAACAGAATTCAAAAGGGGCTGGACTTAGACCATTTGTGGGAATGTAATGAGTCTAGGCTGATGACTCACTTAACTCCACCCCTCCTAGCTCTGTCTGCTCTTCTCTTAAGCAACTTGAGACTAAGGAGCTGTCACACTGACTTACAAATAAAAGCTGGGCATCTAATTCTAGATCCATGTGTCTCAATCTTGGCAACTTTAAGGTGGGTGCATTTCAGTATGGCTTACCTTCCACCTCGTATCTCCTGCCAGTTGCCTTATTTTGTCCAGTGGTAGGGCATATTATGGGAAGACCTCTGGAGAAGGCTCTATTGCTGGGAAAGGAAAGGAAGAGAAAAGATGAGGATGTCCAGCTTCAAGGGGGATGGAGTCAGTCACAGTAGTAATGGAGGCACCATTGGAAGACCTGAAGAACCAGCTGAGGCACAGATCTTCATGGAGAAGGTCTACCCTTGCGGTCACTAAGAGCCAATAACAACTTGATGGCACATACTCAACTAAAGAGACGATCTTGCCTAGTCTGTCTTACAGATCTTGCTATCATCTTTCTGACTTCGAGCACTATTGGTCACCAGATTCACGACAACCGTCACTCCATCGGTCATGATAGGTAGGACCTATCTTCCGAGCCTATAGAAGGCCAAACGCTCAATGTTAGGCTTCGAGATGACAAACGAATAAAACAGCCATTCTTTGCACAAGGTGAACATCAGTGCAATATGCAGAAGGGGACTTACCTCGCCCCCTCTCCCTTCTGCCCCACAAAGCAATTAGCTTGGCAGCTGATTTATCTCGGGGACCAGAAATGCTGCTTATGCAACTCCCCAAATAATGCTTTGCCAAACGGTGCATGTAGCTTTATTATTAAAACAATATTGAGCACTAAAAATATACCATTCCAGGGAGAATCCATGCTGGTAGAGACAGTCAATCATTTACTAGCCACCCAGGAGTTGTGCCAGTCATCATACCAACTGGAAAGAGAATTGCAAAGGAGGTTGGCAGTTCAAGACAAAGTGATCAGAAGGACAGAAAAGTCTTAAACCCCCCCCCCCCTCTCTCAACTAATGGTTAGCACCTACTTGGAGATAGATCGGGGTCAACTGAATTCAAGGGGGAATAGACTGTCCACTTGTGGCTATGTAGAGATTCTAGGCTGATTACTCTTTTGACTCCACCCCCAGCTTCTGGCACGCCTCCTCTTATAATTAACTCTCCTGATCTCTAAAAGATATTAAGGGTGACTTAAGGGAGTAAGGAAGATTCACCCCACCAGGCAAAAATAACGGCGAGCTCAAAATAATTGCCTCTTCCTTTGATCTCCTTTTCATTAGCCTGTTCCTCTCATTTTCAGGCATAGTTAACACTTCCCTGATCAAAGACCCAGCATAAGCCAAGAGTGAGCAATCCTTGTTTTATTGCGTACACCTATTAAAATGTGATTTGTAGCATTCAGCGCAGGAAAGAAATGGGAACCGATATAATTGTGAAACTGGTAGTAGTCATACCGGCTCAGGGAAAATCAATTGTAAAAGAAATGCCTTTTGATTTTTTAAAAAAATTATAGAATAACATGGGCTAGGAGGGGTCTATTTCTCTCAGCCTTGGTCTCTGTCCTCATATCTGGACGGAAGCTGTAGTTAGCCATCTATACCAGGGGTCTTCAAACTTGGCCCTTTGATGACTTGTGGACTTCAACTCCAGGAATTCCTCAGCCAGGCACACGTGGCTGAGGAATTCTGGGAGTTGAAGTCCACAAGTCATCAAAGGGCCAAGTTTGAAGACCCCTGATCTATACTTACCACATTGGGTTTCTTAGATTCAGGGCCAGTGGGGAAATGTTTCTCTTCTTTCGTTTGAATGAAAGAGAGTTTGCTTTGGAAATGGCTCTGCATGGAGAAATAGTGAGATTGCCATAAAAGGAGATTCGCATTCTTACATTTATTGCCCGTGCTTGCATTGCAGCTGGGCTTATTAACTTATTTATTTATTAATCACATTTACACGGATGCCCATCTCACAGAAGCGACTCTAGGCAGTGTACAGCCATCCATAAAACTGACACAGCCACGCAAACCATCATTATAAAAAGATATAAAAAGCCGGGATGAAAAATGAAAAACACCATAAACATTTTAAAATATGAAAAGTACCCAGAAGGAGTAAAAAAAAATATCTACCACAATGGAGACATCTAAGAATGTTCAGTTCCCTGGACATTGCCCCCACCCCCAGGCTTGTTGACCTTATGGCAGAATAACAGAGTTGGAAGGGACCTTGGAGATCATCTAGTCCAGCCCCCTGCTGAAGCGGGAAACCCTATTATACCATTTCAGGCAAATGTCTGTCCAATCTCTTCTTAAAAACCTCCAGTGATCAATCAGTGAGAATAAAGCTGGAAGGGACCTTGGAGGTCTTCTAGTCCAGCCCCCTGCTCAGGCAGGAAACCCTATACTATTTGAGGCAAATTGCTGTCCAATTTCTTCTTCAAAACCTTCAGTGTTGGTGGGTTTTTAAGAAGAGAGTAGCATTTTCTCCCAGTACTAAAACACAACTACCACTTGCAGTAAGGATAGCCAGTTCTAATCTCAAGCTGTCCCAAGTCCCAAAGATGCTTTTTTTCAAAAGGCAACTGGACTTGGTTTTTTTCCCCTTTTCTTGAAGACATTTTGCTTCTCGTCCAAGAGGCTTCTTCAGTTCGGACTGAATGGTGGGGAAGGGAGGGAACTGAACTGAAGAAGCTTCTTGGATGAGAAGCGAAACATCTTCAAGGAAAAACAAACCAACAACAAGAAGAAGAAGAAAGAAAGCCCAGTTGCCTCTTGAAAAAAAACACCTTAGACATTTGAGCTCAATTGTGATTGTAAGTCAAAGACTACTAGTAGCCTACAGAAAGTCCTCGATTTATGACTGTAGGGAAGCCTGTCCATTACACTGTGTGTATGTACTCTATGAAACCAAACAAGCTGCCCTTCCCCCCCATCCCCCTCCCCCCGCAAAACAAGCAAGCTTTCTGTGTCCTGATTAGCCCATTTCTTCTCGTAGGAATGGGGACTGATGGAGACCCTTGATCTTCCACTAGCTGTCGGACTCTGTCCTCGAGGTCAGGGATTAAGGGAGTCGGAGTCCGCTGATCTCTGAAGTCTGCAGGCTCTCCAGCCTTTGGATACGTGGTCATAATTGACACCGAGCATAGGTGATAATTAAGTGATAAATACGAGGTGGAAGACATCGAAGGTGGATACGACAAAATGGAAATCGCCACCGCCTCCTCGGAGAGAAAAATGGATTTTGCAGAATGCTCCAAATATGCTCAATTACCCCGTTTAATTGACTTTGAAATGGTACACAGAAAATTAATAATTGTCAGATAAAGGGATCTTTTTCATCTAATATCAGAAGAAGCATCTGGCACTGCCAGGAAGGCCAGTTCAACTGTTTTTAATTGAATTCTTTTGCAAAGGAGACTTTCTCTTTCCCACGGCAGCCGGTAGGGAATCAAATAAATCTATTCCGAGGACAACGAGCATATACATTTATTACGTGGCTCTCTGCTCCGCTCTTCAATCACGCTGGGTGGAAGGAAGGACATAACAATGTAAGACGAACTGCGCTGTACGGAATACGACTCCATTAGAGGCAACGTGTTGGTCTCCCAGGCAGGATTCACAAAACACTCCTGGACTCTGTTCAAGAAGGATGACTGGCATGGGGTTTAGGGCGGCATGAGTTTACAGGTAGTCCTCGACTTACACCCATTTATTTAGTGACCATTCAAAGTTACAACGGCACTGAAAAAAGTGACTTATGACCATTTTTTCACACTTGCAACCATTTTGGCATCACCAAGGTCATGCAATCAAAATTCGGCATTTCAATCAATCAATCAGAATGGAGCTGGAAGGGACCTTGGAGGTCTTCTAGTCCAACCCCCTGCTCAAGCAAGAAATCCTGTCCAGTCTTTTCATAAAAACCTCCAATGATGAAGCATCCACAGCTTCTGGTGGCAAGCCGTTCCACTGGTTAATTGTTCTCCCTGTTAGGAAGCTTCTCCTTCATTCCAGGTTGCTTCTCTCCTTGATTAGCTTTCATCCATTGCTTCTTGTCCTGCCTTCTGGTGTTTTGGAAAATAAGTTGACCCCCTCTTCTTTGGGGCAGCCCCCTCAAATACTGAAACACTGTTAACATGTCCCCCCCAGTCCTTCTTTTCTCTAGACTGGCCATTCCCAAATCCTGCAACCGTTCTTCGTATGTTTTAGTCTCCAGGCCTTTAATCATCCTAGTTGCTCTTCTTGGCACTTTTTTCCAAAGTCTCAACATCTTTTTTTTGTCATGTGGTAAGCAAACCTGGACGCCGTATCCCCAGTGTGGCCTTACTAAGGCTTTATAAAGTGCTACTAATACTTCACGTGATTTTGAATTTACTACATTTGCAGGGTGATGGAGCTATTGGATGACCATTTCTGACCTTCCCAGCCCATGTAAAACAAAGTCAAAGGGGGAAGCTGGATTTATTTCACAACTGCAGTGATTTGTTTAACAACCCCTGGCAAAAAAAAAGGTCAGAAAATCAGGGGTGACTGACTTAGTCACCATTGTGCTTAGCAATGAAAATTCTGGCCCCAGTTGTGATCTTAAGTCAAGGGTTAACTGCACACAAAAGTGATTCCACTGGAAGCTTAGGATAAATGTATTAATGATGTGGGGATTCAACCGTGTAAACAATGGTCAAGGTATTGGTAGGGGCACCTTTACTGAATGATGCAAACAATGGGCCAGAAGATGACTATTGCACAGAGTAGAAAGTTGCATGCCGTAGCCTCAGTCCACAGGTTGTGTGGGAGAAAGAAAATTATCCCTGTGTGGGGGAAAAAGGGGGTTCCCAGGATCTATGTTTAAAGGGGCAAGTAATCTGCCTTAGCTTGGCAAGATTCTGTCTACAATAAAGAAACTTTTTAGGATTATCTCAGTGTATCTTTCTTAGTCTTTGGCACCTGACGTCAGCTCTCTGTCCCTTTGCAGTTCCAGCTTTCCAGGTTTTTCACAGGGTCTGACACCGAATCTGGAGTCTTCCTCCAAAGTGTAACAGGTGATCAAATGTTGGACTGAGCTACAATGTGCCCCTTGCTGCTAAAACACTCAGGACTCACTGATGGTAATGTAGAATCCATTTCGACTGCATAAAGCATAAAGCAGTTTATTGTCACTTAAAGCAAGAGCTTATTTTAGGAGGCTCCACAGAGTTTTTCTACTACTCTTAAAATGGAGGAACTGGCTCCCAATCTCTGCCCGAAATTTGGAAGACTTACCTGTAGCAGGATAGCATCCAAGGGAGACGGGCTGTGAAAAATAGATAGTAAGAAAATAAGGATAAGTGATCGTGCTACAGCCATACTACGTGGGTAAATATACATAGACACTAGGCAGCACTGTGAGAATTCGTTTCACTGATTGTAGAAATAAAGGCTTTGGGTCTTTACGAATCGCGCTGAGCATGATTTAGGAGCACCGCCAATGTATTTCAAGACTGTTTTTTTGTTTCTTTCCCTCTTGTAATCTCTTAAAGTTGATAGAAAGAGATTGGCACTTCCTTCAGCGCTAGCGATGATCTCATCTGCTCAAGAGCCCGGGTGATTGATTGACCCATTTTGTTCAGCCAAGGGAATGATAATGATGCTTTTGCGTTGCTACTGATGTGAAGGATCAATGTGGAGAGCAAGAGGAATAATCAAAGCCATCCCCTTTTCTTTGGGATGGCATCCATTTCACGCTAGCCAGTGGAAAACGAAAGCTTTTAGTAGCAAGTTGGACAGGCTCCTTTATAAACGGAAAGGAAAGCATTTGGACTCTTCTGGATGAAGAAGATACTGATGCTCATCCAAGAATTATTGAGTTCCATGTTCAGAGTTACTTCCAGATAATCATAGATAGATCTTGAAGCACTGCTGATCTCAAGAAATGGAATCAGTCGTGGTATAAACATCAAGCTGCCTACTTGGGGAGCAGAAACATGGACTTCCTTTGGTGGCTTGATAGTAGGAAAGATCATAGTGAGTTGGGTATCCTTCAAAACTTACCAGTGAATTCCCAGGAAGAGAAAAACCACTCGCTCTGAGCTGCTCACTCTGAGAAGAAAGGGGCCACAAAGCTGAGCTTTAAATTCACACCCGTGCAGGAATGGGCTTTCCTTACCAAAATGCTTACTCAGAGTTTAAAATTTATATGCCAAGAGAGATGTTGGTAGAGTCTTTTGTGAATCAGCACTGGTGCTTTCCAGTTGCTTTTGTGTGTGTGTGTGTGTGTCCCAAGAGTTTCCTCTACTTCTTTCCTTGTCTTTAAGGCCCCTGGCTTTCGACTGCAGATGGTGAAGCTCTGCATGCTGTTTAAGGATGCACAATCTGGCATGAATGCAGTCTGAGTTACTGGGGGTGGGGGGAAAGCAGCATTGGTGCCAAAATGGTTTCTCCCTAAGAAAATGGAGGACTTGGGGCCTGGAAGATCAGTAATGCATCTTGCAAATCTTTCCTTACCTTGGCTCGGATGGGCATCGGAGGAGAGTATTGATCTGATCCAGGGATGTGACCAGCTTGGCAATGATCTTCTGGCAAAGTCAGACACAATGGCTCTCTTGCATTACAACTCAGCCAGTGCAGTGCGAGAGTTTGATCCTAGAGAAGCAGTCAGGAAGGAACACAATGCGGCAAATTTGGCTGAGGTTGAGCAGGACTTCAATTACAGCTAGTAACTGGTTGCAGTTACGGTTATGGTTACTGCCACAATTGAGCCCAACATTTCTGTTGCAAAGTGAGACTTTGGCGAAGCGAGGTTTGTCCCATTTTACGGCATTTCTTGCCACTGTTGTAGCTGTTGGATTGTTGTAGTTATTGAGTTAGTAACCCTGTTGCTGAGTGAATCGGGCTTCCCCCATTGACTTTGCTTGCCGGAAGGTCGCAAAAGGGGATCACGTGTCCCCGGGACGCTGTGCAACTGTCATAAATATGAGACAGTTGCCGAGCCTCTGAAGCTTCTTTGGCTGAATTGGATGAGAAGCAAAACATCGTCAAAGAAAAACAAGAGAGTCCAGTTGCCTCGTGAAAAAGCATCTTTGGGAATTTAGGCATCGTGGCTTCGGCCTAGTCTCACAGTAGTGCCACAAAGCTGGAGAATATTCATTTGGATGGATGCTGGGAAGATTACGTACTCAGGTAGCACTTTGAAATATGACACATGAATTAAGTTCAGCTAAAGGTCAAAGGGACGCAGTGGCTCAGTGGGCTAGGACGCTGAGCTTGTTGATCAGAAGATCGGCAGTTTGGCGGGTCGAATCCCGAGTGCTGCATAGCAGAGTGAGCGCCTGTTACTCGTCCCAGCTTCTGCCAACCCAGCAGTTCGAAAGCACATAAAAATGCAAGTAGAAAAATAGGGACCACTACGGTGGGAAGGTAACGGTGCTCCGTGCGCCTTTGGCATCTAGTCATGCCGGCCACATGACCACAGAGATGTCCTCGGACAATCGCTGGCTCTTTGGCTTTGAAACAGAGATGAGCACCGGCCCCTAGAGTCGGAAACGACTAGCACGCATGTGCGGGGGAACCTTTACCTTTACTAAATGTCAGTAGAGTGGTTCTTGCCCCACTTCAGTGACTTCTATAAAAAAAAAAGGAAATAGGAACATTTCCATTTTCCTTACCATTTGAGCATTTACTCGGCTTTACTCTATTTCTCCACGTCGCGCCCCTCCCCCCCAAAAAAGCTGTGAATATTCCAAGCCATTTACATTTGATGAGGGCTGCATACCGTAATTATGGTATCACTTAACCTTGCCTATGATAAGTTTAAATCACAATATATTGGGCTTCGGGAGTTTCTTGCCTGTTTTTCTCCTCCAGGCTGTAGTTCAAAGCATGTAAAACATGAAAAGCAGAATTGCTGTGTGGGTTGTGAGGAGGGTGAGAGGAATTTGAAAACAGCATTAAGGCAAGATGAGGATTGCACCAAAAAGCAGGTTTAGAAAATGGTTTGTGAAATTACAGAATCATCTTCCCAGGATTCCTGGAGCAAGGATCAGGATGACAAGGTCAACTAGAAGAGGAGGTGGGGGGGGGAGAGAGGAAAAAAAAAGATGCTTAGCCCAGATTGCAAATAATTTAGCTTTTTTTTTAAAAAAGGAAAACAATAGTTTGAGGGGGGCCCTTGGTGCTCTCTGAGCTTGGTTGTTTTTTTTTGCAGACATTTCATGACCCAACTAAGTAACCTCATCAGTGCTAGAAGGGAGTGAGGTTTGCAGAGTGGGGGAGGAGGATTGTGGGGTCCTTAGTGCTCTCTGAGCTTGGTGGTTTTTCTTGCAGACGTTTCATGACCCAAATAGGTAGGTCACCAGCGCTAGTCCTCCCTCTAACCTAGCATAGCGATTAGCACTGATGAGGTTACCTAGTTTGGGTCATGTAGCATCTGCAAGAAAACCACCCAGCTCAGAGAGCACTAAGGACCCCACAATCCCCCCCCTCCACTCCACAAACCCTTCTCCTTGACAAAGAAATCCATGTTTTGTGCTCTGGAGGATTCTGAGTGAAGTGGGGGAGTTTCCCCCAAGGGGTAGGAACTGGGGAGGAATGAAAGACTTTGAAAAAGGGTAGCATTCCTGCTTAAGAGAAAAAAAAATCCCACCGTGTTCCACAAGCAGGGAAAAGTTTAGCTAGATTCCTGCATCTGTCAAAGAACCCAATTCATTTCAGTTCACCCGGCATTCCAAAATCCAGGACTATTTTTAGATCCATTTTGACATGTCCCCAAAAGCAGTTTTTGAATTTTTGCCTACGCTGACATAATCTTCCCAAGGGAACTTGCTTGCACTTTGGGTTTTGTTTGGATCAGAATCTATTCCTGGAAGAGTCAAGAATTCACCAGAGTCCTTTAAAGGAATAATAATAATAATAATAATAATAATAATAATAATAATAATAATAATAATAATAATAATAATAATAATAATAATAATAATAATAATAATAATAATAATAATAATAATAATAAAAAACATAGGTAATGAGTACTAAGGAAGGGCCAACAGGTTGAAGGTACAATCAGGAAACTTTTTATTAGGTATAATAATCAGAAAAATACGATAAAGAAAATGCATACCGGTACTTAATGTTGCATGTATTAACAGCAGCAAGAATTGTATTTGCTCAGCACTGGAAAAATGAGGAAATGCCATCTGAAGAAGGGATAATCAAGAAAATACATAGTCCTATGCAGAAATGGATAGAAGATCAAAGAAAAATAAGGTACAGAATATTTTTAAATATGGGAGGTATTTCATCAATGGCTGGAGAAACGGGGTAGAGATTAGGAATTTAATGTGTATTATTAAGTAAAACAAATGGACTCAGACAACACGTAGTTTACCAAGCACCTATGAATTATAAATATAGAAAACTAATAAAATATTGCATACATAAAAAAAGAAATTGTTGCTCTCAAAGATGTCTATTTTTGAGGAAGCTGGCATGGGGGCAGACTGCATGTCACTTAAAAAAAATTGACATACTCACTGAGTCCCTGGAACAAAAATTGTTCTGGCTGCCAGAGAACAAGACAATTCATATCTCCTGACTTTGCAGTCCTTGACAGCTGATAACTAAGCTTCCACACACCCTAGTTGGCATGGCACTAAGGCGAAAGAGAAGGAGGATCACCCTTGCAGATCCAGACAGAGGCTGCAGCCAGAGGAGAACCCGCATACATTTAGAGTTATCCCAGGTCTCACTCAGAATTGGATCTGAAGTTACAGAGTCCAAAGTTGGTTTTCCCCCCGGTTCTCTGGGAGATAACTTCTTGGTGAAGCCACACAGTAAGGACTAAGCTGAGGTAGATGAACAGATAATTGCAGTTGTATTTGGGCATCCCACTCGTGTTTGGGTGTGAGCATGTTGAAACATGTAGATCAGCTCTTTCATCATCCATCCTATTCAACGTTTCCATCCTTCTGCATTGAGAGATGAGATCACATTTGTTCTCCAAATTTCCTACGGTAGCCAGCACGATTGTCCAAGACAAAGAAGTGTGCTATAATGATCCCTTCTTCTAGAAGACGTTGACCAAGGGTCAGACCATCAATTTGGATTTTAAACAAACCATGTTCAGTAGGTTTGCATTATACACTAAACCACACTCAAGAACATTGCAGTTGAGTTTGGCATGTTGTCTGAACCTAGCCAATGATCCAGACTGTTGGTCCAGCTGGCTGACTTTGGTCATGAGGGATAACCCCTTTCCCCTATCAAGTCCGAAAGTGGGTAGAATTCTAGAGCAAGTTAATTCATTATCCAGTGAGGAAGACTTGGTTAGTATCCAGAATGATTTATTTTTACTTTTACTAGATAGTAAGAAAGTTCACTGCTTTCTCAATGGAAGAGAGACAAAGTACTGTAAATAAAAAGAATAACCACAGAAGGGTATGGCTTGTAGAAAAGAGACTGTGACCTGGAGATACCCCATCACCTGAGAAAAGTTCTGCACTTCATTGCTATCTTATGGTTAAGGACAATGGCTTCTTTGAGGCCTCCAATCCTATCTGGAGATACTGAGGTTTTCCATACATAAAGGTCTGTGCAGTATTGGAGCCACCGAGCTCCTTCTGCTGAAATATGCCACGCGAAGATATGAGAGATGGTCTGAGTTGCGTTGAGTCAGTGGCATAAATCAGACTACGGGACCAAGTGGATTGTTGTTTTTGCCTTCTGCAAATCAGGTGGGGGAAGAGGACTCCAGAAGAGAATGCCTTCAAGTAACTGAAGCTGCACCATCAAAAATCACATCTTGAAAGTCACCAGATGGAGGAGTGGTTAAAGAGCAGTATTACAGGCTAATTCTGCCCTCAGCCTGAAGTTTGATCGTGACCAGCTCAAGGTTGACTCAGCCTTCCATCCTTCCAAGGTTGGTAAAATGAGGACCCAGATTGTTGGGGGCAAGATGCAAATAATGCTTATATTATAAACCACCCAAACGGTGCTGCAAAGCACTAGGTCTAAATGTGATTGCTATTGCTATTCCATCTTTATCAGGAAATCCAAGGTGGGCGGTCATTGTTCACTGTCACAAAGAAGGCCTTTTAGACCACCTTTCTAGCTATACAAACACACACACACACATGCACAAGGAAACAAAGTTGAGAACTACAAAAGAAAGTTCTGAGTTAGAAATATCTTCTCAACTTGTTCTAGCCTGGGGGGTCTCTAGCTTCAAAGTGCAATGCAGAGTTTGGAAACTATCCTTAATTTCATCGGCTGTGAAAAACCCATTAGGATCCTACTCAAGTCAGTCTCATATATTCACCTGCAAAATATTTTATGCAAAACTGCCTCTATCTGCAAAAAAGCAACTACTAAATTTTACAGCCGCCTTTAAATTCCTTTCCCCTACCTTCCATCTTGATACGTATAAAATGCAGGGCAAAAACCTACATTCTACATTTAGAAAGGTGATTATCCTGGATTTGATATCCAAGGGATTAAATCATCATTGAAGAGAAGGCCCGTGTTCAACAAGGGGATGGTTACAGGCCCTGCCAGGTTTACAGTCTGCATGACACATTTTCCTAACTAAGTAACTGTGAAACTTGCCATTAGAGAGAGACTCAGGGTGAGTCACTAGACTAAAACATAAGCTATGTAGATTCCAATCACCAACTGGAGATGGTTTAGGGGTGGGGTGGGGTCTATGACCTTGGACCAATCTCTTTTTCGCAACTCATGGCTTTAACCATGAAATTTAGCATTTGTCTCTGTGCGCACACTCCACGTGGGTCATCTCATGCTTTATAGAGAAAGGCAGGCTGGGAAAAATAACCAGTAGGAAGGTAATCAATAAGGTTTGATCCATATTTGGTCATTTTAAATTGGGATCAAAGGATGTGAAAGGGTTTGATTTGATTTTTTTTTAAATTCTTTGCTTATTTCTTCATGTCACCAACCTTTGGATAGTCCTTGTGTCACTTTTGCATCTGTCAGTTCAGCTGGTCTTCATTCAATTAACATAATAACACAATAATAGTGTTGGAAGGGACCCTGGGGGTCTTCTAGTTCAACCTTCTGCTCAGGCAGGAGACCCTATACCAGGGGTAGGCAACCTCGGCTCTTTTATGACTCATGGACTTCAACTCCCAGAATTCCTGAGTCAGCACAGCACAGCTGACTCAGGAATTCTGGGAGTTGAAGTCCATGAGTCATAAAAGAGCCGAGGTTGCCTACCCCTACCCTATACCATTCTGGGCAAATGGTCGTCCAATCTTTTCTTGAAAAGCTCCAGTGATGGAGCACCCACAACTTCTGAAGACAAGCTGTTCCACTAGTTTATTGTTCTCACTGCCATTTATTGTTCTCACCATCACAGTTCTTAAGCCCCAGATACAGACATAACTTTGAAAGCCCACCAGGTTCAGCTTGACGTTGTCTAGATTTTTTTTTTCAACATTTGGATGGGGTAGGAAAAAGAGAATGGGGCAACCTTAATTCACTTGCCACATCTATAATTTTTCATGGTTTCTGTGATCCAAAAATTTGCTTCCACCATGGCAGCTAATGCATACTCCTGGGATAATCTGGAAAAAGGCCTGCAGCTGAAATGTAATTAAATTTAAATTAAATTTAACTTTCTTTTGCTGGAATATTATTTGTACAGTGTGTCCATGTACTATAGCAAGCATTGTGCAGAGAATATAAAGTCTCCATCTCTGACTGAACAGCTGAAAGATATCAGAGGCATCGAAAGCATCAAGCATGATTAATAGAGACCCTTTCCTTCTGAGAAGAGAATCACAGTATTATAGAGTTGGAAGAAAGATGCAGGAGAAGAAAAGAACATCTCCAAAGCACCTGAAGACAAGAAGCAGCGGATGGAAATTAATCAAGCAACCTAGAACTAAGGAGACATTTCCTGACAGTGAGAACAATGACTTCTCTTCAGAAGTTATGGGTGCTCCATCACTGGAACTTTTTAAGAAGAGATTAGACAACCATTTGTCTGAAATGGTATAGAGTCTCCTGCTTGAGCACGAGTTGGACTAGAAGGCCTCCAAGGTCCCTTTTGTTTTTTTATTATTCTGCTTTCTCAACCTTGGCAACTTTAAGAGATGTCAACTCCCAGAATTCTCTGAAAGTTCTCAAGGTTGAAAAGCGTTGATCTACTCCAATCCTGTACTTGCGGGACCAACTGATCCTCTCGGGCAGATGACCATCCAGCCTTTGACTGAAGACCTCCGTCTGAAGGAGATCATATGAAGGTGATCATGATCGATTCTGTTCCCAGATCTACACAGCTATCCTTCAGTAATCTTAAGGAACAACTCTTGGACAGCAACTGTCCAATCGGGAGGAGGGCTCAAACAGGGAAATAGCATGGACTCATTATGTAAAGACAAGTGGGTAAGGTCTGACTCCCCCTGAATTCTTCTGAGCCTTGTCTAGTCTTTCTCAAGCAAATCTTCCAATCTGTGAAGATTCCTCCGAAATTGGCATAGAACAGACATGTCAAACACAAGGCCCGGGGGCCAGATCCGGCCTGCGAAGTGGTTTCATGTGGCCCGCGAAGCCATCCTGGAAAGAGTGAGGGAACGGCCCCCACTGCCTTGGCCCAGAGACCCTCCTTCTGCCAGAGACCCTCAGATCTGTCCCACTGCTGCCCAGGCCCCCATAGGCACCCTTGATGCGAACCATGTAGAGCTGGCCACGCCTACCCAGTAGGCCATACGCACTCTAGCCACGCCCACCCAGTAGGCCACGCCCACCCTGGCCATACCCACCCGGCCCCCTGAGGGCAACCGCAATGCTGACGCGGCCCTCAGTGAAATTGAGTTTGATACCCCTGGCATAGAACAATAAAGTAGCTAGTCTAAACTCTACACATGTGGATTCAGTTGTTTGTGCCTAACAACAACACTCCTACCCTGCTACTGTGACATTCTGTTGAGTGGCGTAGAGATGATTGTGCTGTCTTCTTGTGACATCAGAAACTGGCCAATGTAGGGATGTTGCCCCATAGCCGACTCTCTACTGCCCTTCCCCATCCCTGTGCTGCATAATGCACAAATGCACAAATGCCAGGTTGTATCTCCCTCGCTTTGCACCAACTGTTTCTGCCTTCCAAGTGTGACAAGCAGCTCCCACACTATCAAAGGCTGGGCAAAGCTGTGATTAGCAAGCATGAGCTGGAGTTTATTGATGTGTTCCAGCTAACGAGGCAATGATGATGATAAATACGTTTGGCACCAATGGGCAGAGGTGGTGGGGGTGTAAAAGATCATACTGGAGACTTGTTTAAAAAAAGAATCAGAAAAATCTGTGGGAAACCACTGAGTGGAATTAAGGCAGACTCCCTATGCAGAACTTCTGAATCAGTTACGAGATTGAAGGCAAAGCCAGAAACCAAGGGCTTCACTTCCATAGATGTTGTCAGCCCAAAAGCTCGGTTTCCCGAAGAGATGGATTTTAATTACTCAATTATTACATAGTTAACCAATTTTAGTCACCATATCGTGAAAAAAGATGTTGGGAAAAATTTAGAGAAGAGCAATAAAGAGGATCCAAGGCCTGGAGGCTAAAACATACGAAGAACGGCTGCGGGACTTGGGTTTGGCTAGTCTAAAGAAAAGAAGAAATAGGGGAGACATGATAGCAGCGTTCCAGTATCCGAGGGGCTGCCACAAGGCAGAGGGGGTCAAGTTATTCATCAAAGCACCAGAGGGAAGGACAAGAAACCATGGTTGGAAACTGACCAAAGAGAGAAGCAACCTGGAATTAAGGAGAAACTTCCTGACAGTGAGGACAATCAACCAGTGGAAGAGCTTTGCCTGCAGACATTGTGGGCGCTCCATCACTGGAGGTTTTTAAGAAGAGACTGGACAGTCACTTGTCTGAGATGATATAGGTCCTCCTGCTTGAGGTGGGGGCTGGACTAGAAGGCCTCCAAGGTCCCTTCCAGCTCTTCTCTTCTATTCTATAAGGTAAATTTATCCAGACTAACTTCTTCTGGCTGCCCTGCTCAGACATCTCAAGTCCAGAGCAAGCTGGGATTCCCATGAGCTTAGACAGCATGTCCTCTACTATCTGAAAGCCCAACCAGGCTTGTATCTGCCCCCAGAGGACCCCTTCCAAGCTGTGCAAGAGTGGCGCTACATTTTTAACAAGGCAGAAGAGGCCAAAAGGATTCGACCCAGCTTCAGACTTCCTGCATTGTGCATCTTTCATTTTAATTACCTTGGAAATAAATCCAAACTGCGCATTCTGGGATTTCTCCTAGCCTTTGCCCACTGGCGTAGGAAGGGCCGGCCACTCCACAGCCTTCAGCCCTCTGTTTTAACAAGGGCTAGCGAGGAAATTGGTTTCATCTGCCGCCTATCTAGCTTGTATACACTATTAAAACTCTCCTGTCTGTTTGTCACCTTTAATTAGCCAAAACGGAGCATCGCAGGACGACAATTTTTGAAGCAAGCTACTTCAGATGGTCTAATTTAAAGGACGTGCACAAGCTCCAGGACCTGTTGCTCCTGTGGAATTAAAATTTCAAGGATTTTTCAAACCAGTGTGATAGGAAAAATTGTGGGCAGTGCCGTATCACCATGCTGCTTTGGTCGACCATAGTTGTGTGATCGTGATTTCCAAGTCTTCCTGCCAGCTTCCCACAAGCAAAGTCAATAGGGAAGCCAGCAGGAAATAATAATAATAATAATAATAATAATAATAATAATAATAATAATAATAATAATAATAATAATAATAATAATAATAATAATAATAATAATGTTGGAAGGGACCTTGGAGGTCTTCTAGTCCAACCCCCTGCTCAGGCAGAAAACCCTATTCCATTTCAGACAAATGGCTGTCCAGTCTCTTCTTTAAAACTTCCAGCGTTGGAGCATTCACACCTTCTGGAGGCAGGTTGTTCCACTGGTTAATTGTTCTGTCAGGAAATTTCTCCTTAGTTCTAGGTTGCTTCTCTCCTTGAATAGTTTCCGTCCGTTGCTTCTTGTCCTGCTTTCAGGCGCTTTGGAGAATAGCTTGACTCCCTCTTCTTTGGGGCAGTCCCTGAGATATTGGAAGACTGCTATCATGTCACCCCTCGTCCTTCTCTTCATTAAATTTATTCAAGTTAGAAATCCTTTCCCACTGCTTTTTCCCCCCCACTCATGGTCATTCCATTTATCTCTTTGTTGTTATTTTAACCATTTAATTGTGTCTCTCTCTTGGTGAGTGTGTAGGCATGTGGGCTCCATGCGACTCTGTCAATCATAGCATCTTTCACAAGAAGCGCCTCTGAAGAAGAGAGAACTGAAGAAGCTTTTTGGATGAGTAGCAAAACCTCTTCAAGGGAAAACAAAGTCCAGTTGCCTTTTGAAAAACCACCTTCGGGACAAGCCTTATCTGGATGACTGAGGATCTCCATAGACACTCCTAGCACCCTTGCCTTCTCCGATGAATTTGCAAGCAGGACACGGCCCAAGTCAATCAGACATAGCCTTATGATTTTTAGCTTCTGGTGATGTGTCTGTTTCTCTACTTTATCTCTTTTGGTGAGTAAATATTGAACAAGAGATGATCCAAAGGGTCGTAGGCGGTCTGGTTTCACTTAAAAATTAAAAAGATTCCCATGGAGAAGCTGGGAATTTCCTTTGCAGAAATGAAGCTGTGAACCCAGCCTGGCCAAGAGGTTGAAAGAGATACAGTATGTACATTGGGTTTTATTTATTTATTTTTAATCCAAATTGCCCTCCGGCTAGGAACTAACCAGCCTTGGCCCAGATAACCCTGTTTGTTTTTACTTCCATGTCCAGAGTTTGCATGGGAAAAACTCCATTGAACAAGAGCTCGGGCAAAAATCTTGAGTCTCTCATGCAGCCGGGTGATTAATAGAGCTTCTTGCTAAAACAAAAGGCCATTAAGAGCTTTTAATATTTGCTCTCTTTCCTCCCCGCGTACTTCATTTCATAGTTCAATGCAAATTCTATGTGTTTTTCCCACAGTGAAGAATTAATATAAGCGAGGGAAAAGGACGTTGGCTTTAGACTTCTTCCCTTTTGTATTTTGTAATATTCGCCTTCCCAGAATTTGGGCTGAGAATCACACGGCTCTTGGAGATGGCCAAAGTGTTATGTGCTTCTTCTCAACCATCACAGGTGAGGCCTCACGGTCACCCCAGAGAGAGCATTTATTTGCTTTGCCAGGTAAAATATCTTCTTTTCTCCTGAGGAGGAAGGGGAAGATACATTTATCTAAGGATTCAAGTAGAGAAGCAACCTAGAACTAAGGAGAAATTTCCTGACAGTGAGAACAATTAATCAGTGGAACGACTTGCCTCCAGAGGTTGTGGGTGCTCCATCAATGGAGGTCTTTAAGAAGAGACTGGACAGCCATTTGTCTGAGATGGTATATGGTTTCCTGCCTGAGCAAAGGGCTGGACTAGAAGACCTCCAATCTCCCTTCCAACTCTGTTAGCATTTCATTCAGTATCGCCCCATTTGGGAACATTATGTCTTAAAGACAGGAACATATACGTCAGGATTTTTCTCATCCTACCGCCGTGTCCCAAGGCCTTTGGAAGCCATCTTGGTCCAGACCAGGCAACTGACCTGCTTAGCCCAAGAGCTGGCAGACTGTGGGACCTATAGATTTCTGAATATTTGATGGCTACTGCCAACGGTTCATGGGATTGAGACCACCTAGAGGAGAGAGGGACCAGCTCTGATCAGCTTCCATCAGCCCTCATCCACAGCTACTCATCTTCTCAAAGTCCAGGGTGCTGGATTCTCCATATCTTTATGGCAGGAAGGCCTATGTTAGCATCCTTAGCATCCACAGGGAAAGGGCTGTTTACCCCGGGGAGGTAGTTCAGACAAGAACCACACCTAGAAGTAGTATCTCTAATGTGAGATTACATGAATAGAATCTTGCAAGCTGAAAGCACACCTCCCCCTCCCCTTTACAGACCAGGAAATTAGGGAAGGTCTCTTCTGATGTCTGCCACGCCTACATTCCTTCCATGGGCTCAGCTGCCCCTTCTCTGTTGTCTAGTCTGCAATTCTTCCAGCTGTCCCAAGGTGATTCCCATATGCCATTACAGGACCCCAGAAAATAGCAAACTATAATGCAACACAGCAACACACTTTGGCACGTTCCCTTTGATATTCCCTAATCCATTGATTTTTCGGGAGCCCCTTCTGTCCTATTTGAATATTTGTGCAATACTCCTCAAACATTTATCGATGTTCCTTCCTTCCTGCCCGCCTGCCTGCCTGACTTTTTGCCTTGCTTTCCTCCCTTCCTCATGCTCTAATCCTTCCTTCCTTCCTTCCTTCCTTCCTTCCTTCCTTCCTTCCTTCCTTCCTTCCTTCCTTCCTTCCTTCCTTCAGGCCTCCCTCCCTTCCCCTTTCTCCTTCCTTTCCTTCTTCCTTTCCTCCCTCCCTCCTTTCCCCTTTCTCCTTCCTTCCTTCCTTCCTTCCTTCCTTCCTTCCTTCCTTCCTTCCTTCCCTCTCTCCCTCCTTCCATCCTTCCTTCCTTCCCTCCCTCCCTCCCTCCTTCACTCACTCACTCACTCACTCCCATATGGAATTTGAAAAACACTGTTGCCAAAATGAAGTTTAATAAATTCTGGGATGGGAGAACTTCAACTGAAAATTCAGCACATGGGGAAAGACAAGAGAGTAACTCCCAGGGGAAGCTTTATCAGTCCCACAAAGCTTAGTAGAACTTCATTCTGATCTGGCAACCTAAAGATACCCCTAAGTTTGGGATTGTCACGTAAATGTAGGAACTGCTGCTGAATAAGCCCATTTGTATCAGGATTCACATGGAATTAAGATGCTCAGAGCACAGCTGCAGGAATCCGTTGTGCTCCTGAAGTTGAAATTGAAGTAGGTATGTCTACGCTTCCACATTTTTCAAAGATAATCTTCTGGGACTGGAGACTTGACAAATTCATGACAGAGTGACTGGCGTTGAAATACAAAATACGAAAGGGAGAGAGAAAGAGAGCAAAGAAATATATCACTCAACAAATAATTGTGTTTAATTAGAAATTATGCCTAGTCTAGTGACAGGTGGCAAAAGAATATGTGCAAGATTACACAGTGATGTATCAAGCGCCACAAAAAGGGAACGACAGCTGTGAAGGCAAAAGTATACCAGAATCCATCTTAGAGATATTGCTACTTTCAAGCATCTATTTTTACTCTTTGTTGTGGAGATCAGGATTATGCCTTCTGATGTTTTGAATTAATGTCCTCTGCTGGCTGGAAAACTAAAGTCTAAATCAGGGGTCTCTAAACCTGGCAACTTTAAGACTTGTGGACTTCAACTCCCAGAATTCCTCAGCCACCCCTTGCTCAAACAGGAGACCCTAAACAATTTGAGACAAGTGGCTGTCCAGTCTCTTCTTAAAGGCCTCCAGTGACGGAGCACCCACAGCTTCTGAAGGCAAGTCGTTCCATTGGTTGATTGTCCTCACGGTTAGGAAGTTTCTCCTTAATTCCAGGTTGCTTCTCTCTTTGATCAGTTTCCAACCATTGTTTCTTGTCCTGCCCTCTGGTGCTTTGATGAATAACGTGACCCACTCTTCTTTGTGGCAGCCCCTCAAACACTGGAATACTGCTATCGTGTCACCCCTATTTCTTCTTTTCTCTAGACCAGCCAAACCCAACTCCTGCAGCCGTTCTTCATATGTTTTAGTCTCCAGGCCTTTAATCATCTTAGTTGCTCTTCTTTGCATTTTTTCCACACAGCCCGGTTGAGAATAGGCCATGATTGCAAATAGGCCACGGCCCATGGGTTGAGGACCACTGCCATAAAATCTCAACATCTTTTTTGCAATGTGGTGACCAAGACTGAACGCAGTGTTCCAGGCGTGGCCTTACTAAGATTTTATAAGTCAACATAGCACAACTGCCTTTGTGCCATAAGGCAGTGGTCCCCAACTTTTGCGGCTTGGCCCAGCTTGGGAGGGGAGAAGAAGGGAACCAGGATGTGCGAGCCTTCCAAAATTCATGATCTTTAGGAGGTTTAGACAGGACAGATTTGGAATAGTATTAGTTTAGTTCTATATAGGTACACAGATACACACACTCAAACAGGCAGGCGAGCATTAGTGCTATTGACAGCGTACAAATTGTGCTGTATTTTTGAAGCAAAGTCATTTGCTAATAGTATCCCAGTTCTAAGTCATCAAAAATCATTGGGACTCCATAAATAGCAACAGAATAAGGACAGTGACAGAGGTTTCAGGAGGGCTAGTTGCCAACTTTCATTTTTTGAACAGCTGAAACCCAAGAACAGCTCTCCAGCACAATGTGTTTGAATTACGAGCAGTGTAAGAGTCACCCCCTTTGCTAACAACAATGCGATATTAAACAAACAGTTTTGATCAGAAACCCCTAGAGATGATTTACATCCCATTTTGGAAGTTCTGTGGCTCAAACCTTTGTCATGGAAATTGAGCTAAAGGGAGCTTACAGTCAAAACAGCAGCCAGAAAAGCCAATGCAATCTTAGGCGGCATTAAGCAGATGGATAGACTCAAGATCACGTGAAGCATTAATACTGCTTTACAACACCTTGGTAAGGCCACACCTGGAATGCTGCATCCGGTTTTGGTCACCATGATGTAAAAAAGATGTTGAGACTCTAGAAAGAATACAGAGAAGAGCAACAAAGATGATTAGAGGACTGGAGGCTAAAACATATCAGGAACGGTTGCTGGAATTGGGTATGTCTAGTTTAATGAAGAGAAGGACGAGGGGGGACATGATAACAGTCTTCCAATATCTCAGGGGCTGCCACAAAAAAGAGGCAGTCAAGCTATTCTCCAAAGCACCAGAAGGCAGGAAAAGAAGCAACGGATGGAAACTAAGCAAGGAGAAAAGCAGGCTGTGAGAATGATCGATCAGTGGAACGGCTTGCCTCCAGAAGTTGTGGGTGCTCCATCACTGGAGACTTTTAAGAGGAAACTGGACAGCCATTTGTCTGAAATGGGATAGGGTCTCTTGCTGGAGCAGGGGTTGGACTAGATGACCTCCAAGGTACCTTTTAACTCTGTTATTCTATGTTCTAAATGCTTTGCCTTCCATTGGCATAGTTTTTGATAAAATGAGTTGGTTCTGTTCATATTACCCCAGAAAATTTGAACCATCAAACTAACAAGGATGATGATTCATTCATTTCGCCGGGACCTGAAGACCTGGCTCTTTGAGCTTTCTGGCCCAGGCTGAGAGTTTTAATTGGGGTTTTTTATATTTTTTTCAGGGATTAAATTTAATCTTTTTAATCGTTTTTAATTTTTGTATCAATGTTTTAAGTACCCTGTAAACCGCCCTGAGTCCTTCGGGAAAGGGCGATATATAAATTCAATAAAATAAATAAATAAATAAATGATCAACCAGGAAATCTTCAACAAAGGATCTGATTGATTGAAGAATATACTTAACATTGAGTTCATCTTTGTTCCTCCCTCCCTTCCTTTCCCCTTCCTTCCTTCCTTCCTTCCTTCCTTCCTTCCTTCCTTCCTTCCTTCCTTCCTTCCTTCCTTCCTTCCCTCATCTAAGTCTCTTGCAAATGGTCTCTATCAAATTTCGTAACTAAGCATAGAAACTGACATTTAAAGACATCCCTGCTCTGGCGTGGATGTTTATTTATTAGACAAAATATAAAGATCAGAGCCATTTAGAAACAAAAGGGCATTGAAGAGTTGGTGAACTGACCACACAAAGCCATCTAATCTACTACTCTATTTAGCATAGATGCAGGGAGGGGATGCTGAAAAAAATCCTCTAACAAGCTCTCCACCGAGTCTCTAAACATAATGTAGTTATGCTGACACTACACACAAGAGTGATACAGATATTGCTCTGCCCCTATCAGCATCAAACAGATATTA
>NC_138215.1:17770513-17858013 GCF_964194415.1 Vipera berus | reverse complement strand
CTCAAGAGCCAAAGGGTTAACCTGAGAAACTGTGGGTGAGGGTGGTTGTGTGTGTGTGTGTGTGTGTGTGCATGTGTGTGTGTGTGGTTGGTTTTTTTTTTAAAAAAAAAATCTTCTATTTTTTTATTGGATGTATCTGATGCCTCATCACCCATGTCCACGGTTGCTTGGTCTTGGAAAATAAGAATGGGACCTGGGAATCTGGTTGGAATCCAAAGGTGCTCCCGGAAGGAAGAGCAAGAGATCCATTGAGTACGAAATGCGTTCCCAAGCAGCTGCTGTGGTTGTAAGTTGCCGCTTTTTAAAGTTGTCTTAGTGGATGAAAAGGGAGCTGATCTTTTGGACTTGAAAAAAATAAAATAAAATAAAATGGGCTAGATCCACAGGACCTCTGCTAGGTCAGGGGCCCCAAAGGAGGAGAGCAGGTCTCAAAGTTTGGGTTGGGTGGTGTGTAGAAATCAGCACATTCACAGGTTGGGGTGGTTGAGTGTTGCCCATGCAGCTCAGGGTTTCCTCTTCCAGGTGGATCATCTTAGGGAGGAGGGCCTCCTCCAGAAGGGATGGTGTTTGGGAGGACCCAAAGGAGGAGAGCCCACAGGGCAGTTTCTGACTCGGGGCTGCCTTGAAACACAGAGCTGAACCCCACGGGGTGAGCAGAAGCTAATTCTTCTGGGAAGGAAGAAGAAGCAGGAGTCACCATGGGAACACCCCGTCAAGTTGAAGTTCAGTGATTTGGAAGGCTGGTGGTGTTCTACCCAAAGCCGTTTCTGGCAGTGCTAATTCCCCCCCTCCATTCCCTTCTCTCTTTCTCTCACACTGCAGGAAATGGTGTGCAATACTCCGTGCTTCCAGCAACTCCCCAACGGCCCCTTTAAAGGCTAAACCTCCCCATGTTCCTCGTTTTTAAGGAGCTTCCTAAGATCTCAACAAGACACCTCCAAATCCTGGCCAGGCTGGAATTGCTGCATGAATCCTCTGAATTTGCCCAAGTTGTATGGATGGCAGTGGAAGCCAGCTACCCATGCAGGAGACTCTTGGGCAGCAGAGGTGGAGAAGGCCCTGAGAAAGGAATCAAGACCCAAGGTCTCCCAGGGATTCTCCCCAAGAGTAATGATGAGGAACTAGTTGGAGGTGATGCCCTCTCTGTCGGGAAGGGGAGCGTGGCATAGAGACTGGCGGGGACCACTGGCTTCTTTCTGCAGAGCAGAGCACAAATAACACACCTGAACCTATTTCTAAGCTCACGGTCTGTGGCATTCTCTCCCGAACCAGTTGGCAGACTGAGGGTGATTCCAAACCTTGGCTGCCTAGATGGGCAGATGGCCAAGTTGGAGATGTATGTCTGTTGGATTCATCACCCCCTTGCTCCCATCCCATTCTCTCTGGCTTGGTTGGCCCCTTCCAGTTACCCTGGGGAGAACAAAGGATAGGAAGTGAGTGCGCTACTGGGACTTTCTGGGCAAGCGGGGAGCGTTAAGATGTGGAGATCTCCCCACCCAAGAGAGGCTCTGTGGAGGCACAATCTGGTTGGGCAACAGCAGAATGTGCAACACAACTCTGCCCCAGCTCCCCGGCACCCTGTGAAGAATGAACAACCGGGACTTGCAGGATAGGAAGCCCACTAACAACACGACAGACGGCCACAACGTTAATGAGAGGGAGCACATCCGAGGGCGCATGAAAATGGTGATTGGGCAGCTAGAAGGCATTCTGCAAGAACTCAAGGAGGTGGCGAAGGAACTTCGAGACGTAAGTGTGGTTCTTAATGCGCGTCTGAAATTGTGATGGGGGGGGGGCGGTAAAGGACCTGAAACGAGGCTCTGATTGTGCTTTTGTCAAATGGTTGTGGGTAAAGAGGATTAGAGTGGCAGAGAAGTTGCAGGAAGTAGATTGGGCAGGAAAAAAAAGTGACCCTAGTTGTGTTGAGCTCTATCTTGCTCTTAACCCTGATTTGTCTTATTTCAGAGCTCTTGGTTGTTTGGGAGCATGTAAGAAGTTCCATGATTCAAGGGTGTGATCATTCCAAGGTGGCTGAAATGTTTTCTTGATGCACTTCTGACTTTTGGTGGCTATGGATAATAGTCTCTGTTCTTCAAGTTGTGAACATGTTTCTTTGTCAAATATGAAGTTCTGGAGATCATTCCTGGGTGCATTGACCGTTGTGGATACTATGAGATGGTGTAGCTTAAAAATAAGACCAGAAAAAGAATACAACTGTTGGTTCAGTTGCCAATATCTTGTGAATGGATGGGGGTGAGATGATGGTCAAACTTAGGCCATCAAGGTTTGTGGAGTGGTACTCAGAAGTGGCCATACCTACCGTGCTTGGAATATAGTCTTTTTTGTGAAATTCTTTGTCAGAAAAGCCCTGTTTTTTAAATCATGGCTAGAAGATGGCACCTGAAGCTTCCAAGCTGATTGGGTAGCATCACCAACTTAGCTGGATTCTCTTTCTCTTGAGAGATGTTCTCTTGACTTTCCCTTTGGGATCAACGTGTCCTTTGTTCTAGATGGGATTTTTTTCACTTTAGCTTGTTTTCTGGAGATAGAAAGCGCACCTTAGCCAGGAAGAAGCAAAGCAAAGTGATCCAGTCCAAAAACTGCTAATGGGTTGATGGGCCTTGCAGATGTCCTACCAGCTCAACATCTAACTTGATCTCCATTTTGGTAGCCTCCAAACTAAAGTCCTTCCAGTTTCAAACAGCATTGTGTCTTTTGAAGAACTTGCTCGAAACAAGGGTTTGAAGTGAATTTCCTTAATTAGCACTCCAGGTCTTCCCCCCACCCCCCAAAAGCACATCTACAGCCCCAAAAGGAACAGAGGACCTTTGCTCCAGAATGGGACAACTTGCCGTAGCCAACTCGTCATGGGACAACTCACTGCAGAACAATTCAACAATTCCATTTAATTACTTAAAATACTTTAAAAAATATTATAATTTTTCTCATTCCCATTTCATTTTGTCCCTCCTTGGGCATCCTTTCTTTAATGATTTTAGTCTACTATTTCTTTGATATTAGTGTAACTCTTGAACCACTGCGAGTTGCTTGTGGCGAGTTGTTATAAACCCCCTTTGCTCATCACTCGTTAAGTCTCAGCCAATATCTACTGGTTAAAATACACATTTTTTTAAAAAAAGTTTCCATCCTTGTCTCTCTCCCAATCACTGCAATAGGAGTTCAGCCTTCAAAGGAACTGATGGGCATATTATGGTCTGTCCTGTTGTCTTTGGGATTCTCAGTTCAGCCTCTATTCACAAAGAAACCAGCTGGGTGGAAGACAGAAACAGGGTGAGTGTGTGTGTGTGTGTGTGTGTGTGTGTGTGTGTGTGTGTGTGTGAGAGAGAGAGAGAGAGAGAGAGAGAGAGAGAGAGAGAGAGAGAGAGAGAGAGAGAGAGAGAGAGAGAGAGAGAGAGAGAGAGAGAGAGAGAATGTGTGTATATATGTGTGTACTTATCAGCCGGATTTCACAGTGAATTTCTATATATCTTATGGAGGAAACTGTTTAGGTCAGAATCCAGTAATACTTCCCTTATAGTCATGTGCGCAGTGGGGTTCTCTCTCCAAGGATGTACAACTTTTGGAATTCCAAAAATCACTCTCTTTGAGTGGTGTCCTGGCATCGCAATCCTCAAAACAGGAGAAGCCAGGAAGGTAAACATCTAGAATGTGCTAAGGCCAACCCAACCCAACCCAACCCAAACTCATAATTGGATTGATATCAAGGATTACAATGGCTAAGGGTTAGGTTATCTTCAGCTGTGGGATTCGATTGCAAGATGACTCCGCTGACCTATGAATCAATTCTCTGTACTGAATTCAACAGAGGGCTCCTAGAAAATCACATGCTTCTAAACAAGTTTGGACATTGTTGTCCAATGGTCAAACTGAATTGAATCAAATTGGATCTGGGTTTTTTTTAAAAAAATCCAATCCAGAATTAGAAGTAGATTGATAGGTAGCGACCTCATGTTTTCCTCTGTGCATCAAGATTTCTCCTTCTTTCACTTAAAGAATAAATAAATAAATAAATAAATCTCAATTCGAGGTAAGTTTTGGAGAGTCCCATAAATGTCATTCTTAGGGAACACATGAGTTCCTGGACCTTTTATTTATCTATGGTGTCTAGCTCTAAATAGGCATTTTCCTATTTCTTTTTTTTAATTTGGGACCCTCAAGTTGTAAAATATATTCCCACTTCCTTACTAAATTTCCGCAGCTTCTTCTTTCCTTATTTATCAGGGTTTTTTTTAAAAAAAAAATCAGTACAAGTTAATATTATATTAGTTAGCACCATTAAATAGATTTCTGGCAAAAAAAACATAGACTTCTTGGAGTCAGATTTGATCCCTGATGACTCCAGAGACATGTTGTTTTCATAGCAGAAACTTAAAAATGGGTTCCCCCGCTGCTTTCTTCAGGATGACCTTTCAGCTTCTCAGCCTAGTTTTTAGGCAAAGGGATCTCCTGGAGATGTCTCATCCAAGTACTAGCATGGTCCAACTCTTTCTCCTTGTCTCCTCCTCCTCCTCCACGTCCTCCTTCTGCCAAAGTCCCCCAGTGCCTGCCAACTGGAAGGGTACAAACCACTTTACAACACAGTAAAAAAAAAATCAATAGGAAATCTAACTGTTAAGTGCAACAATATTCACTCAAGGCATCATCATGATAAGAACTCCTGCAAGAAATAAAACAGAAGCAACTCAGAACTGAAAGACACACAGCTGCCTGAAATGAACTCCTTTAGTTCAGAGCTACTTAAAAGGCTTTCAGCGGTCAGGAGGCTCAGGGGTCTAAAGAGGGGGGAAAAAATAACAGAGGAAATTAAACCTTGACTATCTTTTCTCCGTCCAATAATACAGGCATTTAATAAAAGCTGGGATGACTTTGTGTACCCTCATGAGATCACCCTGCCTGTGAAGCAAATTAGGACATCATCATGCAAAGGACAGAGAGAACCCCACTGCGCACATGACGTGGCATGCAACCTCACATAGATTCCATAGTTCATCTCATTTGTGCATGACGCGTGTGACATCACATCTCCCTTGCCCACATGAGCATCCAGGAATGGTGCTATTTCTACCATTTCTCCTAAGAGTTACTTTTTATGGATGAGGCCTTTCCCAACCCTTCTGAGGCAGAATAGCAGAGTTGAAAGGGACCTTAGAGGTCTTTTAGCCCAACCCCCTACTCAAGCAGGAGACCCTATGCCATTTTGTCTAATCTCTTCTTAAAAGCCTCCAGTGTTGGAGTACCCACAACTTCTGGAGGCAAGTCGTTCCACTGATTGATTGTTCTCACTGTCAGGAAGTTTCTCCTTAGTTCCAGGTTGCTTCTCTCCTTGATTAGTTTCCATCCGTTGCTTCTTGTCCTGTCTGCAGGTGCTTTGGAGAATAGCTTGACTCCCTTTTCCTTGTGGCAACTCCTGAGATATTGGAACGCTGCTATTATGAGTGTGGTAATCATCTAGAGAAGTTTTTCTCAACCGTGTCAACTTGAAGATGTGTTGACTTCGATTCCATGGCTGGCAGGAGAATTCAGGGAGTTGAAGTCCATAGATCTTCAAGTTGACAAGATTGAGAACCCTTCTCTAGATCTTAATGTTTCGATTCCAGCCTGCCAAAGGAACAGCAGCTCTCGCTTCTTCTGTTTGCTACCAAAAGTGATAGGAGGGAAGGCCTCAAGTGAAACAAGCCAAGTTTAGCTTCCCTGTGATTCAGCAATTAAAAATTTTCCGGGACTTCCTGCAGCAACAGGTTAAAAGCAGGTAGACAGAATAGATGTTTGGTTGGTTGGTTGCCTGGTTACACAGAAATCCTTTCCTTGCTGAGAATTCAAAAGTCTGAGCTCTAAGGAAACGGGCTAGTGCACGTTCAATTTGCCAGCATCTCTCTAGTCATCTTCACAGGGTAGAAAATGTAGACTTTTTTTGACTGTTTCCTGCTCCTCCAGAGACTCTTTAATATGCAGGGGTGCCCAACCTTGGCAACTTTAAAACTTGTGGACCACAGCTTTAAGACACAGCTCCCAGAATCCCCCAGCCAGCCATGCCCCCTGGTTTAATGCATTTTGACCCAGATGTTGAAGACCCACTCGTCACCTCTTACAACTCCTAGAATCTTCCTAGAAATACTGGCATTAGCTCTGCCTACTTTTGGGGTGCAGCCTTCAATGAATCTTCCAAAGGCAGTGTTGATCCTCAAGCCGATTGAAATGAAGCTCCTCTGCCAGAAACTATGGTTAACTCAAACTTCGGTATGCTGGAGACAACCCACCCAGCAGTGTGGGTCATGAAACTGGCTTGCTTCTTCACAATTTGAGCTTCTGATCTATAGGTCGTTGGTTTTTTTTGGGGGGGGGCTTGCAAGGTCAGGGGGAAAGAGACAATCTGACGGCTGACCCACTGTGGCTGGTCATGACTGCCAAGTGTAGCTGATGCTCGCCAGAAGTCTCAGAGGTGAAAACTACGGCTTGTTCTGTGATCCCTTTGCTGATTATGTGCATGTTAACGAAAAGATGGCAAGCAGGGGAGTTAGGCTGGTGGCTTCAACTGTGCAGATGGAGCTCAGTCCTTTTTTACTTGCAACGATCATGCAATTGCAGCCAACATCTGGATATTTATGTCTCCCTCTGCAGATTCTCCTTATCACACGCCTTGGCTGCTCTCCTTCCTCCACCTGCCATACATTGAAAGATATTTAAAATTTCAAACCCCTTTAAGAATAATGAAAGAAAGCAGCTGAATCCCCACCGCATCAGGCTGCTCCTCTTCAAATACATTGCCCTTAAATCCACAAATTATTCACTGAAGGCAGAGTTGTGCAAGCGGCAGGTTGTAAACCTCCCCTCTGGCAAGGATTTAGAGTTCCAGGTGCCTTCTCTTAAAACTGCTGCTAAATTTGAGCAGCTCAGTGATGTACTGCTGAATTCATATCTCCCTTGAAGTCATTCCCTCCCTCAGCTTTTGTTCAGCTTTTGAGGCCCAGCTGAGATCAATGGCTGATTTTATTTTTATTTTTTATTTTTTTGATCTGAGATCTTTTGTTCGGTCTCCTAAAGAAGTGCTACCACCACCGTCTCTCCTTCCTGATACTCGCTTGTCCTTGGTTTTCTTTCCCTCCCTCGTCCTGTAAAAGAGTCGGAAGGGACCTTGGAGGTCTAGTTCTCCTCCATCCTGCTTAGTGCTTCACCAACCTCCTTCTCTTTCCTTAGGTCATCTTGAAGGCCATTTACGGTCTGTCAACCACTCCAAAATTTGGTGGCCGAATGGTCCTCTTTGGGAGGTGTGGTTGGGGATTGTTTGGAGATCTTGCTGAAGATTAAACGTGGGCTTGAATGTGGTGTGCCTTCCAAAGCTATTCTCCATTCATTTCCACCTTGAACATTTCCCAAATGTAAACCTTAAATATCTCTCTCTCTCTCTCTCTCTCTCTCTCTCTCTCTCTCTCTCTCTCTCTCTCTCTCTCTCTCTCTCTCTCTCTCTCTCTCTCTCTCTCTCTCTCTCTCTCTCTCTCTCTCTCTCTCTCTCATCTAAAGGCTGAAAAAAATATCTCTGTATCACCCAACAGGCTTCCGTGACTCTCCATAAGGCGTGGAAACAAGCTGCAATATTTATTCCCAGCAATGTTGTTTGGGGTCCCTTATGCCTGAAAGGATGAACCCCTGCTCATAAATTACCTCCCAGTGTTGCTGACAGCTTGTTCACTGGCCCTCAAGTTGAGCTCCGGATGGCGCCCGACCTTCGCTTCTTCCGTCGCGATCTGAAGACACTCTTATTTGAGCAAGCCAGCCTGGCCTGATGGGGGATGGGTTGGGTTTTTTATTGTCATTTTTAATATATGTATTTACTGTTTTTAGTTGGGCATATGTTTAATTCTTTTTAACTTTTGTATTTTTGTATTTTTTATATATCTGCCCTGTTCACCGCCCTGAGTCCTTCGGGAGAAGGGCGGTATATAAATAAAATTATTAAATTAAATTAATTAAATTAAATGCAAACTTGGAAGGGAGCTTGCTGCTCACCTAGAGCATGGGGCAAACTTGCTATCCATTAACAGAGCCATGAATCTTGGCTGCCTTGTAAAGCACGTGATCCACAGCTGTTCTGGTGGAAGTCCAGAATGAGGTGGGCAAGTCAATTCTCCAAGGTTACAGGTGATAACGCCAATGTTCCTCCACTTACCGGTCATCCTGAGCAGTAATAACAGGATTGCCACACCCTGGTCACCTCTGAAGAAATTGAGGAACCCATAGCAGGTGTTACCTGTCCCGGTTTAAAAGAGGTGTGCCGCTCGCATGAGTCAGGACTAGTTTATGATGGTTCTCCTGTGGGTGAGCCAGAAAACTCACTGAAGCTAGTCCCTAAAGTGCTTTTTCCAAGACACAGCTGGACTTTCTGCTTTCCCTTCAGGAGATTTTGCTTCTCATCCAAGAAGCTTCTTCAGTTCAGACTGAATGGTGGGGAACGGAAGGATTTCTATTCTTGGCAGACTCCTGGTCATTAGCACTCCCTCTGAGAATTGTTGAGGCCACTTGGAGGTTTACACGGGCCCTCAGAGTCACCTGGATAGTGCAAATGGGTGTGGGACTGATGAAAGCACTATGTTGTAAACAGGAGATAGGTAGTGTCATATCCCTCCTACCCACCCACCCCCCAGTCAAGGAGAGAAGCAACCTGGAACTAAGGAGAAATTTCCTGACAGTGAGGACAATTAACCAGTGGAACAACCTGCCTCCAGAAGCGGTGGGTGCTCCAACACTGGAAGTTTTTAAGAAGAGACTGGACAGCCACTTGTCTGAAACCGTAAAGGGTTTCCTGCCTGAGCAGGGGGTCGGACTAGATGACCTCCAAGGTCCCTTCCAACTCTCTTATTCTGTTGAAAGAAGGCTAAACAAAAGGCTGCTTCTTGAAAAAGCACCTTTGGGACAACCTGGATGACTGAGCATCTCCGGAGTCATCTCCCAAACTAGGTTTTTCTTTTCAGGTGTTGTAGCTGCTTTTTCCAAGTCCTCTGAGCCGCTGGGCTTCCGGCCCTCTAAGGGGAGGGCTAACTGGTTGGCTTTGCAGCTGCCTCTCGACACCCCAGAGAAAATGAACAGGTGTGAAACTGGAAAGCTTTAGTTAAGTTTCCTCCTTCCCTTCAGCAATAGACCAGTGCTGTGGAAAGCATCTGTCCGCTGGGTTGTTGTTGTTGTTGTTTTTTCCCTGTTGGCTTTGTTAACATTCCTCTTATTTATTTATTTTTACGGCGTGAAAGGAAGGGGGAGTATTGCTGCTGCAGAACCTGCATCAGTTTGAGGCAGCAATTTTCTCTCCTTGTTCTCAGCACCTCACGTCGACAGAAGCGAAGACCGCCACCCATTGCCTTCAGCCTGAAGGCTTGGAGAGGCATTGGGGGAAACAACGGCAGTATCAGAAAAGAAATGGTGTCTCCGGATTCAGATGCAATTATTTTTGAAGTCAGATCCGGCGTGTAGCAGAGGAGTTCTCCTCTTATCCTGGATTCAGGAGGATGGGGGAAAACTTTGTCAGTCCTACCAAGTTTTTTCCCCCCTTTTTTTCAATGTTATCACCAATAGTTAAGGACCCATTTCATGGATGCCTCTCTTTCAGGCCAGGTGTTCCATCTCACTTTCTTGGTTCATCACCCACTTTCCTTTTCTCTGTAATTTCATCATGAACCGTATCTTTTTCTTCCTATTGCAATCGCTTAGGCTCTCAGGGACTTGATATTCCTTCTCCAGAAGTGTGACATAGGAAGCACGTATCTTAGTCTTCCTAAGGGGAACTTTGTAGCCATTGAGCTGTGGTGGCGCAGTGGCTAGAATGCAGTACTGCAGGCTAACTCTGCTGACTGCCTGGAGTTCGATCCTGATCAGCTCAAGGTTGACTCAGCCTTCCATCCTTCTGAGGTCGGTCAAACAAGGACCCGGATTGTTGGGGGCAACAGGCTGACTCTGTAAACTGCTTAGAGAGGGTTGTAAAGCATTGTGCAGTGGTATATAAATCTAAGGGCTATTGCTATTGTTATTGCTATATCTATCTATCTATCTATCTATCTATCTATCTATCTATCTCTATCTATCTATCTATCTATCTATCTATCTATCTATCTATCTATCTATCTATCTATCTATCTATCTATCTATCTGGTGGCACAGTGGTTAGAATGCAACATTGCCCACTGCCAGCAGTTCAATCCTGACTGGCTCAAGGTTGACTCAGCCTTCCATCTTTCCAAGGTCGATCAAACGGGAACCTGGACTGTTGGAGAGCAAGATACTGACCCTATAAACCACTTAGAGAGGGCTATAAAGCACTGTGAAGCAGTATATAAGTCTAATTGATATTGCTATTTGTTGTACTTTAAAGAGCAACCTTTGACAAAGTTAATTTTTTGACTACCTTCCAATATCCGTTTAAGGCCTTCAGAAATTATGGGTCTCTTCTTTGAATCTCTTAACTAAGGCGTCTCCCCTAATTCATATACATTTTGTATTTCCAAGATGTGTTGCTGGTAGTGACTCTTTAGTCATAGATTAGTCTTGGAGTTCTGACTTAGTAAATTTTGTGTGTGTGTGTGTGTGTGTGTGTGTGTGTGTGTGTGTGTGTGTGTGTTATTCTGGCACACTATTTGTACTATTGTGATGGAAATGTGCATTTTCTAATGAGCTCATTCATTCTAGTCTCCCAAGAGAAGGGAAATAGAAATGAATTCTGTAGATTGATAGTCTAGTTTTGGCCCACAGGACTTTCTTCCCCCAAAGCGATACCAAAAAAAAATCAGGTATCTGCTTTGGCTTAGCAGCCTGGTTCTCTTTAGAACATAGAACACAGAATAACAGAGTTGGAAGGAACCTTGGAGGTCATCTAGTCCAACCCCCTGCCCAAGCAGGAGAGTCTGTGCCATTTCAAACAAACGGCTGTCCAGTCTCTTCTTGATATTTAGCTATTTGGGGCAACTGCTCTCAGTATCAGCCAGCTCGACCACTGATGAAGGATTGGAGAGCTGATCATATCTGGAGAGCTTCGGGTTGCCATCATCCTGGTGTATACCTTTAACAGGATTTATTGTGTTATTTGAAATCAATAGAAGACCAGAAGTAACCCGGCAGCACCTTTTTCAGACCAACACATTTTATGAAAAAGCCAAAATATTAGATTTGTTAGTCTGAAAAAAGCTCTTTTACAAAATCTGTGTTGGGATGGCTAACCGCTTGGTCACCTTCAACTGTTGGACCAAGATACCAATCTATGGAAGTCAAAAACCATGGACCTTTACTTGGAACTCAGAATAATAGAATTGGAAGGGACCTTGGAGGGCATCTAGTCCAACCCACTGCTCAAGCAGGAAATCCCATACCACTTCAGACAGTTGCCCAATCTCTTCTTGAAAACCTCCAGTGTTGGAGCATTCACATCTTCTGGAGGCAAGTTGCTCCACTGGTGAATTGTTCTCACTGTCAGGAAATTTCTTCCCTAGCTCTAGGTGGCTTCTCTCCTTGATTAGTTTCCATCCATCACTTCCTGTCCTGCCTTCAGGTGCTTTGGAGAAGAGGCTGACCCAGTCTTCTTTGGAGGGAGCACTGTAGCATCCCCTCTGCTTTCCATCCCTAGACCAGCCTTTCCTGCATTACAAATAGCTTCTTTCTGCAATCTAATCTCTTATCCCTTGTTCTCCTTCAATTCCCCTCCAGCACAGGGTCACTTTGAAGGCTGACATTCAGCTTCAGAATGGAAAGCTCATTAATATTAATCTTGTGTCCCTCTGGTGATTAATTTATCCTCTTGGCCACCAGGATCCATTCCTTGCCACCGTTGCCCTTGCCTGTTTTCTCTCTCTCTCTCTCTCTCTCTCCCCATCAATTTCTATTTTAGAAAACCTCTGTACTTATTAGGATAGAGCTTTGTCTCCATTGCTTAATAACTCCTATCACATCCTCATCACTTCTGGCAGTGGAGATCAAAGCCAGCAGAACAGCACAGCTGGAGATGAAATATTGACCCAGAGGCACACCTAGGTAAAGGTAAAGGTTCCCCCATTTCCGACTCTAGGGGCCGGTGCTCATCTCCGTTTCAAAGCCGAAGAGCCAGCGCTTGTCCGAGGACATCTCCGTGGTCATGTGGCCGGCGTGACTAGACACCAAAGGCGCATGGAACGCTGTTACCTTCCCACCGGAGTGGTCCCTATTTTTCTACTTGCATTTTTTACGTGCTTTCGAACTGCTAGGTTGGCAGAAGCTGGGACGAGTAACAGGCACTCACTCTGTTATGCGGCACTCAGGATTTGACCCGCCAAACTGCCGACCATCTGATCGACAAGCTCAGCATCCTAACCCACTGAGCCACTGCGTCCCTAACCAGGATATTATTATTTTCCTAACTACTTGTTATGAGAGCAAAACACTGGGCTTCCACCAAAAACCTCTCCCCCACTGAAGTCATTTTCCCAGCCCGTAACATGATTAATAAACATCCAGTCCACACCATTCAAAGATGGTTTAATCCAGCAGGTTCTTAATAATGAATGATTAATGAATGATTGTCCCAGGATAATGTTGCAGGATCCAATCTGGGCCAGTCACTTGGCCACAGGTTTATTTTTCTGAGCTTCCGGACTCATGCTGGAGCCCATCCTCAGGGAATTTCTGTTTAGCAGAATGTGTGCTTTGGACTATTCTGTGTGTGGTATTTATGTGGTGCCTGGTTGCATTGCAGTGTTGATGGCTGGCTATTAAATTGTTGGCTGTGTTTCCTTGTGCTGCTCAACCCTCACTTCCTAAGTACTAGATAAGCTGGTGGTAAATCAGCACTCCTGTTGACTGACAAGGGGTCTATTTCCCAGGCTTCAATCATTTCCCTGGCTGTTTTTGATCCTGCTTGTCTGACAATCTTAGTAGTTGCAAAATTGAATCTATGTTCATTGAAATCTGAGGCTACCAATGGGTTCGGGTTTCTAATAACTTCTTTGTTAACACATTACCATTAACTGGCTGTAAGTTGAGGGCCGGTATCTGATTTTTAAAAAAATAATATAAATGATGCTGCGCTTCAGTGGTTAGATGGTCTAGACATTGGCGTTTGAATTTAGATCTTTTTAACATTTATATTTTATTGTGTTTTACTAATCTAGGTGAAACATTAATATATATATTGCTAGTCCATGTGTGATATGCCCTACGCTAAGTAAATAAGTGATAAATTCATTAACACATGGTTGCCATCTGAGGCAAAAATTGTTATTGTACAGACCACGATGGAAGGATAATGAAATAACCACCGTAGAAGATTGGATTATAAAATTGATGGAGCTCGCAGAAATGGCGGAGTTTGTTGACCAGTTTGGTCAGACGAAAAACGATAAAACTTTTTTTTTAAAAGAAGACTGGAAACGTGGATTATTCGTTGAAAGCAGGAAAGTTGGAATTGATTTGGGGGTTAAAAAGGGTGAAAGAAAAAGGGGAAAGAATAAGATGGCAATTAGGGAATAGAATTGAGGAGTGGAAGTCATGATTCTATGTTTTCTTTCTTGCTTTTTTCATTTTCTTTTCTTAATTTTTCATAATTTTGTTGTATTGAGCAATTCTAGCAAAACATATCTGTTTCCATCCATGTGTGTCTAAACAGGTCATAGGGCTTAAACATGGAGCATCATTTAGGAGATTCTTCTGCATCCTTTGTTTTTCCTATTTGTTGTGTTTGAGGAAGAGTTCCAGAAAATACATCCTTTTGTGCTCTTTTCGTGGTCACCATTGCCCCGTCAACGGATTCACAGTGGACACCGCCCAATTTATGACAGCCCAAGTCACCCTTTTCCTGTGCGATGGTATATTTTTCTTTGATACAATGAAGGGAACATCCCTCTGTTTTGACAAATGTTTTCCTCTAGGAGACCAAAGTACTCCTGGAAGAAATTGTGACAAGCTGATCACAGCAGACATATCTGAAAGAAAAAAAATAGAGTCACAATTTATGTCCCACATTTCAAAAAAAATATATTGTCAGCTCTTTAGCCTGACAATTCTCCGGCAGCCAACCTGTCAAAGATGTGGGTCATTAAGTGAAGACAAAAGAAGAACGCCGTTCTTCCCTTGGTCTATCTGGGGTGGCCGGAGAGCACATGCAAGCATTTCTTGCATTATTGGTGTGTGTGTGTGTGGGGAAATGGCTGAGAAGGTAGTGAAAGCAGAGGAGGGATGGAAGGAGAACCAAAATGGAGCAACGGCAAGATTTACGTCAAAGAGGGGGAAAGATCAAGCGTGGAAATGGGCAGAAAGAGTAGTCCTTCTTCTTTGGCTCTCTTGTTTCCTAAAACCGGTGTTGGGCTGCTTGGCAAAACAGTTGAAGAGACAGCAAGGTTATTGGGTAATCAAAAGGTAAGTGCTTAGCGTTTTTCCCCCGATTTGAGGCCTACAGACAGAAATCCTGAGCGGGATAGTCCTCCCTCCGTTACACCCTAACCCTCTCTTCCTTCAGAAGTTGTGGGTGCTCCATCACTGGAGGCTTTTAAAAAGAGGCTGGACAGCCATTTGTTTGAAATAGGGTCTCCTGCTTGAGCAGAGGGCTGGACTAGATGACCTCCAGGACCCCTTCCAACTCTGTTATTCTATTATTCCCTCCCTCCCTTCCTTCCTTCTAGTTATTCCTTCCCTCTCTCTCCCTTCCTTCCTCCTTTCCTCAGTCCCTCCCTTCCTCTCTTTATCCCTTCCTCCCTTCTTCACTCCTTCTGTTATTCCCTCCCTCCCTCTCTCTCTTCCTTCCTTGTTCCCTCCCTCCCTCTATCCCTTCCTCCCTTCCTCCCTTCCTTCTTCACTCCTTCTGTTATTTCCTCCCTCCCTCTCTCCCTTTCTTCCTTGTTCCCTCCCTCCCTCTATCCCTTCCTCCCTCCCTTCCTTCCTTCCTTCTTCACTCCTTCTGTTATTTCCTCCCTCCCTCCCTCTCTCCCTTCCTTGTTCCCTTTCCTTCCTTCCTCCCTCCCTCCCTCCCTCCCTCCCTTCCAGTAGGTTGATCAAGAATCCCAATAGGAACATAAGCAGGCTATATCTGATTTCAACGCCCATCTGTTTCAAAGCATTTCACAGAACCCAGGCAAATTTCAGTAAGAGAGGTGGTTCCCCCCCCCGAATGGAAGAGAGTTGCCCCCCATTTTTCTTCCTCCTCTCTGGCTTGGAAGAAGCCCGGAGACCCCCCCACCCCCAAAGCCTCTCTTCCCACTTTCCCCTGGCCAGTGGTGGGGTTCAGCCGGTTCTCACCCCTTCGGCAGAGCCGGTAGCTAATTTTTTGTTGCCCAGGCCCGGAATGGACTTCTGGAAGTGGCATCCACACAGAGAACCAGTTGTTCACCTGTTTGAATCCCACCACTGCCCCTGGCCCTGGAGCCTTGGCCTTCTTGATGAAAGCAGCCTTGCTTGACTTTGCTCAAGGGGAAAACGGCGCTTTGAGCGCCCGGATTGACCAAGCAAGCTTAGCATCCCTCTGCCAGGCTGCCTGCAGTCTCCCGGGGGGCTTCTTCAGGCTGGAGTTTTCCCAGCAAAAGGCAGCGACTTTAAAGCAACCACTACGGAGGAGAGGAGGGATGAGGTAAACCAAGGAAAGACACAGCAAGCTGTTTTGGGGTGGGTGGGTGGGTGGGTGGGTTGAACCGTCCCCTCCAGCAATTTTCCCTTTGATCTTCTTGAGAACCAGCCTCTGGCATCACGCCCTCTGCTGGAGGTGGCGGGAACTGTTCCAGTTCTGCCCCCCCCTAGTTTCCTCCCCCCCCTCCGCTTTCCCACTGCCGACATTGATTCAGTTTCTCCTTTTGCTTCAGTGACAGGCCTCTCTCCCAGCTGTTGCCATAGCGATTGCAGTGACCATGGCGCGGAGCCTAAAGCAAACATCAGTTCTTTCGAGCCATATGATTTATATTCCCGGTCTTTCTCAGACGTGTTAAATACAGGATCTTAATTGACTCTTTCCTCTGAAGTCAGATTAATTAAAAAAAAAAAAGACATCAAGCTTCCAATTTGGCAAAGGTTTTTGGATTTCAGTTCTGGTATGCTCCTCCTTCCCTGCCTCCCTTCCTTTCCACCCCCTGTTTCTCCTTCCTTCCTTTCTTCTTTCCTTCCTTCTTTTTTCCTTCCATCCTTATTTCCTTCTGTTGAGAGAAAAAAATCTTCATCAGGGTCCGGTCCAAGCCGGGAACAAACAAAATGGAGACTGCTTTAGAAAGAAGGTTGCAGTTTATTGAAGAGCAGAGCCAGACAGCAATGTGGCTCTGGGGAAACTGACCACATGTAGCTGGGAGTGGTGGGTTTTTATCCCTTCTTGGGCTTTTTGTTTGGAGTTGTTCCTGTGCCATGAACTTTGACCTGAGTCTGTGTGCCTGATGGTGGTGGGTTAATCCTATTATGTCCCAAAGGTCATATCCTGCTTCCCTGGGACTGGGGCTGACGGCTATGTCCTAGGTTGGATTTTTTTGGTGTGAGGGATTGTTGATATAGGGTTTCCTGCCTGAGCAGGGGGATGGACTAGAAAACCTCCAAGGTCCCTTCCAACTCTGGTATTCTATTCTATTCTATTCTATTCTATTCTGTTCTGTTCTATTCTATTCTATTCTATTCTGTTCTGTTCTGTTCTGTTCTGTTCTGTTCTGCTCTGCTCTGCTCTGCTCTGCTCTACTGTACTCTATACTCTACTCTACTCTATTCTATTCTACAATGTCTATTCCATTCTGTTCTACAATCTGTCTATTCTATTCTATTCTATTCTATTCTATTCTATTCTATTCTATTCTATTCTATTCTATTCTATTCTATTCTATTCTATTCTATTCTATCTACAAATGAGATCCTTTAGATGGGTGGTGATCCTGTTTCCCTGGGACTTTTTCTTCTTCTCATTTTACTTGAAGGACAGGGCCACCTCTTCGATCCCAACCAGCCAAGGTCAATGGGGTTCCTCTTTTCAACCCAGCTCTTCTGTCCCCTCCTCTTTTATTCTTGGGAGATTCCCCCCCCCTCTTTTCTTTTTTTCCCCCCTGATTTTCCTGCAACCGTCTCTTCACCTCTGCTGCGTGTGCTTCTGTGTATATAATTAGGTTGGAGAGAACTTGCCGTACTGTAGCGTTGTGGGTAGAGTAGCCTACTGATCTCCGAGAATGAAGGCCCAGCATTGGCTCCCAACTCCAAAACCCCGAGTTTGTGTGGGAGAAGAAGGTGGAAAATTAACCCAGTTCCTCACCTGTTTAAAATGTACAGAATAAATGTCTCCTGGTCTTTACACACACAGCTGTCTATTTTTGTCTGCTGTAGGCTAGCAAAAGTGATGCCAGTCTACCAAAAAAGAAAAAAGAGAAAAGAAAAGATAGGGGAATTCCATGGTCTCTACTGACCAAGAATAATCCCAGTTTTCATTTAAAGCACGGCTCCTTTTGCAGGACATGCAACTCCAAACAAGGGAAGTGTTGTTTGACCTGTCTCTAAGTTTCATTACTCATGAAGGGCTGCCAAGCTGTGTTATGCTGCTCTTCTCTTCTCTTGTAGCTAGCTGAGGTCTTACAGAAGACCAGGTGACGCTGCGCTTCCTTCCAGATCCCCAGTAGATAAACAAAATCAGAGTATCTTTGTTGATCATAAGGTGAGGGGGTGAACCTAATCCCCAAAGCCCCTGAAGGCAGGACAAGAAGCAACAGATAGAAACTAATCAAGGAGAGAAGCAACCTGGAACTAAGGAGAAACTTCCTGACAGTTAGAACAATTAACCAGTGGAACGACTTGCCTCCAGAAGTTGTGGGTGCTCCAACACTGGAGGGTTTTTTTAGAAGATCAATCATTGGTCTGAAATGGTATAGGGTCCCCTGCTTGAGCAGGGGGCTGGACTAGAAGACCTCCAAGGTCCCTTCCAGCTCTGTTATTCTGACCATCTTAAGATGAGCCTAAGAATGTATCAAGAGTTCTTGGAATTATGGCTCTTTTTTTCTGCCTCTCTCCCATGGTTCCAGATAAATTCGGACTCAGTGAAATGAAGGTGCCGTATCACCTTTAGGTATGAAGATGTTCGTTACTAGGAAATGCTAGTCACATGTCATGTTAAAATACTTCAGAATCCATTGTGTTCGTAGATGCTTTTTTACTGCTGCAGAACCCTTCTTTCAGCCTAATGTTATGTTGATGTTCTATTTTGATGATAGCCTTTTTTCCCCCTCCAAATTTAGACAGTTGACTTTTAGCACAACTGAAAGATTGCTTGTTCCACTGAGGTATAGAATGGAGGTCTACACTAGGATGGATTAGAGCATGAAGTACAGTAACACGTGGGTATCTTCAAGCCAATCCAAAAAAGACTGTCTCAGTATTGCAAAAATTGTAGGTGTACCTATGGAAACGCTCAGTCGTCCAGGTCATAGTTATCCCAAAGATGCTTTTTCACGAGGCAACTGGTCTTTCTTGTTTTCCTTTGAAGACATTTGGCTTCTCATCCAAGAAGCTTCTTCAGCTGAGTTGGATGAGCAGCGAAACGTCTTCAAAGAAAAAAAAGGCCTCGTGAAAAGGTATCTTTGGATAAAATTGTAGGTGTTTCTTTTTAATGCGAGTAGAGCAAAGACCTGGCACCCTGTGATCAGGAGGGATAGCCTGTCGCACGTTCTTAGAACATAAAACTAGGAGTATAAAATCATTTCTCGTTTATTATTTAGGGAATAATGGAAAGGATCTTGTCTTGGTGCTCTGTTCCTTTAAGTAAACCATTTTTTCTCCCAAAGCAAGCTTTATGAGATGGTGGGGGGGGGGGAATGAAGACACTGTAGTTGTAGGAGCAGAGATGAGAAAAGCAACCCTGTTTCACCTGGTAGGAGGAGAGGAAAATTAAGAATCCCTCCGTGACCTTGCCTGCACTCCCATTTTGCTCAATGAAGTCTAATCTATTCTGAACAGAATTTCCCACACAACCCGGACGGTGTTTTATTGAAGGGCAGATGGTGACTTAAGGACATTGTGATGTAGACCTGGAGTTAGCAAGGAAGCCACCCGGTTGAGACAATCAGTTTGCCAGCTGCCACGTCGGATGCAGTTTATGGGAGGGAAACACAACCCAGGGACCACTAAGCTGCAAGCCGTATCCCACCACTATTCTATTCTATTCTATTCTATTCTATTCTATTCTATTCTATTCTATTCTATTCTATTCTATTCTATTCTATTCTATTCTATTCTATTCTATTCTATTCTATTCTATTCTATTTATTCTATTCTGTAATTCTATTCTATTCTATTCTTATTTCATTCTGTAATTCTTTTCTGTTTTGTTATTCTATTCTGTTCTATTCTTATTTCATTCTGTAATTCTATTCTATTCTATTCTATTCTATTCTATTCTATTCTATTCTATTCTATTCTATTCTATTCTATTCTATTCTATTCCATCCCATATTCTATTCTATTCTATTCTATTCTATTCTATTCTATTCTATTCTATTCTATTCTATTCTATTCTATTCTATTCTATTCTATTCTATTCTATTCTATTCTATTCTATTCTATTCCATCCCATATTCTATTCTATTCTATTCTATTCTATTCTATTCTATTCTATTCTATTCTATTCTATTCTATTCTATTCTATTCTATTCTATTCTATTCTATTCTATTCTATTCTATTCTATTCTATTCTATTCTATTCTACAATGTTCTATTCTATTCTGTTCTGTTCTGTTCTGTTCTATTCTGTTCTGTTCTGTACTATTCTATTATTATTTCATTCTGTAATTCTATTCTGTTCTGTTCTAAATGATTGTCCAATCCCTTCTTAAAGACCTCCAGTGATGGAGCACCCACAACTTCTGGGGGGTAAGTTGTTCGTTCCACGGATTAATGATTTTAACTGTCAGGAAATTCTTCCTTTTCTCCAAATTAATTTCTCCAAACCCTTAAATAAACTTGACAAAAGGTCAAGTCATAAAAGGGGCACTTTGACCCCCAGTATTAGCGGGCACCAATCCACAAGAAGAGGTTTTTCTTGGCTTTTGAGGACTTTGCAGCTGGAACCAAGTCCCGATTTGGAACCGTTTGCCTTGACAGACCACATTTTGCAAGCTGCAAAATGGACAATTTGAGGGCTGTTGACCTGACCCTGATCTTGTTACCTCCCGGAGACCTACAGCATGGATCTGGGGCCAACTTGGCCTTGATGCAGCTCCTTGCTGATGGGATCAATGGAAGAGAGTTTTAATTGGGAAGATTAACAGGAGGAAGAACAACTAATATGAGTTTGTCTGCAGTTACCAGCTGCCTTTGTGGTCTGAAGCTGATTTTGGCAGGTCTCCACATTACTTCTTGCTACCGTGGCTGCTTCTCAATTTTGATAAAATAGGTCATAGGTAGCACACCTGGTTGCCTTCGGCCTCTCAAATTACAATCCCCATTAGCCCCCCCACACACACAGACACATCAAGCATGGACCATGAGCAAGGGGCATGGGAAACGTAGTCCCTCAACAATCTCCAAGAAGATTGCAAAGCAACAGCCCTGTAATAATTTCATGTATTTATTTATATGCTTTTCATACTTTATTCTCTCCCTTGGTGTTTGGCTAAGGCAAAATAACACTCATTTATCTGCAGCTCAAAAGAAAAAGGACCATTTGGGGGGGGGGGGTAAAAAAAAAACCAGGGACAAACAATGCTTTTACCTGCTTGTAATGTGATTAAAAAAAGAAAAGCAAAGCAAGATCAATTTAAGTCCAACTCACTCCCAAGAAGAAGAACCAAAATTGAAGAACAATAACATTAAAAACAGATGCAAAGAAACCAGAAGACACAGAACTAAATTGAGGTCCAGGAGCGTCAAGGACAAGGTGATGGCTGATCTAATTGACCTACTCTTTGATGTACAAGCTTGGTGGGCAATCTTGAGGCAAGGTTGATTACTGCAAGAACCAAAACAAACATTCAGCCATCCGCTTTATATAACAAAGGCATGCAAAAGTCTCACGCGTGCAGTAAATTGTAAGTAAAATAAATCTTACGGATGTAACAAATAATGTAAGCCTCATGGAGATAGTAAAGACAAACCAACTAAGATCCAACAGGCGGGGTGGCCATGTTAGTCTATATCAGGAATAACAGAGTTGGAAGGGACCTTGGAGGTCTTCTAGCCCAACCCTTTCCCTCCCCATCCCAGACAAATGGTTGTCCGATCTATTTTGAGACCCTCCAGTGATGGAGCACCCAACAAGGTGAGGAAGCATGTCCTTAGTTCCAGCAGGCATCTCTGACCAGCTTCCATCCATTGCTTCTTGTCTGAGCTTGGATTTTTTTTGTAGATGTTTCATGACCCAACTAGGTAACATCGTCAGTCCTAGAAGGGAGAAGAGGAAGAGGAGGAGGAGGAGGAGGAGAAGGTCCTTGTAGCTCTCTGAGCTTGGATGTTTTCTTGTAGACATTTCATGACCCAACTAGGTAACATCGTCAGTCCTAGAAGGGAGAGGAGGAGGAGGAGGAGGAGGAGGAGGAGGAGGAGGAGGTCCTTGTTGTTCTCTGAGCTTGGATGTTTTCTTGTAGACATTTCATGACCCAACTAGGTAACATCGTCAGTCCTAGAAGGGAGAGGAGGAGGAGGAGGAGGAGGAGGAGGAGGAGGAGGAGGAGGTGGTGGTCCTTGTTGTTCTCTGAGCTTGGATGTTTTCTTGTAGACATTTCATGACCCAACTAGGTAACATCGTCAGTCCTAGAAGGGAGAGGAGGAGGAGGAGGAGGAGGAGGAGGAGGTCCTTGTTGTTCTCTGAGCTTGGATGTTTTCTTGTAGACATTTCATGACCCAACTAGGTAACATCATCAGTGCTCCGAAGGAGTGGGATTTGCAAGCCACTTGCATACAAACATAGAGCAAAACTCCCATTCCTTTCCAGCACCAGCAGTGTTACCTACTTTGGCTAATGAAATGTCTGCAAGAAAACAACAGCATTATGACATCCTCGGTTCTCTAGCCGAACTCGGTGCAAATGAAGACCACGAGCAGCTAAAGAACGGGCAGCCACGACTTCACATGGCGGAGAAGAGATAATAATAATAATAATAACACCCATGGCTATTAACTAACACATTAAGGCGACTTCCCTAAGCACCAACGGCTTATCTAATTGTTTTTACGCAGTCATTACTGTAGAGGGATAGAGGCAACGCTGCCTTAATGGGAGGGCCAAGAAATAATCTTGTTTAAAAGCTGGGGGAGGCGGGGGGGGAGAAAAAATGAACTAGGCTGTGGTATTGCTCAAGTCACAAACACACACCCGGCATTGTAGCATGCTATTGACACTTTGCAAAGTACCTCATTTTCATGAACATGTACAGGTAGGTCCTCGGATTAGGGCCACAGCTGAGCCCATAATTTCTGTGGCCAAGGGAGACAGTGGCTAAGTGAATTTTTGCCCCGTTTTACGAGCTTTCTTGCCACGGTTGTTAATTGAATCGCAGCACTTATTCAGTTAGTCACCTGGTCGTTAAGCGAACTCGGCTTCCCCCGTTGACTTTGTCAGAAGGTCACAAAAGGGGATCACGAGACACCCCCCCCCCAGGACGCGGCTTAAATAGGAGCCAGTTGTCCAGCATCCAAATTTTGACCACGTGGCCACGGGGATGCTGCGACGGTCGTAAGGGTGAAAACAACGGTGCTAAGCCCCTTTTTTCAGCGCCGTTGAGACTTCGGATGGTCACTAAACAAACTGTTGTAAGTCGAGGACTGCCTGTGTCCCTCAGCTTTCCATCGTATGGAATCACTCGCGTCATGACTCGCCTCTGATTAGAGGAGGGAGGATATTTTTACCTACGGCCTTAAATCTTAAATAAGATTCCATACTGTTTTCTTCAATCCTGTTTTGAAGGCTTTTAATGCAATCCACTAGTCCTTAACTTATAACCATTTGATAGGTAACCATTTGAAGTTACAACAGCACGGGGGGAAAAAGCGACTTAGGGGCGTTTTTCACACATACGACCGTTGCAGCATCCCCAGGGTCACACGATCCAAAATTCAGGTGCTCGGCCACTGACTCATACTTATGACGGTTGCAGCGTCCCGGGGTCCCTTGATCCCCTTTTGTGACCTTCTGGCAAGAAAAGTCAACAGGGGAAGCCAGGTTCACTTAACGACTGTGTGACTAACTTAACAGCTGCAGTGATTTGCTTAACAACGGTGTCAAGAAAGGTCGTAAAAGGGGGCAAAACTCAGTTAACAAATGTCTCACTTAGCAACTGAAATTTGGAGGCTTAACTGTGGGTCGTAAGTCAAGGACTAACTGCATTGTACGGGCTGCAGACAAGATATGGTTGAACATATAATTTTGTAAAATATTACATTATGTATGATTTCTGAATTCCAGTGAGGCTAACAGGATCCAGGAAAGCTTTAGCCATTTTATGGCAACTGATTTCTTCTTCAATATTATTATTATTATTATTATTATTATTATTATTATTATTATTATTATTATTATTATTATTATTATTATTATTATTATTATTATTATTATTATTTTGCTGCGCCTGCTTTTTTGGATCTTGGTGATTTGTATGGCATTGGTTTAATAATATTGGGTCTTGCTCTGCTCACCTCAGGACTGGGCAGATTCCATCACGTCCGGTGTGTCTCCGGTTCTTTGTTAGCACCAGGAATTGAAACACCCTGATTGTGGAGTCCTTGAACAAACTCAGAGAGTCCCCAAGACGCCCCTGTTCAACTTGGAGCCACATATATATTCTCTCCTGTTGACACCTTGATCATCCTAGAGGAAACAGGGAGTGGCCTTGGAGGAGAAGATTAAGAGCAGTTACCAAGGCAACAGTCAGATAAGAGGGGCTTGAGTCCAAGCCAAGAAAATCTCTCAGATAGCTCCTGAAAGAAAAGAAAAGAAGAGAGAGAGAGAGAGAGAGAGAGAGAGAAAGAAAGAAAGAAAGAAAGAAAGAAAGAAAGAAAGAAAGAAAGAAAGGAAAGAAAGAAAGAAAGAAAGAAAGAAAGAAAGAAAGAAAGAAAGAAAGAAAGAGAAAGAAAGAAAGAAAGAAAGAAAGAAAGAAAAAGAAAGAAAGAAAGAAAGAAAGAAAGAAAGAAAGAAAGAAAGAAAGAAAGAAAGAGAGGGAGGAAGGAAGGAAGGGAGGGAGGGAGGGAGGGAGGGAGGGGGATGGAAGGAAGGAAGGAAGGAAGGAAGGAAGGAAGGGAGGGAGGGAGGGAGGAAGGATGGGAGGGAGGGAGGGAGGGAGGAAGGAAGGAAGGAAGGAAGGAAGGAAGGAAGGAAGGAAGGAAGGAAGGAAGGAAGGAAAAAGAGGAAAGGAGGGAGGGAGGAAAGGAAGGAGGAAAGGAAGGAGAAGAAGGGAGGGAGGGAGGGAGGGAGGGAGGGAGGGAGGGAGGGAGGGAGGAAGGAAGGAGAAAGGGGAAAGGAGGGAGGGAGGGAGGAAGGCCTGAAGGAAGGAAGGAGGGAGGGAGGAAGGGAGGGAGGGAGGAAGGAAGGAAGGAAGGAAGGAAGGAAGGAAGGAAGGAAGGAAGGAAGGAAGGAAGGAAGGAAGGAAGGATGGGTCTTCAGACATACTACTATTACTGTCACAGTAAAACCCAAAGGTGCTTTTTCAAAGGCAACTGGGCTTTGTTTTTGCTTGAAGACATTTCACTTCTCATCCAAGAAGCTTAGAGAGGGAGGGAGGGAGGGAGGGAGGGAGGGAGGGAGAGGGAGAGAGAGAGAGAATACCAATTGGCCTGCTAAGTGCACCGGGAAGAATCAGTTTTGCTGTGCAGAGTGACAGGTTAACAGAAGGCTGGATGGGATTCCGGCACCCATTAGCCAGCAGGAAAGAAAATGCCCTGGTGCCAGATCTTTGTCCGCAGGTCATCTTGAGGACAGAAGAAAGCAAGATGTGGGCAGGGGGGTTCAGAGTTCAGAGACTGATCAGAGGAACCCTCTAGAGCTCTCCGTGGGGAGACCCAAATCCACCGCTTAGCCCACGGAGTCTGGTGTAGCGGTGAAGGGACTGGACTAGAAACCAGGAGACTGTGAATTCTAGGCCTCCCTTCAGCATGGAAGCCAGCTGGGGGACTCTCCAGTTGTTGGCCAGTTGTTGTTGTGGAGAAAGCAGGAGGAAGGAGTATTATGTTGAGTTGATGGGAAGGAGGGAGGAGGAGGAGGAGGGAAGAAGGAGAAGGAGGAGGGATGGAGAAGGGATGGAGGAGGAGGAGGAAGAGGAGGAGGAAAGGAAGAAGGAGGAGGAGGAGGAGGAGGAGGAGGAGGAGAAAAGAAGAAAGAGGAGGAGAAGGAGAAGGAGGAAAAGAAATGTTTTCAAGCAATACTTAACAGAACTACCTCAATATCTGGAAATAATGAATTTATCCAATCTGGATGCCCTGCAGAACCGTCCCCTTCCCCAACTGCCACCAGCTCCCCTGAGACCCTATGATTTGGTCTAGGTGTAACTGGGCAGGGAAGAGTTATAGATCTAGGGCTCCTATCTACACTTAGGAATTCCAGATGGGTTCCTGGCTCCCACATTTTGAGAGTTGCTCCTGAAGGAGTACCGCCTGGGCCAACTCCACGAGGCAGCTCATCCACCCTACTTATCCAGGTTCTCTATTCCCAACCACCAAGGTACACAACCTTCGGTGCATGGTGAGCATTTGCCTCGACCGGGCTTGTGGGGGTCTTCGTGGGGGTCTCTGGGCTGGTACGCTGAGCTTGCTTTTCCCTCCCCTTTGCACCAGTCTTTTGCTTGGCTGCCTCTAGCACAATTTCCCAGCACAATTAGCTTTTAAAGCTGTTTCAGAAAGGCAGATCGGCAGCACCAGCCGACTGCAGCTACTCCGTACTACTCCGGGGTTACGTTTTATTGCATCGTTGTCCTTGCTCAAGCCTTTTGAACAGCTCACCCGGTGCAAGACGAATGGTAGACTCTCTTTCATCTAACTACTAATCTAGTTTAGATTTCCCCCGTGGCTAGGCTCCAGCTTTTGTTTTCATCTCTGCCCCTCGAGTTGTCAGACATAAGTTCTCTTTACCTTGACATTTGGCTGCCAATAATGCTGGGGGGGGGGAATGATTTTTTTTTAGGTCCCACTAGATGGCAACAATGAAGGGAAGGGACGGGAAAGTGCCAACTCTGTCGATCTAATTTAAAAACAAAAAATAAACAAAAAAAGATGTTTTGATGGACAGGCAGTGCTGCAAATAAGGTAGTCCTCTGCTTTGTGAGTCATTAGAGGTGATGATCAGCATCTTTCTAAGAAAGAGGCTTCTGGGGTGTTTTTCTCTTGAGAATTTCTAAATTTCTTTGTTTTTCTTTTTTCTTTTTAACTATCATTATTAGTGCTACTGCTAATTTAGCGCCTTCAAGTCATTCTTGATTTCTGATGATTGGCTGGAGAAGTTCTTGCAGGTTTTCATAGAAATTGTCTTCCTCCTACGGTTGAGAGAGAAGGACTGGCCCAAACTCACCCAGCTTGCTAGATGTCTAAAGTGAAACTAGAACTCCCCGTCTCCCGGCAATTGGCGCAAAGTCACCCAACTGGCTTTCGTGTCTAAGGTGGGACTAGAACTCATCGTCTCCTGGTGATTGGCCCAAAGTCACCCAGTTGATTTTTGTGCTAAAGGCAGGACTAGAACTCACCGTCCCCTGGTTTCTAGCCTAGTGCCTTAAAGCTACTACACCAAACTAAGTCCTCAACTTATGACTGAAACTGAACCCAGTCATGAGCTATGGCGGTTGTTAAGCAGGTCTCTCCACGCAAGCCATGTTCTGAACCAGGCTCTTTTTCATCAGACTGAATTGATGGGGGAAATGAAACCCGGTTTTTCTTTACAGATTCCTAATTGGCATGATTAGAAAGTGTGTTGTTGTAAATTGATCCCATTGTTCATGTGGCCTAGTAGAGTTGCACTAAAATGTGATAATTCTTCATAAGGGTTTCATAAAGTTGTTTTTTTCTGGTCCAACTGAGATTGTTAAAGATGAAAATTGAAATACTCTAATCAGTTTTCTACCACTGAGTCCCTCCCTCCCTTTTTCCCCTTCTTCCCTCCCTCCCTCCTCCCTCCTTTCCTTCCCTCCCATTTCTTCCTTCCCCTTTTCTCTTCTTCCCTCCCTCCTCCCTCCTTTTCTTTTCTTCCCTCCCATTTCCTTCCTTCCTTCCTTCCTTCTTCCTCCCCCCCTCCCTTTCTCTCTCTCTGTCTCTGATCTCCTTCTGACTGCTCAGTCGGGTTTTATATAGTGTTGCTTTTAATTTTGCTTTACATTTTATTGCACACTGCTTTTCCATATTTTTTTTTACGAAGAGCAGTATAGAGATTTTATACGTCCAGCAGCAGCCATTAATTACAAGTGATTGGTGCACTGTTATTTTGGCTCAGAAATTGCATACAAATGCATATGTTTGGCACAGTTGTTCCCTCCCCCCCCAAAAAAATACATGAAGGAATATTTCTTGTCATTTCTTTTTCGTCGCTGAATGATGCAGAGACTTAACTGAATTACAACCGATCCGTGTGAAGCTGAAAGAGACCAGATTTATACAACACACACACACACACAGAGAGAGAGAGAGAGAGAGAGAGAGAGAGAGAGAGAGAGAGAGAGAGAGAGAGAGAGAGAGAGAGAGAGAGAGAGAGAGCGCTGCATAGAGGCTTCTATTTGCATTCAGATAGACATGAATGGAAACCCCTTTTATATTTCCCCTTACAGGAAATTCCTCCCTGTGTTCCTCTCACTTATAAATTTAGACGAATCTCCAGCAGCAATTCCTCTATTTCAATCTTGAGGGGGAAAAAGGGACCAAAACCGGAAGTGGATCTTTAAGAACCCACATAACACTGTGATTTTTTGCTTAATAACCGGGATGTCAAAGGTTGTAAAATTGGCCTCCATTCACTTAACAACCATCTCAATTACCGATGGACGTTCCGGTACCAGGGATGGTTATACCGTAACTCAAGGACTATCTTTGATCTTCTGACTCTTATTAGTTCGTCAGGCGCTGTCCAGGGTCCTGAATTCTGCTTCAAGTGTTTTTCTTTTAGTCCTTCAACGAGGCAGAGAATAAGCAAGGATGGGACAACTGTGCACAGCTCCGTCTCTTTTCAGCGTTCAGTCTTAGTGTGAGCGATTTACACCCCCTACACAGGGCTTTTGTTAATGTGGTTTTGTGTTGTTGTTGTTTTTTGCTCCAGTCTCTCTGTGCCACAAAATCCTCAGTTCCCCCCCTCTGCTTTACAATGAGTATGCCAATATCCCTTTGTTTCCTTCTCATGTGAATTGCAGCTTCCTCTTTGCAAAATATCCCTCTTTCTCCTCCTCCTTCTCCTCCTCCTCTTCTTCCTTTTTTTATCTTCTTTGACAGGGCTGGCTGAAAATGTTTCTGTTTCCCACCTCCGCCCCACCCCCACCCCCGTTCCCTGAGTTTTAACAGGGTTTTATATTCTGATGTGGCCTTTTAAAAATAGCTGCCTAGTTTTTGGTCTCCTTTCTCCTTACTAGAAACCATTTTATCGACGTTCTTCTTCTCCATCGCTAGCACGTTCCTCTGCAAATTGGTCTCGCAGATGGAATCAAAGCTAGCGTAGAGGAGAACGCCAACATTCAGACACATTTATTTGAGTCTGGGAACTGTAATCTCTCCGTGGCCTCTTTCCTACTTGATCCGGCATTTTTCCATTTCTGGGCTGGACAAAATTAAGTTGGATGCCTCTCCCCATTGTAAGAAGCCCTGCTGTTTTAATCCAAGCTGGCCATCAAGATTAGGCCTAGAATTTATCCTCGTATGCAATTTGCCTGCAATTTTCCAATGCACGAAATTTCAAATGCAGTTTCTCCAAATGCACATCTGATTTAAAAAAAACAAACCTCATCGCAAAACTGGAACGCGTTGGATGCCAAAGGATAAATGGTATTCCAGCTTGCATCTCCGTTCAGAAAGGGCCGTTTCGGTGTCTCCACATAAACATGAAATTCTGATAGATTCCTGCCTGGCCCTCCTCTTGCACATTGCTGGTTACATTGTGACTCTCATAGACTTGGCTAGATTCCTCTCTTGGCTTGGAACCATAATTGTATCATGTTAGATTAGAGCATGGAAAAAGGATGGTACACTTGGCGGTGGATCAAAGCCCAGCACAGGAGACTAGTCTTTGGATGCTTGAATGGAGCCTTCGTTGAAAACATTGGGAGCTCTTTTTTGACCGTCACCTGGTTGGGGACCTGATTGTTCCAGGTGCTGGGCGTGGGCGGTGCTCAATTGCGCGGACTCATTTTTCAAAGCATATTTCTGCAAGGCAGATGATTTGCTGCCATCTGTTAATGCAGATCAGATTGTATCCTCTTGGGAGGTCTGTAATCCTTTCTAATTACTTCTGACCTCACCAGCTCTTGTGGACCTGTTTGCCAGCCTCCCTGCAGTATCAGCCTTGCCCTCCCTCCCTCCTTCCCTTCCTTTCTTCCTTCCTCCCTTCCTTCTTTCCTCCCTTCCTCACTCCCTCCCTCCCTTCCCTCTCCTCCCTCCCTCCCTCCCTGTCATTCCCTTGATTCCTTCCTTCCTTCCTTCCTTCCTTCCTTCCTTCCTTCCTTCCTTCCTTCCTTCCTTCCTTCCTTCCTTCCTTCCCTTCCCTCCTCTCCTCTCCTCTCCCTCCCTCTCTCCTTCCCTGTCTTTCTCTTGATTCCTTCCTTCCTTCCCTTCCTTCCCTTCCTTCCCACCCATCCTGCCTCCTTCCCTGCCTTCCTTTCTTTCTGTCATTTCCTTCCTTCCCCTCCCTCCCTCCCTTGCCTTCCTGCCTTCCCCTTTCTTTCTCCTCCCTCCCACCCTCCCTCCCTCCCTCCACAATTCCCTCCTGAACAATAGTTCCTAGTCATGTTGTACCTCCACAGCCTTCCTCAAACCGCGGAGACCATTCTTTCGAGTTGGGAACCCTGAACTAATCCTAAATCCAATGAAACAAGCAATCCATCAAACAAGCAAACCCAATTCTAACCTGGAGGTTTTCGATGAACAACAACAACCAAAAAAACCCAACAACAACAACCCACATTTTTAGGCTACTGTCCTCTTGTGTACCTTGGAGAAGGGAGCCGTGGAGAAGGTGGTGGTCCCTTGGCCAGTGCAAATGGGATGGGATGCTTCCAGCCAAAGCAGATGGTTCCAAAGAGAATGAGGAGCTAAGCCACAAAGGCTTTTGTAGGTAGCAACCAGAGTTTTGATTAGGATCTGGAAGCCGGCTGCAAGGCCCCAGTGCAGCTCCACCAGACCAGTGTTCTCCTGCTTACACCAGCTCACACCAGTCAGGAAGGGGCAGCTGTGCCTTGCACCAATTGCAACTTCCAGAAGGGCAACTCCCCCCAAGCCAATAGCAATGGTCAAAGGGTGATGTGATAAAGGCACAGGTTGCAGCACCTAGAATTGCCCCAGAAATGTGCCTTTAACTCAACATTTGGGTTCAGGGTGGGGTGGGGAGTTCTCCCCTTCAGCATTGTCTCATCCGCCCGATCAGTTTTTAATCTTCTCCAGCTCAGCTTTGGGCAGGATTGGGAGCAACTACTCTGGACCATCTGTACAACCGCGGGTTCCCATCCAAATGAGAAGCTGTTAGGAATAAGCTGAGCGGGGGGAGGAGGGATGCTGGCATTTTCAGATCTAAACGATGATGGGAATAAGGCTTTATGTCTGCTACATTTGCTTCCTAATGCAATATGGCAAGATGATGTTTTGGACTAGAGATGGAATGGAATGGAGTGAAAGAAAATAATAGAATAGAATAAGTTGTAAGTGGAGGACTACAGTATTTACTACCTTTGATGGGCAACCGAGGGATATAAGAGTGGGAATGGGAATAGAATAGAATAGAATAGAATAGAATAGAATAGAATAGAATAGAATAGAATAGAATAGAATAGAATAGAATAGAATAGAATAGAATAGAATAGAATAGAATAGAATCTTTATTGCAAATAGAATAGAATAGAATAGAATAGAATAGAATCTTTATTGCAAATAGAATAGAATAGAATAGAATAGAATCGAATAGAATAGAATAGAATAGAATAGAATAGAATAGAATCTTTATTGCAAATAGAATAGAATAGAATAGAATAGAATCTTTATTGCAAATAGAATAGAATAGAATAGAATAGAATCTTTATTGCAAATAGAATAGAATACAATAGAATAGAAAAGAATCTTTATTGCAAATAGAATAGAATAGAATAGAATAGAATAGAATAGAATAGAATAGAATAGAATAGAATAGAATAGAATAGAATAGAATAGAATAGAATAGAATCTTTATTGCAAATAGAATAGAATAGAATAGAATAGAATAGAATAGAATAGAATAGAATAGAATAGAATAGAATAGAATAGAATAGAATAGAATAGAATCTTTATTGCAAATAGAATGGAATAGAATAGAATAGAATAGAATAGAATAGAATAGAATAGAATAGAATAGAATAGAATAGAATAGAATAGAATAGAATAGAATAGAATAGAATAGATAATAGAAGAACAGTGATTAATATTCATATGTTACTTATATGTAAGGGTGTAGGTCTATACATATGTTGTATATAGTATGTTTAAATATGTGTTACGTATGTGTGCACTTTGACAGCAAGCAACTCAATTTCATTTTTAATGTGTGCCATTGTGCCCAAAGTAAAAAAATGACAACAAAGGTTATCTATCTATCAAAGTCTCACACACCATTGAAAAGAAACATTACATTGAGCCTGCTCCGTGTGGCAACTGATGGTGGAGGAATCCTAAGCCGTCATAATCCGCAGCTATTTGAAGGATCATGGAAGATATTATGATTGGACTGGGTGGCCAAATCCAGCAGGATCTATTAAGGATTTGGATCACCATTCCACACCAGAAATTCCTTGGCCCTGTGCCTTCTTTTCCCAGAGCATATGGCGAGCAAGGTCAGGAAATCTCCATTTATGTCTGACTACAACCAGGGGCCAAGAAGCTGGTTGGATAATTATATCCAGGGGACGTGGAGTTATTGGAGCCAAAATCAAGACAACTTGGAAGTTGCTGGCAGTCAGCAGATCCTCTGTGTGTGGCTTGTTCAGAACACAAATGTATAAATATCAAGATGAGCTAAACTCAGGACATGCTTTTATTCTCTCTCTGTGTTGTGTGTCTATTTCTGAATGAAAAGCGAGCTTGCTGCTGGTACCAAGGAAGGAACAGAAGGGGAAAGGAAAGGAATGGAATATTATACTTGACAACGTTGCATTTTGGTGCAAGGATACAGCTAGCATATGTCATCCTTAGCTTTAAAAAAAATCCTTACACAGCCATGTGTATTTTTTTTTAAAGAAAGTATTTCTCAAAATAACTCTATTGCATACATAATGATGTTTAGGGGGCTTTTTAAAAAAATGGATATTATAAATAATCTTAAGCATATAAAAGAGAGATGAATTTTAAAAAGTAGTTTATTTCGGGCACTTGTTTTAAAAGCAGGTTTATGGTGAATTTCTTTCTGGTGAAGCATGCAGATCCTTCCTTCCTTCCTTCCTTCCTTCCTTCCTTCCTTCCTTCCTTCCTTCCTTCCTTCCTTCCTTCCTTCCCTTTTCTCTTTCCTCCCTTTTTCCTTCCTTCTTTCCCTCCTTCCCCTTTCCTTCCTTCTCCATAGGAAATGTGATAGACTGGAATAACAAATGTATATGTACAAGACTTCTATTGGACCCAGATCTAATTAGATCTGCACTCTGCTATTTACCATTCCTGCAGAGGCTGCCAGATCAATGCTATTTGAAAATGCACATTTGGTGAAGCGAAAATGTTCCACAATGTCTATTTGAAACATGAGATTTTGTGCAAGTATTTCACACAGAGGGACGCAAACTAAAACCACACAGCATATTCAAAACGGATGGGTACATTCTGATGAATGAAGCAATATGAAATTGACAGAGAGGGCCCACCTGTAATGATATCATATATGCCATGAGCAATGATGCGTGAGAATGACCTCGGGAGAATGTGTGTGTGTGTGTGTGTGTGTGTGTGTGTGTGTGTGAGAGAGAGAGAGAGAGAGCCACAGCCAGGGGAGGGATCAGGGAAGAGCTTAGCCCTCAAAAAAAATTATAGGCATGGTGAATGGCTCAGGAGAGACACTCCCTAGCCAACTTTGAGACTTGCAAAATTGTGGTTGCGGGAATTGGGTATGTTTAACTAAAAGGACTAGGAGTGACATGATAGCAGCCTTCCAATATCTAAGAAGAGGGAGTCAATCTATTCTGCAAAGCATCAGAAGGCAAGACAAGAAGCAACAGATGGAAACTAATCAAGGAGAGAGAAGCAACCTAGAACTAAGGAGGAATTTCCTAACAATGAGAACAATCAATCAGCGGAACAACCTGCCTGCAGAAGCGGTGGGTGCTCCATCATGGGATATTTTCAAGAAGAGATTTGGACAACCGTTTGTCTGAAAAGGCATACGGTTTCCTGCTTGAGCAGAGGGTTGGACTAAATGACCTCCAAGGTCCCTCCCAACTCTGTTATTCTGTCAATGTAACCTTACAATAAAATAGAATTAGTCCACAGGGTCATGCTTCCTGTCTGGGCTGCCTCACCAGGCTGTCCTCAATCTTGCAAGTAGCAAAGTATCTGCCCCCTCCCTCTTTGTCTTTACACCAAACTAGGGAAGGTCCCTTCTCAGATGTTTGCTATGTCCACATTTTTATTTTTATTTTTTTTGGGGGGGAGGGGCTAAGCTGCCTCTTGTCTGACCATCCTCCCCCCCCACCAGCTGTGGCTTTTCCATGTCTCCCAAGGCCATTCCTACATTGTGGAATGGCACCATGGTGCCAAAATGGCAGAATGCTATCCTTGCGCAAAGAACAAGAATGCTGTGACTCAAAGCAATGTTACGACGCTTAAGATGTTCCTCGTCTCCCTCCCACGTTCCCGGATGCCTCCCGTGTGGCACAGCCTGATCTGTCCACTCTGAGGACGAAGGCTATCTTACAAAGAGGAGAATTGAAAGAAATGCAGTTTCCCCTCTGAAGCCGGGGCCGAATAATTTCTTGCTACCTGCTGGGTTTTTTTCTCCGACGAGCTATAGCTGGGCATAAAAGTTACCGCTGGCTCAGCTGCGGCTTCGCTGGGGATATTGAAGAGAGACATTATTCAGAATTGGGTTTGTCTTTCTAATTCCTTCCAGGCCCACAGAGTTGGATAATGCTTGCTTTTCAAAGACATTCTCCCCTCTTCATCAATGCAAGGAGAAATTGGATAACGCCTCCATTGAGACAGAGGCACAATGCCGAGGCAGGATGCAGCCATCTTCGCCTTGGACAGAGCATATGGAATAATAGAATAACAGAATTGGAAGGGACTGTGGAGGTCTTCTAGTCCAGCCCCCTGCTGAAGCAGGAAGCCTTATGCCATTTCAGGCAAATGGCCATCCGATCTCTTCTTTAAAAACCTCCAGGGATCAATCAATGAGAATAGAGCTGGAAGGGACCGTGGAGGTCTTCTAGTCCAGCCCCCTGCTCCAGCGGGAAACCCTATAACATTTCAGGTAAATAGTTGTCCAATCTCTTCTGAAAAACCTCCAGTTTTTCTAGTCCAGCCCCCTGCTCAAGCAGGAGGCCCTATACCAGGGGTAGGCAACCTCAGCTCTTTTATGACTCGTGGACTTCAACTCCCAGAATTCCTGAGTCAGCTATGCTGGGAGTTGAAGTCCATGAGTCATAAAAGAGCCGAGGTTGCCTACCCCTGCCCTATACCATTCCAGATAAGTGGCGATCCAGCCTCTTTTTAAAATCCCCCCAGGGATGGAGCACCCACAACTTCTGAAGGCAAGCCGTTCCGTTAAATAACCTGAGGCCATTGGGGATCATACAAAGAATTTGGCGTAGTGGTTAAAATGCCAGACTAAAAACCAGGAGAGTACGAGTTCTAGTCCTCCCTTAGTTATGGAAGTCGGCTGTGTGGTTGTGGGTCAGTGTAAACACTGGTTTTGTTGGCATCCACCCAGCTGGCTTTCATGGCTAAGCCAAGACTAGAACTCACAGTCTCTCGCTTTCTAGCCTGGCACTTTAACCACTACTCCGAATGGTTGTTTCCTAAATGTAAGGTGAGAATGGCCTTGGAAGAGTGGACAGAGTCCCAGCAAAGAGAGTGGTTGTGAGTCCACAACAGGGAAAGGGTTGGGGCAAAAGACTCAGAAGAGACCTTTCCCTAGTTTGGGGATTGTAAGGGTGTGCAGGAAGGAAGGGGTAGAAGATACTTTCAAACATGCAAGATGGATATCAGCCTTACTAGACAGGAAGCACAACCAAATGAGTTATTTCTACTTTACTGTAAAGCTACATGAGCAGAAGGGGGCACAGCAGTTAAAGATGCTCAGCTGGTGAGCTGGAAAGCTAACAGCCCAGGTTCGAGACCCAAGCACCGGGCAACGGGGTGAGCTCCCGTCCCTTGCTCCAGCTCCTGCTCCCCTAGCGGTTTGTAAGCCTGCAAATGCAAGTAGATCAATAGGTACCACTTCGGTAGGGGAGTAACAGTATTCAGTGCGCCTTTGCCGTATAGCTTTGCTGGCCACTTGACCACAGAAAATGTCTTTAGACAACGCTGGCTCCCTCAGCCAAGAAATGGAGTTGAGCACCGCCCCCTAGAGGCAGAACAGGGAAACCTTTACCTTTACCTTACACATGAACAGAATCTTGAATGTTTGAACATTGCTTCAAATGTTTCTCCCAGTGCTTAGCACTGCTGCTGAACGCGCAAAGAACGCAGCATGAAGCTTAGCTCCGTGTTGTGCATCAAAAGATCCATTGTGTCCTTTGACGTCAGAGCATTGTACCGTACTGGAGGCCCCACCCAGCCTTGCAGCAGAAGTTCACCCAAGCATCGTTCTCATGTAAAAAAAATTGTTCAAAGCAGCAGCAGCAGCATGAACAAAATGGTGGTTCACGATTCCCACATATTCTTTTTAAGGTAATTTTACAACACATGCAGATATTTTTTTTACAACAGTGTTTGCTAGCTTGCTGGTTCCCAAGTGGCTGAATTAATTAATTAATTAATTAATTTGTAGGCTGGCCAGCTGCAAACCACTCTAGATGTCTTTCCAAAATTAAAAAAAAATGCACTTCTGTGAAAAACAAAAAAATATCCCAACAGGAGAAAAGAATAAACTACGACATGCCACAAACATCCGTAAAAACTCAACCATACAAGGGAACAAATGCATCTTTCCATCCTTCAATATCCTTTAGCAGAGAAAATAAATAAACACATTGCAGATTGGCTTTTGATCAATTAAAAGAAAAAGGCGCAAAGCTTTTCCTCCAGGCTTCAGTTGAAATTACCCAAAAGGAAACACAAAATAGGTCAGAGGGAATTACGAGTGCCCAGCTGCTAATGTGTAATGCTTTTTGGATATTAGACTGGGTGAGATGTACATGCAATTCAGCAACGCAACCAGAACTTGTATTTTATTGTGACAGTTGGAATGGAAACAGCTCAAAGAGAAGGGCTTATATTTCCTCTGCGTTCCTTTAATAGATGTCCACAGGCTTTTTCCGAGGAGTTTTTGCTGTGTGCCTGATCACCTTTTCATCTTCAATATTACTTCTTTGGCCAGGCTACAAGCAACACACATTTGAAGCCACGATAGAAACGAATGTTATTCCAGTCTGATTGACTGGCCTATCCTAGGTCTCCAATCGTTTGCTGGTGTCCAGGGCAGACTTTTAACCTTTTGGTCACCACAATGTAAAAAAGATGTTGAGACTCTGGAAAGAGTGCAGAGAAGAGCAACAAAGATGATCAGGGGACTGGAGACTAAAACATATGAAGAATGGTGGCTGGAATTGGGTATGTCTAGTTTAATGAAGAGAAGGTTGAGGGGTGACATGATAGCAGTGTTCCAATATCTCAGGGGCTACCACAAAGAAGAGGGAGTCAAGCAATTCTCCAAAGCATCAGAAGGCAGGACAAGGAGCAACGGATGGAAATTGATCAAGGAGAGAAGCAACCAAGAACTAAGGAGAAATTTCCTAACAGTTAGAACAATTAATCAGTGGAACTACGTGCCTCCAGAAGTTGTGGGTGCTCCAATCTCCAAGAAGAGATTAGACAACTATTCGTCTGAAATCAAACAGTTTCCTGCCCGAACAGGGGGCTGAACTAGAAGACCTCCAGGATCCCTTCCCACTTTGTTATTCTGTTAATCCCAACACATCTTGGCAGGATTTCAGCAAGTATGGTTAGTCCTTGACTCACAAATACATTTAATAGTTGGCTATATTTAATAGCCAAGAAAATTGCAGAGACTTGTCCAGGCATTCTCCAAGAATCGGTCATAATTGAACGAGGGAAAAAAAATAGTTATCTATGCTAGTTATTATTTTATAGCATTAAGATTATTCACTGTAAAATGTATTTCATAGGCTTCTTTTGCGGTTTTCATTCCTGCCCTCTGTCATTTGACTTGAATAATTTTATCTTTACCGCCATTTATTCTATTGAGATGACTTTTTTATTTGTATTTCTATTTTAGAGTAATGATGGAGTTATTAATTCTCTGCTGGTCTGTGGCCAAAATAAAATGGATTGATGGGTCGTCTACCGAAAAAGACACAGTCTGTTTTCTGAGGGAGATCCATATCGTCTCAATCAAAAGCTTCATTGCAGCATTGGGTAAAGCTAGAATTAGGTGGCCCAAAACAGGCCAATTTTGCAACACTCACCCTGATTTAATCTCTTTAGGCTCAGCTGTTGGACAGCTGAAATCCAGGGTGGTTGCATGTAGATGCTCTATTCTTTTCTTTTACAGACCAACCAGTGTCCATCACGGGGGGGGGAGGCCTTTAGCCTGACCCCCTATTTTTGAGATTCCACACAATTACAATAATGGCATAAATGCTCGGTCTTCTTTTGTGTGGGGACACAATAGCCAGAATTACAAGCTGGTCTCACAGCTGCAAACTTTCTTTGGCTGCCAATTTTTGAACCCGATTTCTCGTGCACACCCAAAGACCTCCAGCAGCTGGAGCTTATATCTTCTACATTGGTCCAGAATTATATTTCACGGTCTTCATAGCATCAACCCTGCCTATTCACAGGAGTCAAAGTGGTGGGGTGATTAAGGTGCTGGACTACAGCTTGAGAGACCCAAAGTTAACAGAATAGCAGAGTTGGAAGGGATCTTGGAGATCCTCCTGTCCAAGCTCCTACTCAAGCAGGAAACCCTGTACCATATCAGACAAATGGTTGCCTGATCTCTTCTTAAAAGCCTCCAGTTTTGGAGCACCCACAACTTCTGGAGGCAGGTTGTTCCACTGGTTAATTGTTCTCACTGTCAGGAAATTTCTCCTTAGTTCCAGGTTGCTTCTCTCCTTGGTGAGTTTCCATCCGTTGCTTCTTGTCCTGCCTTCAGGGGCTTTGGAGAATAGCTTGACTCCCTCTTCTTTGGGGCAGCCCCTAAGATATTGGAAGACTGCTGTCCTGTCTCTCCTAGTCTTTCTCTTCATTAAACTAGACATACCCAATTCCAGCCACCGTTCTTCATAAGTTTTAGCCTCCAGTCCCCTGATCATCTTTGTTGCTCTTCTCTGCACTCTTTTTAGAGTCTCGACATCTTTTCTACATTGTAAAAAAGCCAGGGATGTCTCTGGGATCTCTGCAGAGTCACGCAGGTGCTCTGCTGAGCCACGATCCCAGTCCAAAGGCAACACCCTAGGAGGTGCATTCCCATTACCAGGAAAAATGTTTGGAAGGCGAAAAGCTTCCAAACTATCAATGTTGGCTCAACTTTAAATTTGTTACCCCAGACATCCTGGCTCCTGGCACCTACCCAAGGTAGCAATTTTTAGACGCAAATAGACATTCTCTATCCCTCAAGTATGGAAATGCAAGCTGGAACGAACTCAACATTCACATATACACATCCCACTTAAACCTTCACCATGTCATGTCAAGCCCTTGACAAACTACTTTTCTGAACTCCGGAAGTAAAACCCACCAAGAATTTTGAAATCTAGTGACTCACTCACTGAGTGGGAAGACAGGCATAGCTGATCAGAATGTTTGGCAATTAAATAAGATAAGAAGGAAGCATTATGTCGCAGCATCCCTTTGGCCTTTTCTAAGTCTGTTTGGAAAGAGCAGGAAATGCCTACATTCAAGGCTATGACTCTACCACGATATTCCCAGTTAGTCTCCACCCTGAAGTCCCGTGTTGTCAGGTGAGAAGAGTCAGGACCACACATTAAGTTCCAGTTAAAATGAATTATTGCTCACACCTATACTCAAGAATCTAGTCCAGACATGTCAAAGTCACAACGTCACATGACGTCGCGTGACGTATCGGAACTTTTTCCCATTGCCGGCAATGGGATGGGCACGGTTTCTCCGTGACGCTCTGGCCCGCGGGCCGGCAGTTTGACACCCCTGATCTAGTCAAAGCTCGGCACTAAATTGGAGCTAGACAAGAGTTAATGAGATTCAAGAGGGTTGGATCTGGATCGCTTCTGGGAACATAATGATTCCAGGCTGATCCCTCTCTTGACTCCACCTCCAGGCTCTGCTTCTTCTTCTCCTAGAGGCGTGGAATTGCAGCTAAAGGTTCTGAAACCACTCTGGCATTATCAAGAGTGCTGTGCGTCGATAATTACGCTGCATTTCCAAAAGCGGTTCTGCATCATTCCTTCTCATCAGCGAGAGCTAAAAGTGTGTGGAACACGTGTAATTGTTCTGTGGATGATTTTTTTTTCATATTACCAACCACCTGACTGCAAGTTTTAACAGCCCCAGGCAGATGAACGTGTTCCGTTTCCCTAAGGAAATCATTCTTTCAGTTCCAAGTTCAACCTGCTCATTTTCATACCCCTAATGAGTTTCATCTTGCCTTTGAGCAGAAATGAATATTCAACGCCACCTTTGGATGCAATGAATTTCCCACAGATGCTTGGCAAGGAGTTGGGTTGGGGGTGGGTGGGCACTGAATGCAAATGCCAGGTCTTTGGGGGTCACTGGTGAGGAAGCTGAAGAACTGTAGAGGGGGTGTCAAATATTTGAGAATCTGTGGTGGCTCAGTGGGTTAGGATGCTGAGCTTGTCGATCAGAAGGTCGGCAGTTTGGCGGGTCGAATCCCGAGTGCCGCGTAACGGAGTGAGCGCCTGTTACTCATCCCAGCTTCTGCCAACCTAGCAGTGCGAAAGCACGTAAAAATGCAAGTAGAAAAATAGGGACCACTACGGTGGGAAGGTAACAGCGTTCCGTGTGCCTTTGGCGTCTAGTCATGCCGGCCACATGACCACGGAGACGTCCTCGGACAAGCGCTGGCTCTTCGGCTTTGAAACGGAGATGAGCACCGGCCCCTAGAGTCAGAAATGACTAGCACGCATGTGTGGGGGGGCTTTGTTTCACACAGGCTGGTCGAATTTCCTGAGGCAAAAGTTGAAGGTTAGCCTTGGACCAGATTTGTCAATTCCTTTCTCTGTCCAACCTGTTTTGCAGGGTTGATCTGAGGATAAAGTAGGAGGAAGGGAGACCGAATATTGTCTTGAGCTCTTGGAGGAAAAAAACCAGAATCAGAATAGAACTGGAAGGGACCTTGGAGGCCTTCTAGTCCAGCCCTGTGCTCAAGAAGGAAACCCTATACCATTTCAGACAAGTGGCTGTCCAGTCTCCTCTTAAAAACCTCCAGTGATGGAGCACCTGCAACTTCTGAAGGCAAGCCATTCCACTGATTGATTGTCCTCACTGCTAGGAAGTTTCTCCTTAATTCCAGGTTGCTTTTCTCCTTGATTAGCTTCCATCCATTGCTTTAGTTAGAAATAAATTGATTAGGATTAGTTAGGAATCAGAATTAGAAAAAGTAGGGTATAACCTTCTCCTTTTCTTTTCATTCTCTTCCTCCTCCTCCTCCTCCTCTCCCATCATCATCATCATCTTCGCCATCATCCAGATTCTAGAAGAAAGCAAAGCTGCTAACTTCATTCATAACAAACTAATCACACACACACACACACACACACACACACACACACACACACACACACACACATATTATCTCTCCCTCTCTCTTTTGCACGTTCACCTCCGGAAGCTATCTTGTTAAAAACAACAGGTAGTCACTCTTAGTCATTTTTCAGGGTTCAGCTGCTTTGCCAGCATCTCTCAAAGTGGGATCTTGGAAGTGGGAAATCCTCAGAAACCCTGATCTGATCATGCTTAGCTTTTCAAGATGAGCAAAGCCATCCAGATGTGAATCCCTAGCCAGATCCCGTTTTTACATTCTTCTGCCTCCTTGGGGAAGCCCCTCTATTTCATTTTCCTTCCCAAAGCAGCATCCTGTCCTCAGCTCCATGGTCATGCCACCGTTCCTCTCCTGCTAAGAGTCCCTTCTCCCAGTGCTTGTAGCACCGTGCAGTGAACGCATGAATATTTATTAACCCAACCAAATGTGTAAGGACATAAGTAGGCATTCATTATTCAACATGACAAGGGCAGCTAAATGTGTTTGTATTCAGAGACCCGAGTGGAAAGCCGGGCAACTGTGGAAGTCTGCAGACGACTCAGAAGGTTTTGTGATCAAAGGCTGATTTTGAAAAGCTGCAGAGGTTGGACGCTCGAGTTTTCTTATAAGAAAAAGCAGGGAAGGCAGCTCTAACGGAGAAGAGCATCCTACTAGATCAAGGCAAAGCTGAAGCAGAACAGAAAAGCAAGGCTCTTTGCTCTGCAAGTATTACTCGGTAGTAGTAGGGTGCCTCAGAACATGGAGGGTTCACGAGACCATACGTCAGGGAGGTGGTTCCATCATCCCCTGGAAGACTAGAGTTAGCCTCTTTATGTTTGACTAATCAGAGACAGAAAGACTGGATTGTGTTCACCCGACACAACATGCGAAGCTTGCTAGTGTTCATTGAGCTTGCTTGTGGATGTGTAACTTAGGGTGTTGAGTGAATTCAGCTCACTTGGATAGCATATGGTTCAGTATGTCATGAAAATGCAGATCCTGGATTCATCCTGTATCTGTGTTTAAGAATGTGGGGTGAATGAAGCCACATGGCTAGAACAGAGAGAGAGAGAGAGAGAGGAGGGGAGCACGCACTGAATAGACACACAAACGAATATGCAAACAAGGAAAATGTTTACATGTGATGAGTTGTCTTGCAGCTATATTGTCTTGACGTCATATTAGGGGACATCACACTCTACGTTGCTCCCCTGAAGAATGTTGTGATGGAAACTCCAGCTAGATTGAAGGGAGGCGTTGAGAGGGGGTTAAGCTAAGAGTCCTTGCACTGGAGAAAGCAGAACAGGCCTGAATTCCCCCCCCCCCCACAATCCTTGAAGCCTTATCTGACCATTCCGAAGGGAAGGCAGTCGGTCTGGTGAGATTCTTGTAACAGAGGTGAGTGGTAGTAAAGCTTCTGCTTAAGGCTACCAATGAGTGGCCCTGATTGCTTGCACTTGACAAATGTGATATAGGCTGGACAGGAGGAAAGTTTTGGCATCCTAGAAGTTACGAGTCAGGATGGACCTTAGAAATCGTCTCATGCAGTTCTGTATCCAATGCAGGAATTTGTACCTACAGCATCCTCAATAGGTGGACATCCATCCTTTATTTGGATACCAACAATGAAAGGAAATCCACCACCTGGGAAGGCAATCAATTCTATTGCTGAACCACTAGGAAATTCTTCCTGGTGTCCAGCCAAAAGCTGTTTAGTTTTAATGTAAGCCTATTGTTTCTGATCCTATCTTCTGGAACAGCTCTGAATTATTCTGCCCCATCTTCTCCATGACAAGTCTTCAAATACTGGAAGATAGCCATCAGGCCTCCTGGCATTTTTTTTTCTTCTTCTCCAGACTAAACGTAGCTGATACTTCCAACATTTTCTCTTAAACTTTCTGTTTTCAAGTTCCTCATCCTCTCGATTATTCTCCTCTGGGCACGCTCTTCATCGTCAATGTCCTTCCTACAATGTTGCATCCAGAACTGGGTGCAATACTTCTACTCTGATCTGTCCAGTGCACAGGAAAGAGTCTGATTAGCTCTATGGAAGAACGTGGCCTCTTCCAGAAGCATGACCACCTCGATGATGCAAAGCAAATCATCGGCAAGGAGAAAAAAAATGGTGGTATTAGCTGCCTGCGTACAACCGCACAGAACTTACGGGATCAACCCATTTATACCTTTGCTCAGTAAAATCACACAACAGTCAGACCACCCAAAAAGTTCCAGAAAGCCCAGCTAAGAAAACCCAAGATTAATAGTAACCATGTTTGGCATATTGTTAAGCTGCCAGGTTTCAGCTGACCTGCGTAAATAAATTCAAAGAGTTGGACGTGGTGTCCTTCTGATGTCCATAGCCTTTTGTTAAAGGTAGCCTGAAGTCTTGGTTCACCAACACTGTTTTTCATAGTCTTAGTGGGCAAGCCTGGCCTTCAAAACAGGCCTCTTACCTTTGCAGATATTTTAAGTTTCCTTGTAGGATTTAGGCCAAGACCTTCCTTTGTTATTCAGACCTTATTTTGTGCCTTTGAGTTGATCTATACTTTAACAGACTGAAATTTGGTTAATTTTTATCTGCCATCTGCTGTTTCAGTAGTGCAGAAACAACCAAGATCACTGCGGCACTAAAAAAAAAAAAACGAGAGAGAGAGAGATTTATTCTAGCAGAAGATTTTGTGTCTGCTCCATCCCATGCTGGAAAGATCATCCTGGGTTGAGATGGAAGTGCGAATGAATCCCTTCTGAAATTGCTTCTCTGCTCGTTTGCATCCTGGTTTATGTAGAGATTCTTTCTAACTTGTGCTGGCAGTCCTGGGGCTTGATGGAATGAATTCTCCCTGTGATTGCTTTTAAGATTCATTAGAAACAATCTGTCATTTTTGACCTTTTTTAATAGGCAGAACGGCATATCTGTGTGTGTCTATTGGTAACCTGCATTCCTGTGAGAACCCTTTTTAAGCAGCCTTTTTTAAAGATACTTTTTCCCCCTTTAAATAAATTCCTCTAATATATGCAGTATTAAAATGCGAGGGCCTCCAGAGAGACAGTTGAATGCCACGTTAGGAAAGAATGACACTTTTTATGGACGTCTTCCTCTAATCGCTTATTTTTGTGTAGATTTTTATATGGATGGACAAAAGGGGAGTCAGTTCAGTCCACGGTTAGCTTTTGACAGATCTCACAGATCCAGCCACAAATTATATTTTTGTTTTTTTACCTTCCTACTCTCTGGGTGTCGGATAAGGGGACTCAGTGGGTTAGGACGCTGAGCCTGTCGATCAGAAGGTCGGCAGTTTGGCGGATCAAATCCCGAGTGCCGCATAACAGAGTGAGCGCCTGTTACTCGTCCCAGCTTCTGCCAACCTAGCAGTTCGAAAGCACGTAAAAATGCAAGTAGAAAAATAGGGACCACTACGGTGGGAAGGTAACAGCGTTCCGTGCGCCTTTGGCGTCTAGTCATGCCGGCCACATGACCACGGAGACGTCCTCGGACAAGCGCTGGCTCTTCGGCTTTGAAACGGAGATGAGCACCGGCCCCTAGAGTCGGAAATGACTAGCACGCATGTGCGGGGGAACCTTTACCTTTACCTTTTTATTCTGCAGAGAAGAATTATGTTTCAGTACCATGGACAGCTCAACTTGGGGGAAAATTAGAGAACGTCTATGGGACAGATTTAACAGAATAACAGTTGGAAGGGACCTTGGAGGTCTTCTAGTCCAACCCCCTGCTGAAGCAGGAGACCCTAGACTATTTTAGACAAATGGTTGTCCAGTCTCTTCTTAAAAACCTCCAGTGTTGGAACACCCACAACTTCTGGAGGCAGGTTGTTCCACTGGTTAATTGTTCTCACTGTTTCTCCTCAGTTCTAGGTTGCTTCTCTCCTTGATTAGTTTCCATCCATTGTTTCTTGTCTTGCCTTCAGATGCTTTGGAGAATAGGTTGACCCCCTCTTCTTTGTGGCAGCCCCCCAAATATTACCATGCTATCCCTAGTCCTTCTTTACTTTAGACTAGCGATGCCCAGTTCCTGCAACCGTTCTTCATATGTTTTAGCCTTCAGTCCCCTAATTATCTTTGCTGCTCTTCTCTGCACTTTTTCCAGACTCTCAACACCTTTACTTAAATAATTGAACCTGAGATTTACCTTAATAGAAGAACATGAATAAGAAGAAGACAATTCCCTTCCATTGGTAAAATGTGAACCTTTCCCTGCCAATAATGGTGATGATTAGGTCACCCCCCCCATTATGAAAATCTTTCACCGCCGTCTTACAGAAGAGCTGCATTCTGTCTCTTCATCTGAGGCCTTTAGCTTGCCTTGACCAGTGTAGCTATCATTTAAATTCTCTCTGATGCTTCAATTAATGGCATAACTATATTCTCCACGGTAGAGCAGAAAGCGATACGCTGCGACTTTTTCTTTTCATCTCTCTCTCTCTCTTTTTTTTCATTTTGTAGCAACCCACAGCTCCTTTTTTAAAAACAAAAACAAAATACAAACAGAAAGAAGAAGAAAAGGAATCGGTTATTGGAAGCTTGGCATTCTATGATGATGAGTATTAATGTCGAGATTGATTTTTTTCCCCACCTTCATTTAAAAAATAGATTCTCTTGATGAAGAGACATTGCCGCTTAAAGCATCTTGTACCAATAAGCCGGCGCCTAAAATATATCCCTTTTTCCCCCCTCCTTTCAATGAAAACCTTTGCCATGTCCATTCCTTCGTGTCAGTGTGGCGCCACCCTTCTCTTTCCCTTTGTTAAGAAGAGAGCAAAGCCGCGATGTTGAGGTTGGAGGCATATTTTTTGCTCTCCTCTTGAAAGCGTACAAGATTTTCCCAAAAAGAAATTCTTCACGGTCAAAATGAATTTGGTCTGGGTAGGCTCAAAGCGATTGTTGAAAGCTTAATTCCTGCTCTAAAAAGCCATCGGCTCTGCATGACCTTACGTCTCCCGTGTTCTCCGTACGCTGGAGAGCAGAAGAAGGCTGGTTAGAAAGCCACAAGGCTGGCGTGGCTTTACGTTATCCCTCACAAGGGGGGGCTCTCGTCCTGTCCCAGGATTAGAGGGGGTGGGGAAAAGGGAAAGTGATGGAATAACCACCGTGAATCGAGGCTGGGAAGGTCATGCTTTTCGCGATGGGCTCTACAGGTCATCCGATGCGCTAGGACTACGGTGCTCTGCTGTCTGGTTAAAAATAATTTATTTCATTTTTATCACTTTACAAGAAACTCAAGGGGGTGAACATACCTAATATTCCTTCCTCTTCCTATTTTCCACACAACAGCGGCCCTGTGAGGTGGGCTGGGCTGGATAAGAGGGACAGGCTTAAAGTTACTCAGCTGGCATTCATGTCTAAAGTAGGACTAGATCTATCTTCTTGTGATTGGCCCAAAGTCACCCCGCCGGCTTTCATGCCTAAGGTGGGACTAGAACTCTCCATCTCGTGGTGATTGGCCCAAACTCACCCAGCCAGCTTTCCTGCCTAAAGCAGGACTAGAACTCTCCACCTCCTGGTGATAGGCCTAAGGCCACCCAGCCAATGTTTATGCCTAAGGCAGGACTAAAACTCTCTGTCTCCTGGTTTCTAGGGCAGCACCTTAACCCTACACCAAATTAATAGTTTAAACGGAGGAAATAAGTAGTAGGATGCTCTTTCTTGAGCCCTTATTAGTGCTTACCTTTCCGACTTCATCTGATTTTTAAGCCTGAAGATGGGTGTTGTTGTTTTTTTTAATGAAATGAGCTTTCTCCAACCTGATGCCCCTTCCCTTTGAACAAATTAAACCACAGGTCCCGTGATGCTTGGCCAAAGGGGCTATTAGCCTGTTGGCTGGCAACAAGAAGAATTTTGCTCCAAAGCTTCTGGCACTTGTTTGGAATCATGTGGCCCCCTACATTGAAATGCATGAAATTAAATTGATTTGAAGTCTCGGCCTTGCCGAAGGTTGCCGAGGACCCTCTCCATGGAGTAGGGAGGCCGTGTTGAAACAGACTGAAAGCGGGCGAAAAGGTTGCTTGCAGAGATGCCCAACACTATTCTGTGGGTCTTAACCAGCTCCTCTTTCTCTCTGCCCATTAGGTGGTCAGCCAGATTGACAAGTTGACCTCAGACTTTGAGTTTGAACTGGAGCCCGACGACTGGACCACCACCACGGTGAGCAGTACCTCCAGCAGTGAGAAAGGGGGAGGCCTGTTTGACCTTGGGCACCTGGATTTCATGACCTCGGACATCCTCTCTGACAGCTGGGAATTTTGCTCCTTCCTTGAGGCCTCCACCCCTTCCGATTCAGGCGATGGGTCGGAGCAGCAGCAGCAGCAGCAGCAGCAACCACAACCACAGCAGCCGCCAGGGCACCAGCCTGACTACCAGCTCATGAATGGTGGGGTGTTGATCTCCAATGGACCTCGGATCGAAACCCCAGACTCTTCCAGCGAGGAAGCGTTCAGCTCCGCACCAAGTCACAAAACTCAACCTCAGAGGACGCCGGGCACCAGGGAGAGGGTGCGTTTTAGTGACAAAGTCCTCTACCATGCTTTGTGCTGTGATGACGATGAGGAGGCGGACAGCGGGCCCCTTCGGGACGATCCTCCGGAGGAGCCCCATGAGACAACTCAGAAGGGGGCGTTAGTGGCCAAGACGGCAATGCGACGGTCCCCTCATCTTGACAGCGGCCAAGTCCGGAAGTTGACACGGAACAGCGGCACCCAAACCGTGTCGGACAAAAGTACTCAGACGATTCTCCCTTACGTTTCGAACAAGCAGAAAATCAGCCACAAAAACTGAGGACCAGCCGGGGAAGGGTGGGCTGGGCTGACGAGGAAGCTGCGGTGAGAGAGATCTATAAACAGATAGATAGATAAGTTTCTCTCTATATTTAAGTCAATAAATAATCACGATATGATGAAAAAAAATGGAAACGGCATATCATCTAACTACCTAACCACCAGGTCAAGACTCAGGGAATTTAAATTGTTTTGTTTGTCGAATGTCGTGTTTCTCCCGGTCCATGCATTGCCTATTTATACATAAAAGGAAACACACTCTGCCCCGCTTCAAGTCACAAAGATGAGGAAGAGTAAGATCCACAAGCTCCTCTAAGTTTTTCAAAATAGCATGTTTTTGACAAACTAGCTTTTTCCTCCCCTTCTGCTCCCTGGTTAATGGTTGCCTGATCCTGACTAACATAGAGGAATTGAGTAATGGGGTGTGTGTGAGAGAGAGGGATGGATAGGGGTAGATTATGGATGGAGATGGATGGATGGATGGATGGATGGATGGATGGAGATGGATGGATGGATGGATGGATGGAAGGAGAGAGAGATGGATAGAGGTAGATTATGGATGGAGATGGATGGATGGAGAGAGAGAGATGGATAGAGGTAGATTATGGATGGAGATGGATGGATGGATGGAGATGGATAGATGGATGGATGGAAGGAGAGGGAGATGGATAGAGGTAATTATGGAGGGAGATGGATGGATGGATTGAGACAGATAGATGGAGAGACAGAGAGAGATGGATAGAGGTAAGAGTATGGATGGAGATGGATGGATGGATGGATGGATGGATGGATGGATGGAGAGAGAGAGATGGATAGAAGTAGAGGATGGATAGAGGATGGATGGATGGAAAGATAGATATGGATAGAGATAGATTATAGATAGAGATGGATGGATGGGTGGAGACGCAGAGAGAGAGAAATGGATAGAGGTAGATTATGGAAGGAAATGGATGGATGGATGCAGACAAACATATAGATGGAGAGAGAAAGAGACTATCTCTAGGTCAGCTTCCATCTCTGATGATGGACCAGAATCTGTATGCCCTCACCTGTAGTCCAACACCTTCACCATTCCTTCACACTGACTCACTAGTAATTCATTAGTCATCTATTTAATCCTATCTCCTTGCTGCTACACTAAAAATTATACTTTGGTGCAATCTGTGAAGATCGTTGCGGATGTGTCTGGTCTGTGAAGCCCATTTGGGACACACACACACACGCACACACACACAAACACACACACACACGCACCAGTTATCTGTTTATTCTGAAAGAAACATAAGACTCATCTTCTCCATAAGTAAGTTATTATGAGGGCGGGGGGGGGAGATTTTTAACCTGGATCACACCATTTAGAGCCTCCATTTTGATTGTTTGGACTTCCTGCTCCTCTGCAACCCACAGAATTCACACAATCTGAAATCATTTGCACCCTAAACTCTCGTTAGGTAGTCTTTTTTTTTTAGACGGCGGGGGGGGGGGGAAAGGAATATCTGGTGCGTGTTCCTATTTTAAAAGTAAACAGAAAGCTTCAAGCAGAATAGGAGGATCCTGCAGAAATAAAGTTCCCAACGCAGAAAGAACTCTTCTTTTGCAGTCTGCTAGTTTCCTCTTTCTGAACTGGTACCTCTCGCTGAGCGGGGTGGGGGGGTGGAGGGTGGGGTGGAGAGGCTCAAAGCGAGGGGAACTAAAAGGGAAGTCGCAAATCGGGTCAGTAAGTGACAACCTCTCCTTCTTTGAGCTTTTTTTTTTTTTAAAAAAAAAATATTCTAGGATGATAAACTGTCACCACCAAGACCTCCCGTGCTTATTTACTGCCTCCCAACTTCAAAGAGTTTTTCTGAACTGTGTTTATTTAAGGCTGGAACCTCAAAGTGAGGGAGATGCCTCCTGGCATCTGTTTAGCATTACTTATTTCCTGATGTCTGCTTTATTATTTATTTCCTGGCCTTCCGATGCATCTACAGCGGTCCCGAGACTGGCCTATTTTTTTTTTTACTCCTTCCCCCCTCGCTAACCAGCTGCCCTTGTCCGGCCAACAGCAAGCGACACGGAACAGGACATCCTGCTGCTGCCATTTTGACTCCCCCTCCCCTCCCATCATACTGCTACAGCCCAACATCTCTGTCATTAAGTGAGACATCGGCTAAGGGAGGTTTCGCCTCGCCCCAATTAAACTGCCTTCCTTGCAACTCTCGGTAAGCGAATCGCTGCGGTTGTTAAGTTCGTAACGTGGTTGTTCAGCAAATCTGGCTTCCCCTGCTGACTTTGCTTGTCAGTAGATCACAAAAGGGGGTTGCGTGACACACACACACACACACACACCAGAGACCCTGAGACTGTCGTCAATAGGAGTCCGAAGAGTCCGAATTTTGATCTCTTGACCCTGGGGATGCCGCAACGGTCATCAGCACGAAAAAAACCTGTCCTAGGTTATTTTTTCCCCAGTGCTGTTGTAATGAAACAAAGGGTTGTAAGTTGAAGATTACTTGTACTCTTAGAAGGTGTTTTTAAAAAATCTGTAATTATGTCTTCCAACAATTTTGGTAATTGGTCTTTTTTTTTTGGAAATTCCTAACATCCAAGGTTTGATTTCTTCGGTGGCTATCAAGTTGCCAGCTGGATAAGGATAGTAATATTGTAGAATCTGGTAAGCTGGGCCTGGTTCTTGTTACAGATTGTCTCCTGGTTATTATCTCAACCCTGAATCTCGCCTTTCATTTTGATGTCTAAAGCCAAACTCTCACATTTTCCCCTGATCCCAAGTTGTAATCCATCTTTGGGATGAAATCAGCCATGCTCGTTCATGGATTTTTAAAGAGTTACCTTTAATAAGAATCTGATTTCCTGCTATGCCTAACTTTTAAGTTCTTAGCCTTGTTAACCAGGTAGCAATGGGGTGTTTTAAGATAGAAAAATGCCACTCATGCCTTTTATCACTTATAGTTTTTATTGACCGGCAGGTGATTTCGTGCAAAATCTTATTTCTGTTTTTCTTATCCAGCTTATCTACATGGTCAGAAATCATTTATTTACTGACAACAAAGCAATATCTCATCTTCAGGCAGTTACCAGACCCAGAAAGAAACGCAAAAGGAATGAATCCTTCTTTGCCTGCAGGTGGAAGAAATTTGAAGAAAAAACGAAATCTAATATATAAAAGCCATGTTGACAAGGAGAGGCTGATGGAGGAAAAAAAATGGAGCCGCAGCTTTTTAAGAACAAACAAACAACATATCAAACCACAGTCTCTCGCAGGCTCGAATGTCAAAAACAAAAATAAACTGGGAGGATTTTCTCTTCCCGGCACTTAGAAAATAAGCTTTTGGGAAGAGCTTTCGTCTGCTTCGGAAAACAAAATTAACTGGGACGTCTTTCTTTTATAAGGAGAATATTTGTAGCTCAGGGTCGAAATGAAGGGTCCTTGGTGCCCTCTGGGCTTTGTTATTTTCTTGCAGATGTTTCATTACCCAAATTAGGTAACATCAGCAGTGCTAGAAGCGAGTGGAGCAAGCCACTTGTATTTAGACAGAGATCAAATCCCACTTCCTTCTAGCACTGATGATGTTACCTAGTTGGGTGATGAGATGTCTGCAACAAAACAGCCAAGTTCAGAGAACACCAAAGACCCCAGAGTCCTCCTCTTTCACTCTGCAAACCCTTCTCCCTTCTGGCACTTATGATGTCGGGTAATGAAACATCTGCAAGAAAACAACCAAGTTCAGAGAGCATCAAGGACCCCATAGTCCTCCTCTTTCACTCTGCACACCCGACTCCCTTCTAGCATTGATGAGGTTACCTAGTTGGTAATGAGACGTCTGCAACAAAACAGAGAGCACTACATCCTTCTTTTTTGAAACACTAGTCTTGTTCAGATGATATGCTAAACCATCTAGCTGTTGGAGGTAGTAAAAGGTAAACGGTAAAGGTTCCCCCGCACATGTGTGCTAGTCGTTTCCGACTCTAGGGGCCGGTGCTCATCTCCGTTTCAAAGCCGAAGAGCCAGCGCTTGTCCGAGGACGTCTCCGTGGTCATGTGGCCGGCATGACTAGACGCCAAAGGCGCACGGAACGCTGTGACCTTCCCACCGTAGTGGTCCCTGTTTTTCTACTTGCATTTTTACGTGCTTTCGAACTGCTAGGTTGGCAGAAGCTGGGACGAGTAACAGGCGCTCACTCTGCTATGCGGCACTCGGGATTCGACCCACCAAACTGCCAACCTTCTGATCGACAAGCTCAGCGTCCTAACCCACTGAGCCACCGCGTCCCTAAAGAATAACAATGGAACAATTAAGTTCCCTTTGGCACAAAAGCATCTTTTTGCCATCAAGAGACACAAAACAGGTTGAGCCATGATGCTAGGATGTGGTTTTTATTCAACCATGCTTTACGATATTTAGCAATATCGTAAAATGCCATTTTGGGGGACTTGCCCTACATGTTCAGCGAGAAAACACGTTCACACGCTAGAGTGGCTGTTTTTACCCATGATGTATGAATCCATCCATCTGTGAGAGAGGCATAATATCATTTTTTTTGCTTATGGGGATGAATGAAACCATAATGTGGTCTTATACCTACTGTTCTGCCTGGCAATAAACCTGATCTATGGGTCTAGTATTGCAATTTGCATGGATTTTATCTTGAAACAGCAAATAAAACATTTGTGGCAGCCAAAAGAATGAGAGAGAAAGGAATTATTGGGGCACACCAACCCCTAGCGTGAGCTTAAATGGACTCCAGAAGATGGTAGAGGACAGGAAGGCTTGGAGGAACGTTGTCCATAGGGTCACGATGGGTCAGACACGACTTCGCAGCTAACAACAACAACCCCTAGCCCAACATTTTACACCGAATTAAGCTGTTGTGGGTCCTAAAAAGAGCTTCCTTTTTTTAGCCAACAGCAGCTTCATGAATGGAACAATGAATCTAAGTGACATTGTTCAGATCTATATTTTAAACAATTCACCCACTGCTTTCTCTTTCAAACTAATATGCAATCCAAGATGGCTATCTCTACCTTTTTAAAAACAACAACAACAAAAATCCCCATAAATTTGACTGCTATCCAACCAAACCGTATGTGTTTATTTCCTCTGAGTTCTGAAGGACTTTTTCCTAAGCTATGTTTATTGAAGACGCAGCTTTGAAATCCGACAGATGTTTCCTAACATCTGGTTAGCTCTTATTTTCCCCTTTATGGCCTATCATTCATATATACACAAGACATACAGACATGCATATCCATATTTATTTTATTATTCATTTATTATTTATCCAATTTATGTAAGGCTGCTGGGTCCATAATGTTTATCACTAAAAACAGCAAGGAACAATATAAAAATGAAAATAACGATGAATATCTAGAGGAGAATAAAACATCTAGACCAGAATTCTTGGATGAGAAGCAAAATGTTTGCAAAGGAAAAAAGAAAACAAGAAAATCCAGTTGCCTTTTGGGGAAGAAAAACCAGCACTTTTGGGAGAACCATGGTCTGGATGATTGAGAATCTCCATAAACATCTAGTCCAGTGTTTTGCTGCATGGGGGCTAGAGAATTCTGGAAGATGACGTCCATACATCTTAAACTGGCCAAGTCTGAAAAACACTATTTTGACCAACATGCAACATCCATCCTCACTCAAGACTCAAGTGAGTTTTTGTCAAGATCCATGTTGACTTCTAGAGGATATTTTTCCAGATTCTATAACTGAGAAGGTCCATCTCCTGGATCCCATCAGACGACCCTTTAATTCATAGTACCTGAAATATGTCAACTCTATCAGGTCGAAAAAGATGGCAGACACCAAAGAAGAACAAGATAGTCCCTCAGATACCCAGGCCACCCAAGATGGTGATGGAGATGGACATAGACCCCAATCATATTGGGTAAGGAGAGCAAGATCATCTCATCTGAAGGTCTTACAGAATTACAGAAAAACAGAGCTGGAAGGGACCTTGGAGGTCTTCTAGTCCAGCCCCCTGCTCAAGCAAGAGACCCTATACCATTTCAGACAAATGCGGTCCAGTTTCTTCTTAAAAACCTCCAGTGTTCGAGCACCCACAACTTTTAAAGCAAGCTTTTCCACTGATTAATTGTTCTCACTGTCAGGAAATTTCTCCTTAATTCTAGGAGCTCTCTCTGATAAGCTCGAAGTTCCTATAAACTCTAGATAACAGTGGTCAGTGATAAGGGATTCTATAAATTGTATCCCCCCCCCCAAATCTAGAGGTTAACTTTTTTTCCCCAGTTGTCTAGCCTCGTTTCACAGGGGGGGGGGGAAACTGTATTATACCAGCACCTCACCAATCTTGGCTGATTTCAAAATGGAAGATTAGGAGCAAAACTCCAGGACTCTGAGTTGGAATACAAGAAAGTCCCCAGAAGAAGACAGCCAGACAGTATCTCTGCTTTGTTGCCCAGAAAATTTGAGGCCAGGTCCATAAAGTCACTCCACCTAAAAAGAGACTTGATATTTTGCACAAAAATAATGAAAGTGGTACATCGTTGAACGCGCCACAGAATTGCCTGCAAGCATCTGGCAAGAGAATCACCTTGGAGAGACGTTATCTATGTAGCTGCAAAAACTCAACACAGATTTCATGGCAATTAATCATCATCAATCAATCGCTGAAGGTGGAACGTTAGGTACAAGAATTATCAAGTTCTTCTATATCCCCTCCCTGCCCTCCCCCACCCCCCACCCCGGTATGTGACTTTCATCAGGCAACCAAGAGGATTTTGTTTGTTTGGGGCTAGAAATGTCCAGGTAGTCCTCGACTTACACAGGTCATTTAGTGACCATTCAAAGTTACAATGGCACTGAAAAAGGTGACTGATGACCGTTTTTCACACCCATTGCAGCATCCTCAGGGTCACATGATCGAAATTCAGATGCTTGGAAACTGTTCTGTATTTCGAATAGAATAGAATAGAATAGAATAGAATAGAATAGAATAGAATAGAATAGAATAGAATAGAATAGAATAGAATAGAATAGAATAGAAGATTAAGATTAAGAGTAAGAATAGAATAGAATAGAATAGAATAGAATAGAATAGAATAGAATAGAATAGAATAGAATAGAATAGAATAGAATAGAATAGAATAGAATAGAATAGAATAGAATAGGAATAGGAATAGGAATAGAATAGAATAGAATAGAATAGAATAGAATAGAATAGAATAGAATAGAATAGAATAGAATAGAATAGAATAGAATAGAATAGAGCTGGAAGGGACCTTGGAGGTCTTCTAGTCCAGCCCCCTACTCAAGTAGGAGAACCTATACCATCTCAGACAAGTGACTGTCCAGTCTCTTCTTGAAAACCTCCAGTGATGGAGCGCCCACGATTTCTGGAGGCAAGCTGTTCCACTGGTTAATTGTCCTCACTGTTAGGCGGTTTCAGTGTCCTGAGGGGGTCACGTAACCCCCTTTCCTATAAGCGAAGTCAATGGGGGGAGCCAGATTCGCTTAACAACCGTTGTACTAACTTAATAACGGCAATGACTCACTTAACAGTTGTGGCAAGGAAGGTCGTAAAGTGGGGCAAAATTCACTTAACAAACGTGTGGCTTAGCCACGGAAATGTTGGGATCCATGGTGGTCGTGGATTGCTTGTCACTGGAATTCGCCCAACAACCAAGCTCCCTCACACGCACATCTCCACACGCCTCGTACATCCAAGCCTCGTACATCCTTGCTCAGCTGCTACGGAAATTCTCCGCCCTCCAGGTCACAGTTGCCCCAAAGGTGCTTTTTTCAAGGGGCGACTGGACTTCCTTGCTTTTTTCTCAAAGAAGTTTCGCTTCTCGTTTGAGAAGCTTCTTCAGCTCTGACTGAAGACTGAGCCAGAACTGAAGAAGCTCCTTGGATGAGCAGCGAAATGTCTTCAAGGAAAAACCAAGAAAGTCCAGTCACCCCTCAAAAAAAAAGCACCTTTGGGGCTACGAAGAAGCATTTTATCCACAAGACCAGGAACTGTCTTCCCAGGCCAAGGTTTATTTACGTCAACTTTATGGCAGTTTTCCTTGCTCTGTTCGTAAAGGTTAATGCTGCTCAGTTGTTAGCTTTTATGGAGAGAATGAAATAAAGCGGAGAATGTATATCTCTCTCTCTCTATAATATAGATAGACCTAATAGAAAAATGGGGGGGAAAGATGCCAGAGCAGCTATTATCCTTGGACTTTTGTTTATCCCAGTTGGCTGGTGGAAGTCAGACATAAATCAAGACTTCTCTTCCCAACCTTTGTTCATTCTCTCCACCTACTTCCACCTGAGGTGAGTCAGAGAGAAGAAAAAACTTTATTTATGCATTTGGCCAAATCATTTTTACCTGCCTATTCTACCAAAAGATGTTCTGATGCAGTTGATCATTCAGTCAGTCAAAACAAGAGAGAAGCCTGTTCTGTAGATGCCATCTACTATAAAGAACCCGAAGGAACAACCTTTACGTGGACATGGCCAGGGCACCATAGCCTAAGGCACAACATCTAAAGAAGGAGGACTGGAGAAGGAGGAGGAAGAACATTAGTTTGTGTGGTTCTCCTTGCCCAAACATCCCAGTTTACGCTCAAACAGTTGTGTAAAGTTGGCTGGGTGGAGTGATAGCAAATGATTGAATATCACAGTTAGGCGGGCCCGGTTACGACGCTGGCTTGGAGATTAGGGAGTCCCTGTCGGAGACCAGAATGCTGCCCTGGGTCAGGGGGAGCTCCCATCCTTCATTCCGGCTCCTGCTAGGGACATGTAAGGAGTCCCCTCCTGGATGTTCCCCTGGACAACAGTGATGTCACCAGCTAATCTTTCAACCCAGAAGCGAGTTGGTGCTTCTGACATGAAAATAGGATAGGATAGGATAGGATAGGATAGGATAGGATAGGATAGGATAGGATAGGATAGGATAGGATAGGATAGGATAGGATAGGATAGGATAGGATAGGATAGGATAGGATAGGATAGGATAGGACAGGATAGGACAGGACAGGACAGGACAGGACAGGACAGGATACGATAGGACAGAACAGGACAGGACAGGACAGAATTATAGACTAGACTAGACTAGACTAGACTAGGAATAGAATAAATAGAATAGAATAGAATAGAATAGAATAGAATAGAATAGAATAGAATAGAATAGAATAGAATAGAATAGAATAGAATAGAATAGAATAGAATAGAATAGAATAGAATAGAATAGAATAGAATAGAATAGAATAGAATAGAATCTGGAAGGGACCTTGGAGGTCTTCTAGTCCAGCCCCCTGCTCAAGCAGGAGAATCTATACCAATTCAGATAAGTGACTATCTAACCTCTTCTTAAAAACCTGTCATGTTTGAGATTTGAATCTGGTCTTCTTTGTCCTCTTTTGACCTTCTAATTATGACTCCTGTTTCTCCATCTCCCTGGCAGGAGAGGCACCAAATGCAATATTTACTACTACTACATAGTTCAAATGTCTCCAACTTAGTTGTAATAGCAGCCACAGGCTGACCTTTTCTTTAAAAAAAGAACCATTAAAAAGAGCTTCAGGAAAAATCATAAAGTCCATCTTTATTAGCTCATAGTCTTGGTAAAAATCATGCATACACAGAAGGGCTAAGCGCATCATAAAAGATCTCCAGAAGATCTACCAAGGGACCCCCAACTTTCCTTGTCTCCCAGCAGGATATAAATTAAAACCTTTATGTTGCACTTTTTCCGAGTTAATCACGGCTTGTTTAGTAGGGCAGCCTTCTTGACACTCTAGCAAAAGGATGGCAAGCTGTTCTTCCCCCCCCCCCCAAAAGGCGAACAAGGGTCAAAAATAACTCTCACTCATCATGGAAAATTGATTGTTTGGCATTATGGCTAAATATAAACTCTCATCAACCATTTTTTAATCTCTCATATAATTATCTTCATATATGTCTGTCTGTGTGTGTGTGTGTGTTTGTGCGTGTGTGTGTGTGTGTGTTTCCACTTCCTGATTTGTTGCTGGTGAATTGATGCCTGCAACAAAACTTTTCTTTTTCTCTATTTGCCACTTGTGAAAATGAATATTTAAATTGATTTAAAGCTTTATCCTCATTTAATCTGTTTGCCTTTGCCTTCTAATTTCCTGCTTTCCTTTCAGCTTTGCATTCTGTCTACACCAGGGGTCTTCAAACTTGGCCCTTTTATGACTTGTGGACTTCAACTCCCAGAATTCCTCAGCCAGGCTGGCTGAGGAATTCTAGGAGTTGAAGTCCACAAGTCATAAAAGGGCCAAGTTTGAAGACCCCTGGCTCTACACCATTATCTTTCAAAAAAAAAAACCCAGCAACAACGACAACAACAAATACCCCACTATCCTATGACTGCCGTTAATAGCAAGAACATGACATTTGGGCAGTCCTGGGCCCTTACAAAAACCAATTCATTTCAAGTATTCCTTTCTGGGGAAAGAAGAGAGGGAAATGCAAGAAGAATGGAGACTGGAGGTTTTCAAGAAAAGATTGGACAACCATTTGGCTGGCACAGTATATAAGGACTCCAGCCTTGGGCAAAGGGGGTTGGACTAGATGACCTCTAAGGTCCCTTCCAGCTCTAGGAGTCTATGACAGAGAAAGACAGAGAAGAACAGTCTGCAGGCCACATCCCGCGGGCTTCCCTTCTCCTACGACCTCAGGTGATCTTCATTTGACACCCAGGAGAAAGAGAAGTTTTGCTTTGCTTTGCTTTTAGTCATCTCTACTCTGGAATGACCTGCCCTTGAAATAAAACAAGAGCCGATTTGGGTATGCCAAGAGCATTCCTGGCCTATGAGAGCCCATTATGGTTCTGCCAGACTAAGTTTGATAGTTGTTATAGCTAGGCTTTTATTATGTCTTCTCGGGTATTTTATGTGTTCTATCATTGTACTGTAATGCATTCAAATGTATTTTTAATTGTACACCCAGGAGTTGCACGGCTTGGCAACTGAATTTTAAATACAGGGAAATCAGACTCAAAAACACGCTGATCCGTTTAGCAAAGCAGGTAGGAGTGGGAGCACTTTGCACAATCTGAGGGCCCTTATGTGGGTGAGTTCGGCCGAATGGTTATTCCGAGGGAGCGATAGCAGGAAAGTCGCAGCATCCTTCCTTAGGATCTCACCCTTCCCTTAATAGCCTTTAGCAAACCTTCCCAACTCAGCCAGGTGAGTATCAGACATCCTACAAGGCAATAGACGACTCAGACCTTTCAGAATTCTGCACAAAGCTCGCAACGGAGGTGTCGGAGTACCTGGGCTGGTTTTAAAAAGCGTTTCTGTTATGCCTCTGAGAGACGTGGTGATTTGCAACAGGGGTGAATATCTGTGGCTCCAGTAGAGGCGGAGGGTGGAGGTTCGTTCTCTGAGCTGGTGGGTTGGTTTCCGAACGTTGTTGCGTTACCAGGCTGGGTAACAGCTTCAGTGGCGTTTAGGGGTTCTCTGCGTCGGTGTTCTTCTGTTTATAAGGGCTTCATGTGGTCAGTGGGTCTTGGGCTGGGGAGGTCACGTCAGGTGAGGGTCACCTCAGGTCTGGGTCTTGTGGTGGGTCTTGTGATGGGTCAGCTGTGGGTCACCAGTGAGAGTCTTGTGGGTGGGTCTTGTGATGGGGAGGTCACGTGGGGTCAGGTGAGGTCATTGGGAGGTGAAGTGCTGGTTGGGGGGGGTTGCATGGGTTGCTTGAGAGTCAGTGCTGTCTCTTGTTGATTTGACTTCCCAGAGGCTGGTTGCAGGTCAGTGTGTCTCTTGACGGAATTGCTTGTGGAAACATGATGAGGTTACCTAGTTTGGGTCATGAAACGTCTGCAAGAAAACCACCAAGCTCAGAGAGCAACATCAAGGACCCCATTTCTCTCCCCCCCTCCTCCTCTCCCACTCCCTTCTAGCACTGATGAGGTTACCTAGTTTGGGTCATGAAACATCTGCAAGAATACAAATCAAGCTCAGAGAGCACCAAGGAACCCATAATTGTCCTTCTCCTCCTCCTCCTCCTCCTTTCCCCCTCCTTTCTCCTTCTCTTCTTTTCCTCCTTCTCCTCCTCCTCTTCCTCCTCCCCCCTCCTCCTCCTCTCCCACTCCCTTCTAGCACTGATGAGGTTACCTAGTTTGGGTCATGAAACGTCTGCAAGAAAGCCGCCAAGCTCAGAGAGCACCAAGGACTCCTCATTTCAACCCTGAGCTACAAATATTCTCCTTTCATGGGTGGGGTGGGGGGATTGGGGGGGAAAGTGTGTAGGACATGGAACCAGATATGTGAGTTTAAAGAATGTTGCCTGGTACATTGAGACATTATTCACTCATCCTGTTACGTTATAGCATCATTAACTGTGAAGAATGGAAAAATGTGAAGAATGGTTATAGTTAGAGATGATCATAGCTGCAGGTCTGCAGGGCTTAGCCTTACTTCAATGCTTACATCTTGGCGCCATTAACATTAAAGAGAAAGTTGCCGGATGAGCTGTGAATTAGACGGGCATATCTTCTCAGCAGAAGATGGGGGAAAAAGGTGAGGTGGAAAGAAAAACAAGGGAAAGGGGGAAACCCCCCCCCATCCTGGATTTTAAACTTATAGCAATAGCCCTTAGACTTATATACCGCTTCACAGTGCTTTTACAGCCCTCTCTGAGCGGTTTACAGAGTCGGCATATTGCCCCTCAACAATCTGGGTCCTCATTTTACCGACCTCAGAAGGACGGGAGGCTGAGTCTACCTTGAGCCCGTCAGGATCAAACTCTTGGCTGTGGGAAGAGTTAGCCTGCAATACTGCATTCTAACCACTGCGCCACCAGGGCTCTTGGAACACATTGCTGGCAATTATTTACATTTTCATCTTGCAAAACACGTCGGCAATTGCCTCATATTTGCCCTTGTAAGGATGCTGTGAAGTAGGTGATGTCATTCCTGCTTGGCCAAATGCGTTTTTTCCCCCTAAGGTGGGGAGGAGAGGAGGGGAGGGCAGGAATGCAGAGGAAAGGGAAGGGAAGGGAAGGGAAGGGAAGGGAAGGGAAGGGAAGGGAAGGGAAGGGGAAGGGAAGGGGAAGGGAAGGGAAGGGAAGGGAAGGGAAGGGAAGGGGAGGGGAGGGGAGGGAAGGGAAGGGAAGGGAAGGGAAAGGGAAGGGAAGGGAAGGGAAGGGAAGGGAAGGGAAGGGAAGGGAAGGGAAGGGAAGGGAAGGGAAGGGAAGGGAAGGGAAGGGAAGGGATGGGAAGGCTTTCTGTAAATCTGTCCCATAACTGGAGTTCTCTAGTAGAGTATTTAAAATGCTGGGAAAAAAAATAAAAACAATAGATTCTGTTCATTATTAGCACAGGCAAAAACCCAATGAAATATCTGAAAACCAGAATATGAATGCCAGCAAAATGTAGTCAGTCAAACTCTGAAAAGAAGGGAGATGTTTTTCTTGATGTCAAAATAATAACGTTTCTTCTCCCACCCAGGTGATTGGAAGGACCTGATGCCAGGAAATCAATGATCTTCTAGCCTCAAAGGGGTAAAGACTCTCAAATATTTACCAGCGGAGCATCATTGCTATCCATCAGGTGTTAACACTCTCACAAGAAGGTCTACAGCGAACTAGGACAGGGGCTGGCAAGCTTCTCCCCACATGTCATTCACACACAGTCTCCATAATTTATGTGCTTCTGTTATGACATTCCTACCCAGCAGGGCTTAGCTGTCACAAAAGCACCTCTTGATTTTATTTTATTTTTTCCTTGCTGGCCGAAAAAATAGGCTAGCAATTAAGCTGCCCGGTGGTGGCCTGGTTTTTGCCAGCAATAAATAATTAAAGCACTTTTTTAAAAAAAACAAAAACAAAATCTTTGCCGCTCACTGCTTGGATTTGTTTTTAAATTTTCAGGGATTCAAGCTGGATCAGAGGACTTCACCAATTGCCACACACAAACACACCTGATTCCTGGGTTGATAGTGGTAAGTTGACCCATCTCCAAAGCTTCTGGTGTTTATTTTGTTCTTTTTAAAAAAAACAAAAAAACAAACACTTTCAAAAGAGTATAATTTTTCTCAGCCGGAGAGCAGCACTTTCTACCTGGTAAGACTTGCCAACAATTCTGACCCCCATCAAAATCACAAAGTCCAAGAAATCAAATTTCCCAGCTGCTTTTCAAAAGCCTCTCTTATCACCCAGCCCATCCTGAGACATAAAGTCAGGACAAGCTGGGAGGACCCATCTTGATTGTGGTACATATTAATTTTTAAATGTTCCTGGGGAAAGAATGATGCTCTTAAATCCCTGCACAAAAGCACCCCCCCTCAAACCAGGAAATACAGGAAGCAATCCACAAATTGCACCTTGCAATTTTATTTAGGGAACTGTGTGAATGCTTATGGACTTATGGACAGTTTTATTTTTTAAAAAAATGTCCTCCATCCATACAGGGAGGATGGACTTAATAAACAAACCAAGGGGAAGGTAGGTGAGGGTCTTTTTCAGCGCATGTGGTCCCAATCCACCTTGTGCCTTCACGTATCTTACCCATAAATACCCTCCTAAATGGTATAGGTTCTCCTGCTTGAGCAGGGGGCTGGACTAGAAGACCTCCAAGGTCCCTTCCAGATTCTATTCTATTCTATTCTATTCTATTCTATTCTATTCTATTCTATTCTATTCTATTCTATTCTATTCTAGTTAGTTGCGAAGTGTGTCCGACCCATTGTGACCCCATGGACAACGTTCCTCCAGGCCTTCCTGTCCTCTACCATCTTCTGGAGTCCATTTAGGCTTGCGCCTACTGATTCTATTCTATTCTATTCTATTCTATTCTATTCTATTCTATTCTATTCTATTCTATTCTATTCTATTCTATTCTATTCTATTCTGTAGAACATTTTGTATACACAGGTCATCCTTAACAACTGTCCATTTAGTGACTGTTCAAAGTTACACCAGCACTGGAAAAAAGGGACTTATGGCCATTTCTCACACTTACAACCGCTGCAGCATCCCCAAAATTCAGACCCTTGGCAACTGACTTGCATTTATGACACTTTTCCTGCCTCGGTGCAAAACTTTGCTTTTTTTTCTTTTCCCTCCACATTAAAATTCATTTTGTTGGATAGGGCCCATTGTTCAAGTCTGTCAAGATCTCTTTTTTTTTTTCATCCTGAGCTTGCCTTGCCCGGGGTGTTGGCTATTCCTGCCAGCTTGGTGTCATCTGCAAATCTGATGAGTTCTTCTTCTGTTCCCTCACCTTAAGTCATTTATGACGATATTGAAGAGTAGCGGGCCTAAGACGGGACCTTTTTGCAGGGAAGAGCAAGAAAGCAAAGCATCTTTGCTGCTCTTCCCTGCTGACTTTTCAATTCATCCCCAGTCCAGGAACGAACGAAAGGGGGGGACAAGTTGTCCTTGACTGTGCGGGTGTTAAAATAACCCAGCGAACGACGGTTTTTCGAGAGGGGGTTGGCTTCCAAACTTAGAGCTTGAATTCCATCTGTTTTCTCTCTTGCCCTGCGATTTTGGCTGGCAACCATGACAGCCGTGAGATATGAAAACGCACCGAGTGGCCAATAGAGCTTCTTCAACAGATGTTCTTTTCTTTCGCGGGTGCCTGGGTGGCTGCCGTTGTTTTAAAGGTATTGATAGAATTAAAAAGGTAGCTCTCTTCCCCAGCTCTCGCCAGCTCCCCATTTTCTGCCCTTGAAAAGCAGTTGGTTGATTAAATATTTATTCTTTCTTCTTTCTTTTTTCTCCCCCTCGCCTGTGTGTCACATTTGTCCTTGAATTCCCCCGGGCTGTGCTGTTATCCACACCTCTTTCCAAAAAGCGCCAACATCCAACAAAGGGATGGATTTCATTATTATTATTTTTTTTGCTATTAAAGCAAAAAGCTGGGTTTTTAGAAAAAAAGAAAGAAAGAAAGAAAGAAAAAGAAAGGAAAGGAACAATAATCTTCCATGTGTGGAAGAGGTACATAACGGTCCGCTTTAAATAATTTTACCTTTCTGGCTTTATTACCCCATGGTGTTTCATGATCAATCCTCTCTGCTTCATCAGCGAAATGCAGCTTTCTTTGAAGAGGAGAAAATCCAGCAATTTACTCACGTCCCCCCCCCCTTCTTTCTCTTTTCTTTCCTGTTACAAGAAAATTCATAGAGGTGGGGAAAATAATGCTCTTCGAAGAACAACCCAAAATCATAATATGGAGGGCAATCTTCCACATCCAAGCCAAATGATCACAATCTTTTTTTTTAAGGGTCCTAGGAATACAACCTGGTTTTATTTTGGATTTATGAAAGTAATAATAGGGAACGGTCTTGCAGCTCTGTTTGGTTAAGCCAGACATGTCAAACACAAGGCCCGGGGGCCGGATCCGGCCCGCGAAGTGGTTTCATGTGGCCCGTGAAGCCATCCTGGAAACAGTGAGGGAACGGCCCCCGCTGCCTTGGCCCCGGCCCAGAGACCCTCCTTCTGCCAGAGACCCTCAGATCTGTCCCACTCCTGCCCGGGCCCCCATAGGCACCCTTGATGCGAACGATGTAGAGATGGCCACGCCCACCCAGTAGGCCGCACCCACCCTGGCCACACCCACCCGGCCCCCTGAGGGCAACTGCAATGCTGATGCGGCCCTCAATGAAATTGAGTTTGACACCCCTGGGTTAAGCAATGTTGTTTTGCGAAGATCTCATGTTCTATTTCAGAGTCCTTCATCTCTTAATGAAGATGGTGGAGAACAGGGCCAGCACCTCTGTCTTAAATCCCAAAGGAGTTTGTTGTTGTTGTTTTTTCAAAAAGCAACTGGACTTTCTTTGTTTTTGCTTGAAGACGTTTCGCTTCTCGTCCAAGAGGCTTCTTCGGTTCTTCAGAGTTATCCTTGTTCAAGAACCGAAGAAGCTTCTTGGATGAAAAGCAAAACGTTTTCAAGCAAAAACAAAGAAAGTCCAGTTGCCTTTGGAAAAAACACCTTTGGGACAACCTTGACCTGGACGACTGAGAATCTCCATAGACATCTGTCTTAAATTAGAATCTGAGGTAAATTTAACACCAGTTCCCCACAGTTTTTCCCATATGACCACATTTAGACTATAACTAAAATTTGCAGGGACGTGGTGGCTCAGTGGGTTAGGACGCTGAGTCTGTCAGTCAGAAGGTCAGCAGTTTGGCGGGTCGAATCCCGAGTGCCTCGTAACAGAGTGAGCGCCTGTTACTCGTCCCAGCTTCTGCCCACCTAGCAGTTTGAAAGCACGTAAAAAATGCAAGTAGAAAAATAGGGACCACTATGGTGGGAAGGTAACAGCGATCCGTGCGCCTTTGGCGTCTAGTCATGCCGGCCACATGACCACGGAGACGTCCTCGGATAAGCACTTGCTCTTTGGCTTTGAAGCGGAGATGAGCACCAGCCCCTAGAGTCGGAAACGACTAGCATGTGCGGAGGAAACTTTACCTTTACCTTTAAAATTTGCAGCTCATTTACCCCATACAAGATTTTCAGAGTCAGCTGTCTTCTTCTCAATTATCCTTTTGTCTATATTAAATCTGCTTTTCACCTGATTGTACAAAAACCTTTGAGAAGAATGTCCTTCTTCTGTGAATTGTTCCCTGGTCTTCATGTTAATTTCTTCCTTATCTTCTACTATTAAATCCTCATTGATCTTTATCTGCTGATTGTTGAGCTCATGGTTGTTTATCATATCATTATTCTTTATCTGTTTCTTTGTGGGAGAAGCAGAGGCAGAGGCTGGGGATGGAGTGAAGAGAGGAATCAGCTTGGAATCCTTATGTTCCCACAAGCAGTCTAAGTTCAATCCCTCTTGAATTCCCTTGACTCTTATCTAGCACCAGTTTAGTGCTGTTGGTTGACTAGCTTCTTGCCTATAGGCATGAGCAATAAATAAGCTTAACTGGAATTTAACAGGTGGCCCTGACGTTCTCTTCTACAAAATTCTTCTTCTATGGATGTCAGTAATGATATCTTTAGATACAGTCTGGGTTAATGTTTATTTCATATTCAGAACAACATCTGGGTTGCAGAGTTCCTAATGACCACAGGATGGCAGCACATAGAGGGAGACCATATACCTCTTGGCTGCCCACTAGTGATTATTCAATGGTTTTGCAATCCCAAAGGAAAGGTTGATAGATGATCTCTATTTTTTTACTCTCAATCTCTCCCAATGCAGTTTGAAACCATTTGATGATTTGACTCCATAGAAGTGAACACAGGAGACATTCCTAAGCCAATCAATGGCCATTCTCTTTCTCTGTAGCTCATCTATAGAAGAAGGTAACAAATCCATGTCCTAAGCTACATCCAGCTGGGAATATCAAACTCCTCCTCCCAACCTCCCCCCCCCCCTTATTCTTGACTTGGTTCAAAAAGAAATAAAATAAGTTGTTTGTCCCCACACTATCCACATTTACAGTACATTATTTGTCCAGTGATTGGCAAAGGATTCTGAAAGATTGCTATGATGAGCAGCAAAGGACAATTCTCAGATTGAGTGTAAAAATGCAAAATTGCCTCCAGGATTCCCAGCTGTTTTGCTGCTGTTCCTCAGCTGCATTTTAAAAGTCCTATGAATTATGAAGGGGAAATGGAGCATGCCGGCAATTTTTTTTCTCCCTACCCACCACCCCCAATAGCTGTGACCGGAGTCGCCTGTTGTTATGCTGGCTGGATCAGGAGAAAAGAGAGGCACGTTCAGAACAATGTATAAAGGAAGGAACAGCCTCCCAGGAGAGGACCCCAAAACCTAGGGTGGTAGCAGACAGAGAAGTAGCAATGGAGTCCAGACAGTTTGATGTTCTCATCACTGGGAAAATACAGATAGTCCTTAACTTACAACCATTCCTTCAGGGACTGTTCAAAGTTACAACGGGACTGGAAAAAGTGACTTATGACCATTTTCCACACTGAGGACCATTGCAGGTCCTGTGAACAAGATTCAGACGCTTGGCAACTGACCCCTATTTATGACGGTCACAGCGTCCCAGGGTCACGTGATCCCCTTTTTGTGAGACAAGCAAAGTCACCGTGGTGCCAGACTCACTTCATAACTGTGTTAAGCTAACTTAGCGAGTGCAAGGATTCACTTCGCAAATGTGGCAAGGGAAGTCATAAAATGGGGCAAAGTTCACAGAGCAAATGTCTCACTTAGCAACAGAAATTTGGGGACAGGGCTCCGCTGTGGTCATAAGACGAGGACCCCCCTGTAACCCACCCAGTCTGCAGAAAGGCCGCCATCGCTGTCTGTTCTTCTTTCTTGAGGAAGAGATTATTCCAAACAGGAATAGCAGATCTGAAAGAATCCACTACTGCTGTCGCCTTTTAGAGAGAGGATTCTTCAGAGTTCAAGGGTGACCGCTGGTTGTTCAAAATACAGATTTGGAAACTTAGGGGAGAAAGCAGTTAGGGGGCAGTTGTAGCTGAAAATGCCAGATGGAGGTGGTGGTGGGGACAAATCATTCGATTCTTTGTTGTTACCTCCACTAAAAATTGTTTGCCAGACATCACACCAGCCTCGGCTCTCTTCAGATGTTGCTCAGCCCTGGAAGAGGCAGCTGGCCTTCTTTCAGAAGGAGCCAAGAGAGGAGTTAGCAGTTTCCTCCATGGAGAGAATGTGGATTCAGAAGTATACCTGTTAAAAAGGCAGTGTATTTGTGTGCGTGTGCGGGGAAGGGAGGGAAAGGGGAGGGAAGGAGGGAGGGAGGGAGGGAGGAAGGAAGGAAGGAAGGAAGGAAGGAAGGAAGGAAGGAAGGAAGGAAGGAAGGAAGGAAGGAAGGAAGGAGGGAGGGAGGGAGGAAAGGAAGGGAGGGAGGGAGGGAGGAAAAAGAAGGAAGGGAGGAAAAATTAAAAAAAGGAGGGAGGGAGAGAGAGAGGGAGGGAGGGAGGGAAAGACAACAGTACCAAAATGAAACAGCAGCCCTCCTCTGTCACTTCCAAGTCTGCCCTCTGAAGAACAATCCCGGTCTGAGCTCAACTAAACCCAGGTTCAGGCGAAATCTGGGCACCGGACTTGCAATTTCCCATTGATGATTACAGCAGGGCGCTTTCTGCCACCCAGTGCATCCATGGCGGAGGGAGGGGATTGGGAATAGGAGTGCAAATAGCTTTGTGCCCTAATAGAGATAATATTGTTTGCCACTCTCTTCCTCCACAATAATCCAATTTCCCCTCATTGTGATAAAGTACTTTGCCTCCGGCGATGTAAGTTTATCTACTCCGCAATTGCATCCGAGCCTTGTAAAGGAGATGGGCAAGACAGAGTCCTGCTTAATTAAAAACCTCCTCCTTCAGGCACCAGCTCGTCTTGGGGAGGGGGGGAGGGGAATCCAGCAGAAGACCAGGCCTCCAAAAGTTCCTCCTCCTTGCAAGGGGGACCTTTGTGAGGAGGCGGGAATTAGGGGTGTGTGTGAAAGTTGAGACAACCAAAGGCCATCAATTCTCTCCTCTGCCAATGGGCAGTGGAGGGAGGGGATCTGCACAGTATTTCTAAAATTCAATCTACTTTGCAGCAAGCTTTTTGCTTGCCTGAGGCCAGAAGCAGAGAAGTGTCTAAAGCTAATCCATCTAGGATCCCAGCCACCTGATTAGGAACCTCAGCAAACCACCTTCTGCCAAGCTGGAAACATGCAATAACAACAAATGATTCAGGGTTTGTACCCGAGCCCTCCCCTCACAGAACTGCAGCTATTAAATAAGCACAACTTCTCTTTCAATTAAGCTATGGTCCCCTGGCTTGCAACACATGATTGCGTTTGTAGGTATCGCACTAAGCCAGGATTCATTTAATTGGTAGCTTGTGGAATAAGTCCCAGTGACCTGGTTCAGACCCAGAACACAGCCTAGTGGATAGGGAAGAGTTCTAGGCGATGGTACTCTGTCACCATGAAGATCTCCTTCCTAACATAAAAGGCAAAGGTAAACATTTCCTCTGTCCAGTCGTGTCCGTCATGTGGTCAGCTGGACTATATGCCAAAGCGCACGGAATGCTGTTACCTTCCAACTGAAGTGGTACCTATTTATCTACTTGCAGGGGCCGTGATGGCCTAAAGGCTAAAGACACTGAGCTTGTCAGCTGGAAAGCTGACAGCCAGCGTTTGAGTCCCAAGCACCATGCAAAGGCTTGAGTTCCTGCTACTTGCTCCAGCTCCTGTCCAGCTTCGTGATACTGTATATTTCTCCCCCCCCCCCCGCAAAAAAAGCAGAACAAAGAATGTGAATTAAGGAACAGAAAGAAGTCTTTTGCATGTCTGGCTGGAAAGGACTAATTTGAAGGGAACACAAATAATTAGGGCAAGCCAAGAGAAGGGGTCCTTCCTTCCCCCCCCCCCCGCCATGCCTAATCCATCATTAAGCAGCTCATTTTTCAAGGAAGCCCGGGGGGGGGGTGAACTAAGGAGAAACATGAGATGTAACCATGGCAGAAAGGATTCAACAAACATCAATGGGACTGCACAATGAAAGGCATAAACCCCTGATAGTTGACGCTTTCTTTTATTGATGGGTAGTGCGTCTCAGCAGATACAAGGACATTACCCATCATCCATCAACATGGACCTTCTGGGACCAAGGAACTCAAGAGAGATCATGAGCGGACAACTCTTGCAGAACTGATGAGGATTTGAAATCAGATGTTCTTTTGACATCCTGCTCTTTTTCATTCCCTAAATAATTCACTTGTTTATCTGCAGGAATCCCACTTGCTTTCTCCTTAGGCCTTTAGATGGTTACCTAAGAATCAAACTACATTGTTCAGGGGTAGGACTGTATACCAATGAGAGATCCCAGATTCAGACTGTGGTTAGCTCAGAAGGACAGCAGTGCTTGGCAGGGGAAAAAAGATCAGGAATGAAGTCCATGGTGCTCAGTAGTTCTCCATGACAGGGGTCTTCAAGCTTGGCAACTTTACGACTTTACTGCATGGGGAGCATGAAATCAAGAGGAAAAAGTATCTGGGGTCTATCCTGTAAATCAGGGGTCTCCAACCTTGGCAACTTTAAGACTTGTGGACTTCAATTCCCAGAAATCCTCAGCCAGCATGGCTGGTTGAGGAAGTCTGGCAGTTGGAATCTTGTAGATCTTCTAGTCCAACTCCTTGCTCAAGCCCTACACCAGGGGTAGGCAACCTTGGCTCTTTTATGACTCATGGACTTCAACTCCCAGAATTCTTAAGCCAGCACTAACACTTCACGGGATCCTGAGACTTGCCCTAGCAAAGGAACAACCGAATCGTCCAGTGGCAAAGGTTCTGATTCCTTCAGTTGCCAAGTTGTGCTCATTTGGACTTTGCACAGTGCATGAACTCAGCCGCGGCAGTTTGTCAATCAAAGTCGAATGCATGATACAGACTGCCTAATTGCTCTCACTAGGCTGTTGACACAGGAGCGTTACCTCCGGCTGTTTGCTAAGCGCTTGCTAAAGACAACAGCTCACTCCATCCGATGGTAAGCTGGGCTCTGCCGAAGCATGCTTTAAAAAGTCACAGTAAAAAAAAAAATCAAGGAATTTATCGGAATGCAAACGGCACCTCAGAAGTCTCACCCTGATGGAGACTATCTTGCCATTTTAATGCGGCTCGTCGAAACCTTGGCCAATTCGATGTTCTTGCAACTCGGGCAAGCGTTAGATGAGTTTTTTTCCAAATCAAATTTAATAGGAATTGCAAAGCGCAATATGCCAGCGTGGAACAGAATCGCTGAAAGCACACCTGTGGCACCAGGCAGGAGAAGCTGTGCCTTCTATTACACAAATCCGCTGGAATTAAGCTGGATAAAGACGTTTCTAGCTGTTAGCCATGGAAGATCTCCTATCTGTTAAATAAAACCGATGCGTTCATTATGTACCAGGAACCAGGCTTTACCAGCTTGGTTGGAGAAAACTTCAATCTGAATTTGCAAAGGACAGTAGAGGTGTGACAATGGTGACACCTGGAAAAGCGTTCTTGGCTGGAGTCATAGAAAGGAGGGTGGGCAGAATGGATTTCTCCCTATTCTGTAGCACAACGATGATTTTTGTTTACTTTTTTACAATCCTGTAATCTCTCGCTTTGGAGCATGGTCAAGGAGACTGAGTGTAGCTGAGCATTTACTGCCCGGATGCCTTTCCTGATGCCTATATGAAGTTCACAGCATATATTTTCTCTTTGCATCCTGATAAACATCTGTTGCTGCCTAGGATTGAACTCTCAACCTTCCGAGTGGGAGGCGAGCATCTTCACCTCTAGGCCACCGCACCGCTCTCTAGGCAACCATGCCACTTGTGACACATAAATGAATAACCTCATAATATTTCACGGGCATGAATTCGACACGGAGATAATTTCGGGGTTTCTTATTGAGGGTTTCACTATTTGACGTTCCTAACAATGGGTGAAAAAGCATGCAGCTGGTGGATATTTTATTGGAGATTTTAAGGACTGGACCCCTCGTTTAAAAAGGAACAAATCCAGAACAACTTTTGGCAGTTTCAAAGAGTGGCAAGCAAATATTTTGGTAGACAAACATTCACCTCTAGCCTAAGTTAGAGCACTGAAGGGCCCTACAGTATTTTGCAGCTGATTCTAAAAAACATGGTTTGAAGTGCGAACATAGCCCTGGTCTGCAACTTCATAAGCCAATCTTCTCTTTCCCTGAGAATAAATAGTCCTGTCAAGTACTAGTAATTGGGATTTAAAAAAAAAACCCAGCATGGCTGCTAGGTTCATGTTCTACACTCTCGTTCTGTTTACAGCAGGGATTTCCAACTCTGGCAGTTCTAAGACTTGTGAACTCCAACTCCCAGAATTGCCCAGTCAGCATGGCTGCCTAACGAATTCTGGGAGATGAAGTCCACAAGTCTTAGTTGCCAAGGTTGGAGGATTGCCCTGGTTTACAGGATGGAGCCCAGATATTCATTTTCTTGCTTCCACACTCAACATGCAGTATTTTTCAACAGCTTCCTCAACTTGTTACCTCTAGTGGATTGGATAACTGTCAGAACTGAAATGGGCATAATTGCTCCGCATTTCACGGAAGCTTCGCTGAGATTCTGGTTGCTATGGGACACCTTTTGATGAAGGACTTTTGAGATTTCAGGATTTACGCTTCTCCGATGTTTGTAAGATGATCCATCAGGGAGAAGCGATTGGCTGCTCGCCCACCTTGACTTGAGACAAGGGTGCTGGCTCAGTGGTCTAAGATGCTGAGCCGGGGTTTCAGACCAGAGCATCACACAATGGGGTGAGCTCCAGTTCCTTGGCCCAGCTCCTGCCAACCTTGCATTTTGGAAGCATGCAAACACAAATAGATAAATAGGTACCACTTCAGTGGGAAGGGAACAGCATTCTGCGTGCCTCAGCATATGGTCATGCTGGCCACATGACCACAGAAAATGGCTCCCTCAACCAAAAATGGAGATGAGCACCATGCCTAGAGCTGGATATGGCTGGACAGGGAAACCTTTACCTTTATTGAGGAGATGAGAGGAGAGGAAAGGAGAGGAAAGGAGAGGAAAGGAGAGGAAAGGAGAGGAGGAGAGAGAGTGGGAGAGGAAGGAGAGGAGAGGAAGAAGGAGAGGAGAGGAGAGGAGGAGTGGGAGAGGAAGAAAGAGAGGAGAGGAGAGGAGAGGAAGAAGGAGAGGAGAGGAAAGGAGAGAGAGTGGGAGAGGAAGAAGGAGGGGAGAGAGGAAGAAGGAGAGGAGAGGAGAGGAGAGGAGAGGAGAGGAGAGGAGAGGAGAGGAGAGGAGAGGAGAGGAGAGGAGAGGAGAGGAGAGGAGAGGAGGAGAGGAGAGGAGAGGAGAGAAGGAGAGAGAGTGGGAGAGGAAGGAGGAGGAGAGGAGAGGAAGAAGGAGAGGAGAGGAGGAGAGAGTGGGAGAGGAAGAAGGAGGAGAGGAAGAAAGAGAGGAGGAGAGAGAGTGGGAGAGGAAGAAGGAGAGGAGAGGAAGAAGGAGAGGAGAGGAGCTCAGCCAATCAGGCGAAGAAGAGTTGGGAATTTAATCCTTTTCTCATTCATCTTGTGTGGGTTAAGGATCCCGTTTGTTGGCTGTATTAACATTCAAAGCAATAGTTCTACTTGGTGACCTCAGGGACTCGAGATGAAATTCCTGCACACTGGAAAAAATCATTCTGAAATCTGTAGCTTTTCTACCGGGCTCTGGTGGATGGTCTTAGGATTTCAATTACGAAGGAAGTGGAGCCCATAAGGTGTTTCACTCTTTTCCTATGCACCCTCGCATGGTCTCTGTTTTCCTGGCGGTTCCAGATTTGCCCCCCTACCGTGTCAAACAACTGCTGAACATGATTTGAATTCCCTATCGCAATGCCTCCAGATCCTCTTCAGAGCTGCAGAAGACATAACCAGAGAGCAGACATCACGTTCTACGGCGTTCTCAGTGCTCAGAACCAAAGACTGACATTTTGGAGGCTTGGGAAGGAAACCAGAGACCCAATACAGACAAGGCCTTTTGGCTTTAATCGTAGGCACACTTCAAAGTAAGCCCCACTAAAATCAACCGAAATACGAGCGTATCTGCAAAGTCTACTAAAGTCAGATTTTCACTGTTGGTTGTTGATGTTTTAATTGTTTTAAAGAAAGCTTGCAGAAAGAACACAGCTCATTCCCTGTGAAGTTTTCTTTGTGCATCGCAACTGTCTCTCGCTGGAAGGCGATTCCCCAAAGTGCTCAAAGGCACTTCTGTTATTTCCCCCCACCCCCTAAGTTATTTTTTTTAAAAAAGAAAAAAGAGAGAGAAAAGAATCCTATTCCTAAGATTTAATGTTTGTAACGATGACTATAAAAGAAGACGTTAGATTATGCATCCGTTTCACTTATGCCCTCTCTGACGGCCACAGTTTTTGGAAGTTTCCGGTAGAAAAAAAGTTTGGGGCACACTTTCTTGAGATGCCAGAGATAATGAGATGGTCTCTTGGCCAAAGCCCAGACGAATTTTGCACCTTGGAGAAGGCAAAAACTCTGCGGCGAGAAAGGAAAACTGTTCCCAGATGCAGTGGCTTAAAATCCAAGTGGGCGGATCCCCATGGGGACAAAAATTGCAGGTAGAAGATGACAAGAACGGCCATCAAAGCAGAAGGGCTGAGCTGGTTTATCTTCTCCACCCTGCTTGTAGGGTCTTCGTGCGGATCCAAATTATGATCCCTGGGCAGGTGGAGATCATTTTTGGCCCTGTAAGGCCAACAGGGAGGAAAATAAATAGTCTTAGATATGTTGGGTGAAGAAGGACCTAGCCTAGGTCACCCTTGGGGCAAGGATAGAGCTGGCAAGGAGTAAGTGGAGATCCAGCCTCTTTCTCAGTCCACGATGTGAGGGCCAGGTCTGCGGAGAAGGCAAGAATCGGTAAGAAGGCATCTGTAGGTTTTGAGTTGGAGGCTTCAAGGAAGAACACCAGGCAATTCTCTCTTGCATCTTCTATTGTCTACGCTGGAGGAAGATCTCAGGGCTTGGCTTTGCCAACTTCAGCCTCGAGAGGTGGCGATTGCTTTGCCCTCCCTTATCGTCAATCAATTTCTTCAGCCATGTCTGGAAAGAATCAGAGGTGTTAGTCTGCAAGCGGGTCAAAAGATGAAGGGGGAGATGGGAACCCCTGAAAGGGTAGCCTATCAGAGGACATTCCTCATTCCATCCAACAGTTTCGCAACCTGGGGAACTTCAAGATGAGTGGACTTCAGCCCCCAGAATTCTACCAGGCAGCATGGCTGGCTAGGGAGTTCTGGAACTTGAAGTCTTACAAATTGTAAAAGGGAAAAAAAAGTAAATCATTTTTGCATCCCACAATAGGGAGAAATCCATCTACTCACCGAAGTAGATAGGACGGGCTGGAAAAGTCAGCACTCTCCTGAGCACACCGATGCGCTCCGAATCCATTGGCGATGTCCATTTTGCTCTCCGAGTTCATGGAGACCTAACCCTAACCCTAAGTGGGTTTTTCCCACAATGGGATTTTCCCATGTATTTTACCAGGAAACATAGATAGGGCAGCCTAGAAAGGTTAGTGCCCTCCTAACCATACCCAAGTACTCAGAGTTTGTTGGCGATGTCCATTTTGCTCTCCAAGTTCATGGTGACCTAACCCTAACCCTAAGTAGAATTTTCCTCCAATGGGATTTTCCCATGTATTTTACCAGGAAACATAGATAGGGCAGCCTAGAAAGGTTAGTGCCCTCCTAACCATACCCAAGCACTCAGAGTTTGTTGGCGATGTCCATTTTGCTCTCCAAGTTCATGGTGACCTAACCCTAACCCTAAGTAGAATTTTCCTCCAATGGGATTTTCCCATGTATTTTACCAGGAAACATAGATAGGGCAGCCTAGAAAGGTTAGTGCCCTCCTAACCATACCCAAGCACTCAGAGTTTGTTGCAAGAGAAGAGTCATAGATTTAATCCGGATTGCTCTGTACACAGAGCAAATGCACCACTGAGTTATGGCCCCATTCTCACGGTTTGAACGGAGCTGAAGCTGTGACCTTGGATCTATGCCACAAAGTGCGTCTGCCTTACCTTCTTTGGCATCCATGTTTTTCAGAGGTTGCAAGGCTGTCCATGCAATTGGAAAAAAAGAAGAAGAAAGTATCAGTTGATTGAGCCCCAAAGGAGGGTGCCGAACGAACAGAGTGAAAACAGAAATGTGACTCTTAGTGACTCTGAACGTCTCTCGTACAAGTATTTCAAAGCAAAGAGTTGGCTGTGCTCTCCAGTTAGACCAACTTTCAACTTCTACATTATGTACAAAAGCAAGTACTGCACTGCCCCCTGCTGCTCATTTTAGAACTTGCAATGTTCTACCTTGGAGATACCAGCAGAATGCCAAGGAATTCTCACCCCTTTATGGAAATCTCAGCTCAGAGAGGGCTGCAAAGCACTATGAAGCCATATATAAGTGCTCTTGTGAAGGGAGGGAGGGAGGGAGGAGAGACAGAAGGAAGGAAAGAGGGAGGGAAGAAGGCAGAAGGAGGGAGGGAGGGAGGGAGGGAGGGAAGGAAGGAAGGAAGGAAGGAAGGAAGGAAGGAAGGAAGGAAGGAAGGAAGGAAGGAAGGAAGGAAGGAAGGGGCCCCAGTGGCACCGTGGTTAGAATGCAGCATTGTAGGCTGACTCTGCCCAGTGCCAGGAGTTTGATCCTGACCAGCTCAAGGTTGACTCAGCCTTCCTAGGTTGGTAAAATGAGGACCCAGATTGTTGGGGGCAATAAGCTGACCATAAACTGCTTGGAGGACTGTAAAGCACTGTGAAGTGGTATATAAGTCTATTGTTATACTCTGATAACAACCCAGAGCAGAAGTCTGCCTGGAGGTATCAATCAAGGAACTGATAGAAAATCAAACTGCTGCCTGACCTGTCTTGGAACCTTCTCCATCATTTAACTCTTCTATTCCTGAAGGAGGAGAAAGAAGAGGTTAAAAAAAATTCAACCACCCCAGTGTCAAATTTGCTGGAATGCTTGTAAATCCATCTTATCAAAGAAATACCCGTGAGCCAGGACTCTGGGTTAGATCAAAGATGGATAATTGGAACTGGCTGATGGCAAACTCAAGAAAACCATCCTTGCCCCAACATCCAGTGGAAAGAGTTTCTTCTATCTTCAATATTGTTTAATATTTAGAATAATGAGGAGAGTTTAGTAGTAGCGCCTCTCTGCAATCCCTTCATTGAAAATGTATGGACTTCAACTCCCAGAATTCCCCAGCCAGCATGGCTAGCTGGGGAATTCTGGGAGTCAAAGTCCACACATCTTCAAGTTGCCAAAGCTGAGTAACATTGCTTTAAATGAAAAGCATTCTTCCCCAGGGCCGTGAGGCAATTGTAGGAGACAGCCCCGAACGCACACACCAAAAAGACACGGCTGCTTTAAAGAGTTGCAGACAGCTGCTAGCTTCCCAGCAATACGAAGCATCCTTTTTGCCTTCAAACTCCCAGCAGTGCCTAGTCCTAGAAACATCTGGGGGGGATTGGGGTTGTTTTTTTTTGTTATGTTTTTTTGAAAAGTTACGCAAGGCATGCCTCAAGACAGCGCATGGCTACACATGAGTAACTCTTACCGGCTTTTGCTTTCTCCTCTTTGCAACTTTGCCGGATTTTCTTCTGACACACGTACGCCAGGACGATCAGAAGGATGACAAGGAAAATCGACAGCCCCACAGTGACCCAGAGGGCTACTGCTGGAAAGAGAAGGTGTTGTCCTGGAAGGAGACAGAGAAGAAAAAGTTATTAGACCGGGATGACCCAAGGAAAACTCCACCACGTGGGTTAGATGTCACATCACAACATGCCACAAAAAGCTGTTGGCTGCCAACCGTTTACTCAGAACCAAAAAGTCCTGACGATGCAGCTAAATGCTTCAATTGCTGCCGTTCCCCAAGACTTCCCAGGAAATAGCAGGTTGAATTACCCTATAAAACACTTTGTTAACCTTTAAATAATTATGCTAATAAATTCAAATAAATGCTAATCTATCACCCTGTGCTCGGAGGAGGAGGAGGAGGAGGAGGAGGAGAAGCTGAACAAGGAGGCATTCAGCCTAATGGATTCCCTGTATGGTTCACCCGTCAATGGGAGATTTCGGATGTTGGCAAGGCGAATTCATGTCTGCCGATATTTTACAGCCGAGAAAGGAGAAGGCTTGGCTTGCTGGATAAACAGCATCCTCTTTGTTTTGGGAGGGAGGGGGGCAAAAATCTTTGCCCTCTCTTCTATGTAGACTTAAACATTGGGGGTGTCAGGTGCAAGCAAACAGAGGCAGACCTGAATAGCCTAAGACAGCAACTTTATTGATTTCTACCTATATTACAAGAATTCCCCCAGACTCCTCGCCTTCTCTCGGGAACAATCAAATCAGATTTCATGGGTCTATCAAGTTTATGTCTCTTGTGGCTGCACAAAAACTCAGGGCTAATTCCCTGCTTTAGTCCTCCTTCCATTCTGGCTGGCAGTTTCCCAACTGGGGGTTTCACAGAATTTTTGCACACACACACTCCCCCCCAAAAAAAAATTACTAACTCTCCTAGCATTTCTAAACAACTTCGAGATCATCCAATCAGGCCCCCTGCTGTGTGCAGAATTTTCCACTCAGGATGTCCATTAAGATGAAGTAAAATTGAGTAAAATTTCCCTTCGTTGGTGAAGGAACATAATTTCCCTTGCTTTTCTCTTCAAATCTCCATGGGGGGTGGGGGAACACACTCAAAGCAAGATTCAGAAGTACAGTCTCCACTGGAAACCAAAATTGGTAGGGAGTAAATGTGACGTGGACACTCAAAACATCTGATGTACAAGGACAAAAGTGATCTAGAAAATCAACTAAATTAAACTAGCAAGAGATGTCTTTAAAAAAAAAGATTGGGTGCCCTGTGCTTTTGAAAGCACCAAGCAATCACCGTCGAGCCTTTGTTGAAATTCCTCATATGAAAAAGAGCTTGATTGTTTTTGATGCGCTGCCAAGCCACCGCTGCTTTTTAGGTAGCTGGAATCTGTTCAGCTTCTCCCCTTTTGTTCCAAGTTTTAAGACAAGGCTCCAAAGATGAAAGAGTTTTGAGTCTGAGCACAATTGGGACATCTGTTTGCAAGGTACATTTTCCTTGAATTAGTGAAGGAAAAACTGGTTAACACAGCTGATCTGGCCAAAGGTTTGTTCCCAGATGAGAGAATGGTAAGGAGGGTTGTTTTTAATGCCAAATTCTGGGAAATTCCTTCTCACACTGTTTGTTTAGTGGCTGCTGGAAGTTACAATGGCTCTAAAAAAAATGACTTGGGACCACTTTTCACACTTTTCACAATGACCATTGTGGCATCCCTGTGGTCATGGGATCAAAATTCAGATGTTTGGCAACTGACTCATATTTATGACGGTGGCGATTATCCTGGAAACACGTGATCCCCTTTTGCGACCTTCGGACAAGCAAAGTCAACCAGCCAGATTTGCTTAACAACCGGGTTACTAACTGAGAAACTGAGGTGATGCACTTAACGGTGGTGGCAAGGAAGGTCATAGAATGGGGCGAAACTCACTTAACAACTGCCTGGCTTAGCGATAGAAATCTGTGGCTGAATTGTGGTTGTAAGCCACAGTATATATCTGTATATTCCAGGTGTACCGATGGGTTACAACAGCAGTCCCCCACCTTTCCGGTTCCGTGGACCAGCAGGGGTGGCAACAGCAGCGGTGGGGGGGTAAGAGGGGACGGTTCCGTGTAAGTAGCAGGTGTGCGCATGCTCAGGCGCAAAACTCCATTTACTCCATTCGTGTAAATGGAGTTTCGCACACTTCGCCCGTCACTCGTACGGCCCGGTTTCCAATGGGCAAACAGGCCAATACTGGCCAAGGGCCCGGGGCTTGGGGACCCCTGGGTAACAAGATGGATGTGGGTTTTATTTGCATTTCCTTTGCTGCCCCCCCAAGACAGTTCCAGCAGATGTCCCACCCTACTGGGCTCCATCAAGTGGCACTGTGTGTTTAACCAAAATGTTTATGCTCCCGAAGGGACCTTCTTTCACAAAGCAGCAATTGCTGTGCCAAGGACAATTAAACCCTAATTAATGTTACCGTCAAGTGAAGAAGGTTAGCGAGAGCTGGGGGGGGAGTCTATAAAAATTGAAATGACTCAAAGACATCTGGAAGGCTGGCAAAGATAGGTTGGCAAGGCGAGCGGAGTCGAGACCGCTCGCAGAAAAAAGGTCAGACTTCACCCAAAGTTGATCCTTGAAGGCTGCAGTCCCACAATCCGTTCCAGTCTGGGCAGGTTGGGGAAGTCTTGCAGCAACTGCGGAGTGATTTGTTTACGTAGTGCGTGATAAGAACATGACAAAGAGAACTAAACATATCCACATAATCATGTAGGATACAGACTGTACACAGTTAGTTCTCGGCTTCTGTTTCCCTAACTGGCGGATGCCATTGCAATACAGGTAGTCCTTGACATACAACCACAATCAAGCCCACAGTTTCTGTTGCTCATGAAACTGTTGTTAAGTGGACTTTGCCCCATTTTATGACTTCCATTCCATTCCCTATTTTCTGTTCTATTCTATTCCATTCCATTCTTTCCCTATTCTATATTTCTGTTCTATATTTCTGTTCTATATTTCTATTCTGTTCTGTTCTATTCTATTCTATTCTATTCTATTCTATTCTATTCTATTCTATTCTATTCTATTCCCATTCTTCTATTCTATTCTGTTCTATTCTATTCTATTCTATTCTATTCTATTCTATTCTCTCTATTCTACTGTAATTCTATTCTATTCTATTCTATTCTATTCTATTCTATTCTATTCTATTCTACTCTACTCTACTCTGTTCTGTTCTATTCTTTCTCTACTCTACTCTATTCTATAGTTCTATTCTATTCTAACTCTATTCTACTCTAACTCTTATCTACTCTACTCTACTCCATTCTATTCTATTCTATTCTATTCTATTCTATTCTATTCTATTCTGTTCTGTTCTGTTCTGTTCTATTCTTTCTCTACTCTATTCTATTCTATAGTTCTATTCTATTCTATTCTACTCTAACTCTACTCTACTCTACTCTACTCTACTTTACATTCTATTCTATTCTATTCTATTCTATTCTATTCTATTCTATTCTATTCTATTCTATTCTATTCTATTCTCTATTCTCTATTCTCTATTCTCTATTCTCTATTCTCTATTCTCTATTCTCTATTCTATTCCACTCCACTGCTTATTCCACAGATGTCTGCAGTTCCAGCTAGGTCCACCCTCCATCCCAGAACAGCCAGTGAAGATCCCCTACTCACTGACTGTCCCAGACCTCACCCTGTCCCTGCAAGGCACAGACCTGTGATGGTGACGGAAGCGTGGGTCAACTGCTGAAGCAAAGGATTCTTGATCAGGCAACTGTAGGTGCTGTTAGGTTCAAGCAGCACCTGGAGCGTACTCTGGACATCAAAGAGTCCCTGCTCATTGGCTATCTGGGAGGTGGTGATATTCTCGGTGATGTTGTTGCCGTGGCTATCTTGCCAGAGCACAATAGCTTCAGGGTACCCCGAGAAGCTGTGGCATCTGACTTTGACCAGGTCACCCGGCTTCAGGTTCTTGCTGGGTTCCAAATTCATGTTCGGCTTGGAGTAGAGAGCTAAAACAGGAGAAGAGTGGATCAGGGATGGTTCACGACCAAACCCACACAATTTGCAGTCTTTTAATTAGCAACCGTCCGAAGTTACCATGGAGAAAAATGAGTTACAATTGGTCCTCACACGTACATCACTTACCTAACGACCGCTTGGCCTGACCATCGGCAACCTAGCAAACTTGGCATAATGACCATTTGGGACACAGATTCAGAGTGGATTCAGATTCCACTGTCTGTCTCTTTGGCAGCTCGCCTAAATCCTCAGACAAGAGTTTTCTCTTTCGCAAGTTTTATGAAACAAATGGGTGGACGTTGATAAGAATTCCAGCAACTGAACAATTTCCTATTTGGAATCAATGCAGGCTGTCCTTGATGTATGGCCGTCCCTTAGTGACCGTTCAAAGTCACAACACATCTCCCTGGGAGCGCTCGCGACCATTTCCAAAGTTCTGGCAGCCACCCCTCGCTCCCAGACGTGCACAAACACCCCAACAATGGGCCTAGACTTGCAGCTGTTTTCATCCCCTGCAATCCTGTGACTGCATTCCACAATGTTTTTGCCCCAAATTGGCTTTTACATCTGATTTTTGACAAAACTGACCCACAACAAACAATGGTTTTGCTTAGCCACCAAGGACTTCAGTTAACAATGTCGCCACAAAGGTCATAAGATCAGGTCGGTCACGGGGATAAGTCCCTTTTTTCAGCGCCATGGTGACTTCGAGCGGCCACTAAACCAACTGCTGTCAGTTGAGGACAACCTGCAGCTTGGGAACCAACCTGACCCCCTCACCTTCCTTGAAGCTCACCTGCCATTTGCAGAGTCACAGCAGCCCGGCTGAAGTCCCGCACTTTGACGAAGCAGGTGAAGCTCCCCTCGTCAGAAATCTGCACATGGCGCAGGAGCAAGGACATGTTGCCGCGGGCCAGCTGGTCATAAAAGAGGGCGGTGCGGTTGGCGTAAGTGCTGCCCTGGTAGGCCGGCTGCTCCTGACCCTCCGTGAAGCCGTGCACCAGCTGGTTGGTGTCCGTCACCTGCCAGAAGAGGCTGAGGTCGTTCAGGCTGAAATTGGCATCCGGCGAGAAGGAACAGTGGAGAATGGCGTCATGGCCGACAAGGGCCACCACAGGGTCTTCGGAGACCTTGATTTCCATGGCTCCTGAAGGGAAGAGGACACAACACAACACAAAGCAAAGACTTCACTGCTGGGTGACGGGCAGAAAGCAGAGGCAAGCTCTGGGGACGAAGCCTCGTACTCTGGCATTCCCTTGGCCATCGGCAGTCTCCACTGAGAGCAAGAGCACGTAGACTTATATACTGCTTCACAGTGCTTTACAACCCTCTCTAAGCGGTTTACAGAGTCAGCATATTCAGCCCCCCAACAACCTGGGTCCTCATTTTACCCATCTCGGAAGGATGGAAGGCTGAGTCGACCTTAAGCCAGTCAGGATCGAACTGTTGACAGCCGGCAGTCAGCAGAAGTAGCCTGCAGTGCTGCATTCTAACCACTGCGCCACCACAGCTCATCTGAGCTTCTGGTGCAAGCTAGGTATATCCCATCTCCCATGGTGCACCACAAACTAAGAATCCACCTTTTGCACTCCTGCTCAGCTAAGGTTGGCTGGTTCGTGCAAAATGCTCAGGCACCCCCTATTTCACGTCATTCACAGCTCATGCCCAGCCAGACACGGTGGTTTTTGAACCCTTGTTTACAGTGTAGTGTGCTGTACAAACTAAACCCATTGTGGCTTGCTCAAACAAAGCGTGTTTAGGACACACCTGACTTTCTGCTTTGGGGCATCCAGCCTTGAAGTGTAGACCTTCTTCTGGAGGGAACCATGGTTCTGTTCACACTGGACTTTTGACACCAAAATCCCCAATAAGAGATAGCCTGAAGTCTAGAGGAATTCTGCCCACATCTGAACAACGTAGAGCAGCCAAATAGAAAACGATGATTAAAAGTAATAATAATAAAAAAAATCACACAACCACCCAGAAGCTCAGATGTTCACCTCTAGATGTCAGTCTAGCTTCATCGCAACAGCTTTATGCCTCATTGCAGCTCTGGATGCATTTTGCGGGGAGGGAGGCAGAGCTGACTCCAAGTGTTAACACTCCAGAGAACTAAAAGACACTTGTGACCTTTCATTCATGCACAGATGTGCTTTGCTTGAGAACAAAGAACCAGTCAGACGTTGGATATGGAACCGTCCCTGGGGCAGGCGAAGCATCCAAGAAGATGAGAAAAGCTTCGGACACTGGGAGTGGAGAAGAAGTCTCTTCACTATCACAGATAGTCCTCAACATATGACCACAGTTCGGGCCAGAATTTCCGTTGCTAAGTAAGGTGGTTGTTAAATGGTAAAGGTAAAGTTTCCCCCGCACATGCGTGCTAGTCGTTTCCGACTCTAGGGGCCGGTGCTCATCTCCGTTTCAAAGCCGAAGAGCCAGCGCTTGTCCGAGGACGTCTCCGTGGTCATGTGGCCGGCATGACTAGACGCCAAAGGCACACGGAACACTGTTACCTTCCCACTGGAGTGGTCCCTATTTTTCTACTTGCATTTTTTACGTGCTTTCGAACTGCTAGGTTGGCAGAAGCTGGGACGAGTAACAGGCGCTCACTCTGTTACGCGGCACTCGGAGTTCGACCCGGCAAACTGCTGACCTTCCGATAGACAGGCTCAGCGTCCTAACCCACTGAGCCACCGCGTCCCTTGGTTGTTAAATGAGCACCCTACAAAACCCTATCAAAAATTGTCAGTGAAGGCACCTTAAAAAAAAAACCCTGCTATGAGCAGCTCTCCTGGTTTCTATGTGGACCTTTCATGGAAGGATTGTTGAAGATGTTTGCTCTTCTCTTTCTCTTTCCCAAGATCCTTGTTTAGCGTTCGGTTCTGGCCTCCAGAACCCTTTTTTTGATGACCTTTTTCCTACAGTTGTCACGGCAGTTGCTAACTGAGTCCTTTTACTCTTTGGAAAAGTGGGGAGGGTCCTTTCTGAAACATTTCCCCCGCCCTCCCACCTTCCGTGAGTAGGGATACACACAGGTTGCCTCTCCTTCTTCTCTTCCCAGATCATTCCCACAGACCGTTACACTTTAACAGCGAGGGATCCTGAGCTTGGTTGTTTTCGCCTTGTTTTCTTACAGACGCTTCATTTCCCAACTAGGTAACATCATCAGTGCCAGAAGAGAGTAGAGTGTGAGGAAAAGGAGGAGGACTGTAGGGTCCTTGGTGCTCTCTGAGTTTGGCTGTTTTCTTGCAGACACTTCATTATGTTATAGGTAACATCATCAGTGCTAGAAGAGAGTAGAGTGGCAGGAGGAGGAGGTTTTTGAGCTTGGTAGTTTCCTTGCAGATGTTTCATTACCCAACTAGGTAACATCATCAGTGCTAGAAGGGAGGGGGGGTTGCAGAGTGGAGGAGGAGGAGGAGGAGGAGGCAGAAGACTATGGGGTCCTTGGTGCTCTCTGAGCTTGGTTGTTTTCTTGCAGATGCTTCATTACCCAACTAGATAACATCACCAGTGCATCAGAACACTGATGATGTTACCTAGTTTGGGTAAGGAAACGTCTGCAAGAAAACAACCAAGCTCAGAGAGCACCAAGGACCCCTCGGTTCAACCCTGAGCTACAAATATTCGCCTTTATTGGTATCATCTAACAATTCCAGAAATATAAGGAGATAGACGTCATCCTTAACCAAATCCAACTTGGAACTGGGAGGGGAAAAATTAAGAAGGCAAGTCCATGATGCTCCTCTTACTTACCTAGCCAAGTGGGCAGGAGAGAACCCAGAAGCAGCAACTGGACACAGAGTTTCCTTCCGACGGAAGAGTTTTGGGAGCCAGGAGGCCCGCAAGTGTTGGGGCGCATGGTCAAGAGAAAGCAGTGATCCTCTTCCTGAAGGGAAACCAAACAGGGTAAGTAAGACATGTGCAAAACACCAGGTCTATTCTCCATGTTACAACGCTACAAACTGTGGACAATCCAAACCATGGTTTTATTTGGTTAGTACTTAGATGAGGTGATATCCAGGACATTCTAGGGCTGTAGGCTAGAACCGAACACTAAACAAGGACCTTGGGAAAGAGAAAGAGAAGAGCAAACATCTTCAACAATCCTTCCATGAAAGGTCCACATAGAAACCAGGAGAGCTACTCACAGCAGGATTTTTTAAGGTGCCTTCAATGACATTTTAAGGTATGGTATAGGACAGTGGTCTTCAAGTTGCCAAGTTTGAAGACCCCTGGCATAGGGTGCTTTTGTCTTGACTTCTCAAGTAGCCCAAATGATGCATATCACCATCTCTGCATAATCCTCTTGCTTTGGCTCTCTTGGTTTCCATTAATTTAGTGTAGGAGAAGGACTGGCTAAGCCTGTGGCTGGAGTCAAAAGAGGAATCGATCCAGAGTCTCTACATAGCTACAAACAAAGTCCAACCCCTCTTGAATTCTGTTGACCTTTATCTAATGCCAAGGTAGTGTTAACCGTTGAGTAGATAAATGTCAGGAGTGAAAGATCAGGACCACACGTGAAAGTCCAATTAAACTAATTGATTACTAATCACGCCTCTGCACAAGAATCTCCTCAACTAATGGTTAGCACTATCTTGGCATTAGATAAGGGTCAAGAGGGGTTGGGTTTTGTTCGTGGCTATGTAGAGACTCTAGGCTGATTCCTCTTTTGACCCCAACCACAGGCTCAGCCAGTCCTTCTACATTTACAAAGAAACAAAGATTCATCCATCTGGGTGATCAGAGAGATGTTTGAAGGCTAGAAACAGGCTTAAGCACACCAGCAATTCCAGCAATGGTGTTTTCTGCTACCTGCAACAACCAAGTCAGCTCAAGAACATCCTAACAAATTCTCATGGACCTCCCAAGAATAAGGTAGACCAAACATTTTTCTGGGAGGGGAGAATTTTCAGAAAACGACTGTCTGTCACAACACTAAAGGTGGGTTTCAATCTTCTCACTGAAATTCACTTCTGCCCAATAAAATCCATCAGCTCTTCTGCAAAATCCAGACAGTTATATCACTTTGTTTTCCTTCTTCTGCCTTATCTCCACCCATTCTTGGCCCTGTAATTATGATTGTCACAAGCCTATTTAGTCAACGTCATCAGGAATTCTCTATTTATGAGGTCTTCCATGTTTATATTTTTAGCCTCCTTCTACTAGGACTCTTCTGCTTTCTCTTTCCCTACCAACAGAACCCTGTAATTGTCAAGGCTAATTTTTTTTGCCTGCCAGGAAAGTGTGCCAGCTGTATTACATGGCAGAAAATACAAGCGTGCAAGATAATGCCAAATTCTCCTAGAAGGAGCCACAGATTGGGGAAAGATACATGCAAGCTTGAATTATGTAACTTCTTCCCCCTCTGGAATTGTGCTTGGATGGTCGTCTTAAAAGTGTAATGTCCCAATTACATACATGATATAATTTCTGTATCTCGACTGGGACAGTAGATTTCGAAATGGTTGCTTCCAGCCTTTGATTCATCTTTCCTGTGTGATTGAGCAAACAACCTATCTCCAGGCCAGCCTTGGCAAGCCCAGTTGTCTTATGTAGTCCTCAAAACACGCAAAGAGCTATCACAAAAGAGCAGCTTGGTGTCAGGACTTTCCCTATTAGTCAGGCCTCTTCTTTGCAGAAGTGAAATTTACAAAGCTTTGGTCAATCGATTTCCTCCGTTTCCTTTGCTTCAGAAGCCAGGAAGATGATTTATTTCTGTTGAAAAAGGGATTTTGTGCACCAGTCTTTCCCAACTGGGTGAGTTAGAATTACAATTTTTCAGGATCATTGGCCAGCAAGGAAGGCTGAAAACGTTGGAAGCTGTAACCCCAAGAGATCTGGAGAACGTTATGTTGGTCTATGTGTTCCCAATTGAATTCATCACGGGAAGTTCCTTCTCAAAAAGGTAAAAATGATTAGGGGACCGGAGGCTAAAAACATATAAAGAACAGTTGCGGGAATTGGGTATGTCTAATTTAATGGAAAGAAGGACTAGGGATGGCGTGATAGCAGTCCTCCAATATCTAAGAGGCTGCCACAAAGAAGAGGGGGTCAACCTATTCTCCAAAGCAGGGGTCCCCAACCCCTGGTCCGTGGACTGGTACCAGTCCGTGGCACACCAGCAACTGGTCCACACAAACAAGCAAAGCCCCATCCGTGAGGCAGCACACAAAACCACACACTCTCTGGTCCACGGAAAAACCTCTTTCCACAGAACCGGTCCCTGGTGCCCAAAACGTTGGGGACCTCTGCTCCAAAGCACCTGAGGGCAGGACAAGAAGCACCAGATGGAAACTAACCAAGGAGAGAAGCAACCTAGAACTAAGGAGAAATTTCCTAACAATGAGAAGAATTAATCAGCGGAACAACTTGCCTCCAGAAGTTGTTGGTGCTCCAACACAGAAGGTTTTAAAGAACAAATTGGGCAGCCGTCTGTCCGAAATGGTATAGAGTCTCCTGCTTAAGTAGGGGGTTGGACTAGAAGACCTTCAAGGTCCCTTCCAACTCTGCTATTCTGTTAAACTACACTAACTAACCAGTAGGGCTAGGGAAAGAGAAAAGATCGGTTTCTCTTTGGCCTGATCATTCTTTCCCCTTGACCTAATGACATCCTGTTGGTTTCTGGAAAGAAGACGGTGTAAACGGAGAACCCCAATCCAATCAGTCCTCACGCGCAGCCATCTA
>NC_138215.1:17705513-17768013 GCF_964194415.1 Vipera berus | reverse complement strand
TCAATGCTTCCCACCGGGAAAATGAAAAGCCTCTTAAAGACAGAACCCGACTTCCCACCACCTGGATCCCCATCCACACGTTGCACTGAACACGCTTGATTAGCAGCTTAGGGTTTTTGCCGTGCAAAGCGGGGAGGGCTGGACTCGCGCGAGCTGCTGAACCCCGTCCTGGGATCGGCGTTTCTCAACCCTTCGGGCGCTTGAAAAGGTGTGGACTTCAACTCCCAGGATTCCTCAGGCAGCAATGGGCATTGCTAAGGATTCTGGGAGCTGAAGTCCACCCAGCTCGGAGAGGCGAAGGCGACCTTGACGTGTTGTTTGCTGCATCTTAGCAACTGGGACTGCACAACATTGTTTACCTTGGAGGAAATGGCAAGGTGGGCATATACGTGCCTCTGTGGTTAGATGCCTTTCCTCTTCTCCGTATCCTGGTGGCTTAGCAGACGAAGAAAGGAATGGAAGAAGGGAGGAAGGAAGGGACAGCATGAATGGAAAAGTTTGAAACAACTCTGGCACCAATCCAACAACTCATTTGTGCCAACCACATGACCGTAGGGTGCCTACTGGGTATTATTGCCTGTCTGGGACTGAACTACAAACTAAATTTAGCAGCACTGGAGAGAAATTGTATTCCCTTTTTGCAAAACCTAGTCTGAGTCGTGGGCTGGTTGACTTCTGAGAAAAGAAGAGCACGCGGAGGACACTACAGGGTCACGGAAGCTGGCTGATAAATAAATCAACATTCTATCTTGGATTCCAGAGTGTCTGTGTGCAGGGCTGGGCTTTGATTGAACATGGAGTCCCAAGGGTGCTTCTACACGAGACAACTGGACTTGTTCTTCGAAGACGTTTCGCTTCTCATCCAGGAAGCTTCTTCAGCTCTGACTGGATGGCGGGGAATGGAAGAAGCCTCTTGGATGAGAAGCGAAACATCTTCAAAAGGAAAACAAGAAAGTCCCAGTTGCCTTATGAAAAAGCATCTTTGGGATAACTGACCTGGATGGCTGAGAATCTCCATAGACATTTAACATGGAGCATTTTGTGTTTCCAACAGTACCGTATTCCGTGTGTACTACAGAGTCCCTGACTTAGAACCATTCGTTTAGTGGACTCCCGCGAGCCGCTGAATCCATCATCGGGTGGCCCTTGAGATCTGCATTTCTCAACCTCAGCTGCTTTAAGAGGTGCGGACTTCAAATCCCAGAATTCCCCAGGCAGCATGGGCATTGCTAATGGATTCTGGGAGCTGAAGTCCACCCAGCTTGGAATGGCAAAGGCCGGGAAGATGCGCTCATTCTAGAGAAGACCTTGCAAGCTGATATATTGTTTGCTGCGACTGGGCACAAAAGTGTTCAAAATTGTCCAGCCCGGAAAAAAATGACATACAACCATCATTCCTTGCACTTAAAGACTGTTGTAACATCCCCATGTTAACAGGATCAAGATTCAGGGTGCTTGGCCACTGATATGTATTTACAACCATTGCAGCATCCTGGATCATAGGATCACCATTTCCGGCTTCAGACAAGCAAAGTCAATGGGAGAAATCAGATTCACTTAACGACTGCTTGATTCATTGAACGACTGTAGAGAATTGCTTAACAACCCATGGCAAAAAAAAGGTTGTAGAAACAGGTGCAATTTACTTAACAAACGCCTCTTCCTCCTCCAACATGGCTTGGACATAAAAAGAGAGGTAGAGAAGAAAAATAGAGGGAGAAGTGAACTACAGCACTGTAAAGGTCCAGAATAAGGGAGAGAGAAAAATTAAAGCGTTTTCCTATTTTCTTTGCAGTGGTTAGAAATATAATTACCATTTCTGCCCTCCCAAATAATATATTATGGTTCCCTTCTCATACACAGTCCTTTATAGCCAGTAAATCCAGAGATCACCAATTCATTTTTATCCAGCAAAAAGTTCATAAATGGTTTCCAGAGTTTTCTAAAAATAGTTATTGCTACTTCTCTAGTCAAGCAATTTAATTTATGTGGCTTATGGTTTGATCAAACTGGACCAAGTTGATGATTCCAGTAACACCCCAATTCCTCTCATTTAACCTCCTTCTCCCCACCTCCCAATTTCATTGTATTTGGGTTTTTTATTAGCTTTTAACGAACTTCTAATGAGCCAATCCATCTTAATAAGCACTGGGAGTTGCAACGTTCACTTTGCCATTTTAAATACTGTTTATTCCATTTTTTTAACCTCCCGCTTGTCAGTAATGCATTTTTAATTGGATGTTGGGTTTTTAATAGTTGCCGACTCTTTTGGAATTCATTCTGAAGGGCAATGTGTAAATATTTAAAACAAACAAAGATTTAATGGACTGTTTAGATTATTCCACGGTGATCACCCAGTCACAACCTCTAGTGAGACTGTATTGAAAACCTGAATCATTTCTAAACAAGCACCTGTGCTTGTTAATTAATATATACAGAATTTATGCAAACCTGTCTCTTCTTTTGAGTTGCATTTATTTACTTTCTTTGCCAATTCACAAGTGGCTAAATCCCAGGCAAACCAACTAGGCCTGGCACAGAACAGGTATTTCTCCCCCTCCTAAAGCTGATTTTAGCTTGTTCTTGACACAAGATGAGAGGTTTTAGGTACAATTTCTTTCTCACTCTCGCTTTTTAATATCAGTTTTATTTTTAAAAGGATATAAAGTATAAAAATGAAGCAAAGATAATACAAAACAAAGAAGCAAAGAAAAAAGAGAAAAAGACAAAGGTGCAGAAACAAGGAATAAAATTAGAAAACGGATTCCAATTTCTTTGCCACGAAGACAAGTATAATCACCAGGTTATTTCTTACTCTATGGTTAAAAAAAGAAGCTCATTTTTTTCTATTACCTATTTTTATTTTCTAAACATCAAAGCCACAAGTACATTTTTTTCCTGTTTCATGCAAGATGTCCGTCGATCAGCCATACATATAAACGCTGCCTTTTCTTTCATCAAAAGAGATGAAATTTAGCCATCCCTAAAATGCTGAGCTTTTCAGATTTTTAAGCATATAGTAATCTTGCTGCAGATGTAGGTTTTAAGTGCAATTCACATTTGGAAATATGACAACCGCTTCTGAACTCCAAGGGCAGGAAGAGGCACAACTGCCAGCCCAAAACCACACATTTAGATTTCTTTTGGAAAGAAAGAGAAGTCCACAAGGCTTAAAATGGCCAAGATTGAGAGAAAGACTGGAGCCAGCATCCTTCCAAGGATGCCCGAGTGAATAGACTTGTTGGCTTCCGCTGTCCAGAGGTCCCCGGGGGTTAACTCGCAAGTGGCCGCATTCCCAAGACCAGCAAAACCACGGTGGAGAAACCACGCCGACTCAGCCCTTCACAGCACAGGCTGAGCCCCCAAACCACACCAGGGCCTCCTTCTCGCACCTTATCCACGCCACCACGCTTGCACGCAAGTCCCACAGCATCCCTCGCATTCTCACAACCCCCGAAAGCCTCACTGCGCTGCCTGGGGAAACCCGCAGGGAGGCGGTCCCTTCTCGGAACAGCGGGAGAAGGAGGAGGAGGAGGAGGAGGAGGGGGAAAGAGGAGGAGGAAGCCACGCCCTCTCCGTGACGTTGCCACGCGAGAGCCGGGTGGGCGGTGCTTGCTGGCTCCTCCTCCTCCTCGCCCTCGCCTTTGTACGCTCTGCGCTCTCGGCGGCCCCCTCCGGTCGGCTGGCTCCCGCGAGAAGTGAGAGCGCAGGTCTCGCGAGAGTGCCGGCGCTGCAGCAGAAGGAGCCGCTCCGCCGCGCTGAGGGAAAAAGGCAGGCGAAGGCGACGCCGAAGGGCGCCCGAGCCTCTGTCGCCCGCCTCATCCTCCTTCCTTCCTCCTCCTCCTCCTCCTCCTCCTCCTCTCTCTCGTCTCCCCTTCCCTCGCCTCACCTCCCTCATCGGCCGCCCCCGCGCCCCCTGCCCGCCCTTCCTCCTCCTCCTCCTCCTCCTCCCATCGCGGAGCCACCGGGACGATGCTGCGGGGCTCCTCCTCCCTGCCCGCGGCCCTCTCGCTCCTCCTGGCCACGGCGGGGAGCCTCTGGCCGACGCCGGTCGGCGCGCAGAACGGTGAGGGAAGGCGGCCTCGGCGGCGGGGGAAGCCCTGAGGGGGCCGGGAGCCGACCTGAGGCGGCGATTGACAGGGGGCGGGGCCGAGGAGGGCGGGGCGCCTCAGGTGGGGCGGGGGTGGGCGGGGCCAGGAGGGCGGAAGGAATCCCGCCTCGCGGCTCGTCTCCGGCAGGGCGAGCCAGGGCGGATCGTGCTTGGGTCTGGGACGGGAGACCACCGGGAAATCCCAAGCTCCCTAGTTTGGAAAAGGGAAAGAGAACTCGGAGGGAGGCAGCGGCAGGAAAAGCCGCGGGGAGGTTAGCCAGGGAAGGCGGCTTTGCCACCCCGCTCGCCCTTTCCCCGCCTGAGGCATTGCGGAGGGTGGATCGGTGGCAGCCAAAGGCACGGAAGGGTCAAAGGGACAAACGTGCTCAGGGTCTGGGCAGGGAGCAGGGGAGAAACAATGCCCTTCTTGAAGCGTAGCCAGGTTTGGGGAGTCACAGGCCCTGTTGTCGGATGTCTGCATTTGTCTGCATTAGCCTGCCCTAATCCAAGCCCTCCAGATGTGCAGACGCGAGAACCTCCAGGCTGCACAGCTAAGAGCTAAGAATTCTGGGAATTGTAGTGCCAACACGCCCGGATAAAATAGGTTGGGGACTAGTGGCATTGGAAATGGATGCAAGAGTAAATTGCCTTTAAGGTACTCCGGTTCATTGTTTGCATCATTGCTTATTAGCTGGGAGAAGATTAAAGGGATGAGGAATACAGAAGCAAGAATGGAGAAGAGGGGCCGAGTACTGTGGTGAACATAAGTTGGCTTTATTAGGGAAACTGCTCTTGGATCATTGGCAATAAGCCCTGATAACCAAAAACCCAATGGCATTTATTGCTATAGGATTAGGAAACAATATTAGTATATTGCTTTTAGTGATAGTCTGCAATTTGATTGATAACTGCCCTGCATGTAGTATGTCTTTAATATAAAAATACAACATTACTTGAACTATCTGTAGAGGTGATCAAAATGTTTGACCTGAAATGCAAGAAGCATGTGGAAATCAGATGTACTTGCTAAAATTTGCTACAGGGCAATACATAAAACAGTTTCCCAACTAAGTATGTCCTAGATGTGTTAGAACTGCAGTCCCTCAAATTCCTAGCATGGTCCAAAAGTGCAAGATTGGCTGTTAACTCTGCAGGCTAGGTCCAGATCTCTGCATTGCCACAAAGCTGACTTATTAACCTTAAAATGGCTGATCTAGCTTAGAATGTTCCTAGAAGCTGATGGAAGGAAGGCAATAAATGATAGATAAAAATCTGTGGCAGTATCAAGAGAAGACAATTAATTTAAATTAACAAGAGGTTTAATAATATGGGTAGGTGGCAGCAAGGAAAGGACAAATCAGGAGCAGAGGGTCAAGAATCTAGAACACACAAAATATATAGTTGTCAGCTGAAAATTTTGGAGAAAACTGTACTGCTCGTGGAGGACCAAAAGGTTTAAAAAGGATCTACCAAGAGAAAAAATGTATTCTCCTATGGCCCTTTCCAGGCAGACAGACAATCCTTCTGCCTTCAGTTGTTTAACCAGGAGGAAATTGGTCCATTTTAATGAGTATGTTATAGCTTTTCTGCAGCCTTTCTGTTCATTCCCAAGTATTTTTCCCCCAGAATGCCTAAGAATAGCTTAAGTATAAAGCAAAGAAACATGACAATGAAAATGTTTAGAGACGTCTGCTTTGTAAGACAAAAGCATGCTTTGTTACTGTTGTTAATGGGATTCCTAAAGGAGTCTATGTCACTGCTCTTTTGAATAATGGGTGCATTCTGTTTGATCAGATAGAACATCTGTATGCCTTGTGCTCCTTCACAACACAAGAGTGTTCTTCTGATAGGTCTATCATGGAAAATCTTTTCTGCTCCAGAGAACTGTAAGAAACATGAGTTTGCATCGGAGTGAGTGATGATTGTCAGTAGAGAGAGTATAAAATGAATACAGAAAAGCTCAGCGTGTCCAAAAAAAGATCTAGGAAGGATTTTTGAGGTAAAAGACGGGCACTTTGGAGCAATATCACAATTGAACGCTGTAGTAGGAAATTGATTTGTTATTTTGATATCAAAATTATATGGTGTTTTTTTTCTTCCTTTACTTTCTTCCCAGCATGACCAGTATTCTCAGAAAGACAGTTCTGAAAATGATAGAACATTGATTTCTGAATTCTTAATTTTAAACAAGAAATTGAAGGGAGAATTTTGTGTGTGGCTTTCATTTTTTTCTTGTGATTTTAGCAATTTGTAAAATTATATCAAAATTTGAACTGCTTTAAGTCAAGTTGACTAGAAAACAAATTACAAATAAGAGTAAAACCTGCAGTACTTGCAAAGAACCAGTTTGGACTGTTTATATTGTGTGCTATCGTGCCAAATCTGAATTAAAGCAAAATTAGTAACAGAATTGTAGAGTAAGTGGTTAAGTCTTAAAATCGTGGTCTAGAAATTCATTGAACAGCTTTATGTGACAGATCACTTACAGACTTTGGATATATATTCCAACTTTCTGGCAGATCAAAACAAGAAGCTGGTTTGTCTAGTTTGCCTAAATTTGGCAGTGTAAACAAGGATTGTTTTAAATCCTTTACAGTAGAAATATTCAGACTTCTACTCTTTAGTAACATGTGACAATAACTGGCTTTGATAGGATGAAACAGACTCCAAAAGCTAATGGTAATGATCAGGTATCTTCAGAATAATAACTGACTTATGAAAGTGAGACAAGGTTTTCTTTCCATGCATTTATTTGACCTTGAAAATATTAGTGTGGGTAGTGCTAATGTTGAAAAGAATAAAGATCTCCATTCTGGTCATTGTATTACAGAGGATTGCTACTAAAATTAAAATCTATTGTCTTGAGTCTAGTAGCTACTATACAAATTGAAGTGGTCTGGGGCAAAAATACATTTAAATTAAGAGGTTTGCTAAGTAATGTAAATTTATTGTTCACATTTCACAGAAGTTTCTCGATGTGGTTAAAGATAAGCTCTATTCATTACCTGACTTATATTTCAGTTGAGCCTGTTCATAAGCACTAAATGCATATATTGCTCTTGGCTTCCCTGTGAAACCATATTAAAGGATTAGCCTCCTAGATGGAACCCAAAAGGTTGGCAATACAAAGGTCACTCAAGCAGAACTCATTTTGAACAACTCCACTTCCTGCGAACTGGTGTAGGATGCACAAAGCAAAGGAGGGATTCTGCTTGCATTTTTATTGAGGCTATGTATATTTTAGCAGTCCTGTCAGAACAGAAGGGAGCTTGGCTCTGCAGGATAGTATAGCTTACGCACAAGCCTGTATTATGATTCTGCAACATCATTATCCAGCAGAGCTTTTAGTGAGGCCATGCCTTTTGGTCCCATTAATAATTTATTCTAATTATGGCCCATTCCGTGACTTGCTGCATGGAACCTGCCGACAAAACTACATTAAGATACGTAATGTTTGGATTCGGATTTTTTTGTTAAAGAGGCTTTTTTAGAACGCCTTTCTGCTTGTAGAAATTATTTGCCACCAATCGTGAAGAAACCAACCGAAGCTGATTGTACAAAACGTCCAGTGTATTCAAAATTTATAAGTAGGTATAGCACTAGTCAAGATTATAGCAGTAGTCAGAAGCCTTACCCTAACTAGTTTTGCAGACATCCTGTTCAGTCGTGTTTGGCAGAGTTTCTTTTTTTTATCAGAAGACTCTTATCGTGGGGTTCCAGAACTGTGAAAGCAAAAAAAATGTGGCAGCTATAGAATAGTACAGCACAATGCATATATATGTATAGCTGTGCTAGTTGAGTTTTTGCCAAATTAGAATTGAAAATGTAGTTCCAAAGTTTTACTGTAATTTTTTAAGAGCGTAAATGCCCCATCCTTTCTTCAGTATTTAGAAGACCAGAAACTTTACATTAGCTACGTTATTAAGAAATAATCAGCAGTGTAGAGTTAAATCAGCAAATCTTTTATACTTTTCTTGCCACCAAATTTGAAACTGGAAGGTGTGACAACAATGGCTCCTGATCTCATACTGAGGTGCTTTGTCAAATTGGAGGCAAAAAACTGAGTTCTTCCTTTGCTGATTTATACTGTATTGACTTCCAACATTAGTTGGCTTACTTCATGATTGAATGCATATTGGAATATGAGGGAAATGGCTGTCTCTAACTCTCCAGGTGACTCAGTGTGTAAACAAGCAGGTAACCTTCTACGTTATCTTGAAAATATTTTGCAATCTAGGTTAGGCATTGTTTGACTAACAGAAAAGTAATCTTATAACTTTAGGTAATTGGTAATCTAGATAATTAGATCTAGTGAGAGCCAGTTAAATGTAGTGGTTAAGGCATTAGGGTAGAAACCAATAATCTCATCTTGCCTTGGGCACAAAGCTAGCCCACATGTACTTGGACATGGGATTGAGAACAAACGAATCCCTAGTCATTATGAAAACCACATATCCCACTTATACTATTTTGGTTCCAGAAGCTTGAAAGATACCAATTTAAAGGAAGTGGAAATGCTGATTCAGTTCTGAGGAAATGCTTGGGGAAAATAGAGATCTACATGGCACGTGATAATTATTTGGTGTGTGACTATAACAGTAGCATGATTGTTTGCCTAATTTTTACATCTTTGTGGATCCATTTGTTTTTAATCAGCTTATGTTTATAGTAATACAGCGACTATTGCAACATAAGAATTCTTTAACTGTTGACTGCTATAAGATGTTTAGGACAATTTATCATACAACCCTCTGGGCTTGAAATAGGAGATCAAACCACAAGCATAGTGAAGCGCTGGTTATAATAGAGAGCTTTTTCCTAATCCCAATGTTAAATCCAAAGGAGATAATAAAGGAGAATTATTGAAGTTTAAACAAAAGGAATTCCTGATAGGACTAAGATGTCAACCCAGTTTTTACCTCCTTCCTTGGAGCTATTATTATTCGATGGAACGAAGAGAAAAATAAATAGACGCAGTCTCTTTCTGTCCCAAGCTATAAATCTGTAAAATCTGATGCCTTGTCTCCCCTAAAGCTGGCTTTTTGCCAGTCTCACTTTTCTTCTTTTGAACTCACACTATAACCACTGTTTTTGATGGGCATGTCTCTCTTTTTGTTTCGGTTTTTTTGTGCGTGTGTGTGTGTTTCTGCAATTTCATTTGCTTTCTTTATAAGATCTGTTTTTTTTTCCCTCCCCTGTTCATCCGTCATGGCATTTCTGCTGCCCCTTTCCTTTCTAGCTGGGTTTGTCAAGTCGCCTATGTCAGAGACTAAACTCACAGGGGACGCCTTTGAACTGTATTGTGACGTGGTTGGGCACCCCACCCCAGAGATCCAGTGGTGGTACGCTGAAGTCAACCGGGCTGAATCTTTCAAACAGCTGTGGGACGGTGCTCGAAAGCGCCGTGTCACCATTAACACGGCCTACGGGGTGAATGGCGTGAGCGTGCTGAGAATCACTCGTCTTACCTTGGAAGACTCTGGGACATATGAGTGCAGGGCGAGCAACGATCCCAGAAGGAATGACTTGAGGCAAAATCCTGCCATAACGTGGATACGAGCCCAGGCTACTATAAGCGTCCTTCAGAGTGAGTTCAGTTCCTCAGAGCAGTAGTGCTGTAGTCTCTAGAGGCACTCCCAGTGATCCTCACCCCCTCTCTTGTGACCCCTTAGTATCACCCACCGATTGTCTTTGTTGGGGGGGCTGGCTGGGAAGGTATGTTGATTTCTTTATTTGTGCCGTGTCAGTGTGTCTTTGTCACCTTCTTAATGTGTCTCCTCCTTCCTAGGATCAGAAGTATTGAGGAGAATCTGTGAAACTCTTCTAGGTCCTCTGAAAACGAGATGGTATTGGAATGTTTGTTTCCTTTTGCTTTTATTCTTTTCTTTATTTTAAAAAACTTTTTATAGTAGGCTTTGTGCTCTCCTAGTTTCTCCGTGAGTGCCTTTTCTACTCTGTGTTAATTCTTAACCTAACAATTTCTTTTTTTTTAATAAATTTCATTTATTGGGAAATCGTGGAATTGCCTTCCTTTTCCTCGTGGTTTTAAGTCCATAGACTCTTGTCTGCATCTTTTATTATCCGAAAAAGGTTGGATTTTTCCCTTCAAAGCTAGTCAGAAGTTGCTTTTTATACATACAACACATACTGAAACTTCCCAGATGTTGAGTCTCTGCTTATAGTACTTTCCTTGGTGCATCTGAAGCTGCTGGTTACCTACAGTACAAAAGAGGCAGTCAAAAGCCTTTTTCTTTCTCATCCCCTTCCTTTAACACTCAGTTATGTATCCTCACATGCAAAGCCAAACTGCGCGTAACCGACTTGTTTATTAAGCCATTGATTATATCAAATGCCTTAGAAACCACGATTACATTCTAAAATGTCTGAGGTGGATCTTTAACGGCCCCATCGCACAGAGAACAGGCCAATGAATTGCACTGCATTATGAAGCAAGCGGCAATGAAAGAGTTAACACGTACCGTCACAGGAGGATTTTTTTTTATTTTGAAAGGTGGCGTATAAATTCTTAAAATAAAAATGAATATCTGGTATACAGTAAGTTTCACTTTAAGGAAAGATTGGACAACTTCTTGGGGGAATAGGCCATTAATATCTACTAATGCAAATGGATTACTTCCTGATTCATAGTTAATTTATCCTAAATATTGGAACCTGGGAGGCCAACGATCGAAGGAAAACTATTTCCTCTTAACAGGACTGTAAGCTTCCCAAATGCTTGACTAGAGGGGTCCAATTTATTTATTTTATTTTTACTGTATCTGTATCAAAATGGAGTGTTACAGTATATCAAAGTGTTACAGTGTACCAGACTGATGTGTGAGAAAAAAATTGCTCACACAGTATATGAGGAATGTGAAATATTCAGAAATAAGGTGGAAATCATTTTTTTTCCTTATTTGTTGTGGCTTATAGCCTTCTCCTGGGCCATGCCGTGAAAATAAATCTGGCAGTCTGGATTTTTGATCATAGTGCTGCACCGTAAATGTTTTCTGTGTAAACAGAACAGTACAAAGTATACATTTATTAGGATATAGAAAGCAAGCCTGTGTTACTTTGTTTACACAGCATACAAGCTCCTATTATAGAAGACTTAAAGAACTTCCTGTGGTATATGACTACCATGGGGAAAGCATACAAAACTTTTTTCATGAGTTAATGCTTCTCTAGTTAGAAATTGGCCGTAAGAACAGCTAACAGCAGAGGATTATTTTATAAAAAGCAAGAATCAGTTATGCGTTATGCTGACATGTACATTATACACAAGCATTATGATACATTTTTTTTAACAACTAAGAGAAATACTGGATGGTCAGTTTGATTTTCCAGTAGTGGTTGCATGCTTGTCTTACTATCAGTTTTATATTGCCATTTTGCTAAAATTAAATTGCATTAAACGGCATGCAATCTAAAAACTAGTATTCTGAAAGCATTTTTTTATAATATAGCAGAATAAACTTTTGAAACCCAGAATTCTTGAAAATACAACTGCTTGTATTACCCATTTCTAGGAGATTCTCTCTGCTCCCAAAGTCTTACGTAGTATTTTCCCATTTTTACTTCCTTTTGCCTTTTTTCTAACTCTTTAGTTTAACAACTGGTAGGAAAAGATAATATCAGTCTTACCCAGTCTGACGCCCTTCAAATATATTTGGATTATAATCCTCAGAATTTCTAACCAGCATAGCTCTTGGCATCAAATTAGAGAATGCAAGGCTGATTTATAAATTTCTGTGTTGGGTGGAGTTGTTTGTGTTCTTGACAAATATTATTAGTGCAGCATTTCATATTGCCATATTGCTTTTCATCAGGTGCCTCTTGCGCACTCATTTAATTTTGTTTCATCTGTATGGTGGGTTTATGAGGAAATGTTTTAACTCATCAGTGGTAAAGTAATGGAACTTTCCAAATAAATTTGGGAGGAACTCTGGCTAGTAATGTTTTCCACTGAGTGTGAGATTTCCTAGTCTTCAGGCTGCAACGAGAGCAAAGGCATGAACGCAGTATTAAGTGTTCCACATGGGCAACTTGAAAATTAGGTTTCCCTTTTGTGGACTAATTGGAGAGCTGCAGCTGAACATTCTATGATTTAATCAAACTTGCTGATTTTTCAGTCTAGAATAAAGCCATGCTAAATCTGAATATAGCTTATATTTGTGGAGGTCACTGGCATACTTCTCATTTTAGAGTATTAGTAGATAAAGATTTTCATGGATTTAGTCATACAGGTAGCTAGTACAGTCATATGCTACTAACAAGACGTGTCTAAATCTCTCCTGTTCTCTATTACAGTAACCAGCATGTTTATCCCGCCACTCTTTTCTCTTCCTGAAAATAATATGTGTCAGGACCACCCATAAAATCAAATGTGTTTGCAAAGCATTCTGTGCCAGAAGCGAATCATGACAAGTCTTTTCAAATTCTTGCACTATTTCTTTACGCAATTATTTTAAAATCGGGTGGTATGGCTTTGTACTACATCATCTGAGACACTGGCATGGAATAAATGCTTAGCAATGGGTCTTTTTTTTTAAAAAAAAAAGGATGTTCAGATATTTTTGCTCTACCAGTACTTGGTTTAATCCTGCAGTCTGTGCTTGAACACATGTAATTGCAGAACAAAGATTATACTGTTGGATTGGACGGATTCCAAAGGTCTAAAGTATAAAACACAGCGTAAATATAAAGGAAGGATAAAAGACGGCATAGCCTTATATACATAGGTGCGTTTTGACCTGCACAGTGAAATGTTCTTGCCTCAGAGGGATTCGTGTGGGACTGTGTCAGGACAAGGCACATTCCTTAGTTGGAGGGCAAGGAATAGCAATACATTGGGAACATGACCACTGTCTACCTACCTAGTAAGGCAAAGTGGCTGTGCATGTAAGCCCAAGTGAAAAGCCGGGAACCTCTGCCCAACCCTTGCAGAAGACCTTGCTACTCTCAGGATTTGAACATGTAAATTGTGTGTTTTTGTTCTCTGTGCAGTTCCTCTTTCAAATACTTTATGCAGTCTGATCACAGGAAAATCCTTACGTTAATTGGGGGAAAGGTTTCAACTTCTTCTCTCTCTCTCTCTTTTGTTTTTTTTAGGTAAAAGGGTTGGTAGAAAAGGGATCCGAAGGAACACAACAGGGCTCTAAGAAGTTAATGCTGTGGGGCAAGGCAAACTCTGAGAAAGGGGAGGAGGGGGTAGGGTGTTCCTCAGTAATCATCTTACATAGGTCGTCCTCTGTACCATAGAAAACGGGAAGAGTAGATTTGCTGCAAAACTTCCATGGTTGCTGCTGATTCCAAAATGGTGCCAGCTCTACTTTGGGGTGCTAGCCAAATAAACTTTTGTTTTCTTATCTGTTTCATTATAGCTTAAAATCCGCATTATGCAATTGGCGATGTGAAATTGTCTTCCATTGTTGAGACACTGAAGGGTGTGGCACGATTGTCTTTGCTCGCTTCATTAGAAGACTGGCCTGCTAACACCAGTTTGAGGGCAAAAAAATTTGCATATTATGTTCTGTTAGATGTGTTTCTCTTGCAGCAAGATCCTTCAACCTAGAACGATATGTGAAAGCACCCAAAGATTTTATTTTTAAAATGGATTAGACTGAATGCTTGCTATATATGTTCTTGTGCTATTTATTTTTAATTTCCCCTTAGGCTAAAAACAAAAGAATACCAAAATATATTCCTTTTTTCTTTCTTTCTTTCTTTCTTTCTTTCTTTCTTTCTTTCTTTCTTTCTTTCTTTCTTTCTTTCTTTCTTTTCCCTTTTGTATCAGTAGACTAGTCCTTGTTTGTTTGTTTTCCCTCTGCTGGTCAGCTGTTCATTGTATGCCATCTGAGCTAGGGTTTTTTTTTAAAAAAATGTTTCTAATATTTTATCACTGGGGCTTGTTAGTTTAATCTTTTTTTTAACATTTGTATTATTGTGTTTTATTGTTGTTAGCCACCCTGAGTCCTTCGGGAGATAGGGCGGCATGTAAGTCCCAATAATAAATAAATAAATAAAATAAAATAAAGTTGTTTTCTATGTCTAGTTCTTTTCCTCTCCCAATTGCTCTGCCTTTTCATTGTGCCAGGTAGGACATTTGAGTCGGGTGAAAACTGACAGCTCTTTTAATGTGTCACTTTCCTCTAGAGCCCAGGATCAATTCCAGTAATGAGGTGACCATTACTTCCTCTACAATTCCTATCCTCCTACAGTGCAACCTCACAACTAGTCCCAACCCCCTCGTTCACAGCTATTGGGTAAAAAATGGAGAAGAGATGCCAAGTACCATAAAGAATTCAAACACGACAGAGTACAGGTAAGTCTCAAAAGTAATTTTCATTTCTGCTGAAGTGGCCGAAGGACCTGTTGGTAGCTGAACAGCTCTTAATGATCGAAACAAGCACCTTTAGCTAAGGAGATTTAGATACTGTGCATGTCCAGTCCTCAAGTCTTCTGTAGGATGGCACGAAGGAATAATATCCAAAACTTTACGAATACCGTTGGTCAAGAGGTGGGCTTGGTGCCATGCGTTGTTTTGTTTCTTTGTCCATTAACCAGCAGAACGCAGGTAGTCCTCGACTTACAGCCGCAATTGAGCCCAACATTTCTGTTTTTAAGTGAGACAGTTGTCAAGTGAGTTTTTTTGCCCCGTTTTACAACCTTTTGTGCCACAGTTGTTAAGTAAATCACTGTAGTTGATAGCTTAGCATGGTTGTTAATGTGAATCTGGGCTTCCCCATGGACTCTGCTCGTCAGAAGGTTGCAAAAAGTGATACACTCACTTTAGAACAGAAGAGAGCTGGAAGGGACCTTGGAGGTCTTCTAGTCCAGCCCCCTGCTCAAGCAGGAGAACCTAGACCATCTCAGACAAGTGACTGTCTAGCCTCTTCTTAAAACTCTCCAGTGATGGAGCGCCCACGATTTCTGGTGGCAACTTCTGTCCCACTGGTTAATTGTCCTCTTTAAAGTATACGTGATAATTTGATTGTTTTAACACAGCTTTGTTTTTTTAAGAAAAAACATAGTTTAAAATAGTTCAGAACTTCAGTTTTAAAGAGGGAAGGCCCTATTTAGAATCCCCATTGGCTCTGTAGACTATTGGGGAAAGTGCTCTTTTCAGGATTTCTTATATAGGTGGTTAAAGATAAAGGTAAAGGTTCCCCCGCACATGCGTGCTAGTCGTTTCCGACTCTAGGGGCCGGTGCTCATCTCCGTTTCAAAGCCGAAGAGCCAGCGCTTGTCCGAGGACATCTCCGTGGTCATGTGGCCGGCATGACTAGACGCCAAAGGCGCACGGAACGCTGTTACCTTCCCACCGTAGTGGTCCCTATTTTTCTACTTGCATTTTTTACGTGCTTTCGAACTGCTAGGTTGGCAGAAGCTGGGACGAGTAACAGGCGCTCACTCTGTTACGCAGCACTCGGGATTCGACCCGCCAAACTGCCGACCATCTGATCGACAAGCTCAGCATCCTAACCCACTGAGCCACCACATCCCTTATATAGGTGGTTAGCATTGCATTTATAGGTGTGGACATTTTCCAGCAAATAAAACAACTGAGCATTTGTGGCTTCGTAAACCTGGCTAATTTGTCACCTATTCTGCTCTTCTGATCCATGGTTCTTTTTTTTTCTTTGCAGAATCTCAAAGCCTAGAGCTGACGATTCAGGCGAATACTGGTGTGTGTTTGTATTCGCTGGCTCCCCCTCAGCAAATGCTACAATAGAAGTGAAAGGTACCCATAATTTTTTAATTCATTTCCTTTGTCTTCCTCTCTTTAAGCCTTAGCTTCTAAAATTCTCCTTCTGCCATTCCTCGTGGAACATTTTATTTGATTTTATTTAGTGCTTCCAGTCTTCACATATTACGAGCACTCATCCATCCTCAGGAACTTCTGAGAAATTGTTTATCTCCAAAATGCCAAAACCAAATATAGAAAATGTAAACTCTTTTCTAGATACATCAGTACTATGCCTTCTCTCTGTAGGTTTTCATTCTGCTTACTGAGCTACTTGGCCATGTTCTAACGGATCTTTTGACGCTGCTATCAAAAAAAGTATCCCTGCTGCAACTTTCTCGAAGACGAAGTGTTTTCCTGTAGGCATAAATGCTGTGTCTTCCAGCCAAGTCCTAAATTGTTTAGGATTTTCTGCTCAGGAGACGGTGTGGAATTATCTTTCATTGAAGAATGAGAGCATGTATTCCTGCCTTTAGTTTATTGCTCCATGCTGTTCTACCGTTCAGTACAATCTAAGTCCACATCTGACAGCTTTCCCCCAGACTTTTCTAGACACTGATGGGGTTACTCAGTGAGGTGCAAGACTTTAAAAACAGAATCCAGAATTGGACACGAATACTCTGCAGACTCTCCCTTACATAATCGTTCAGTATAAAATGGAAGGAAGCTCTAAATAACTAACCAGTGGAAAACTGACTATAATTAAGCCAGCGAAAGGCCCACCGCTGGGCTTTCTTGAGTTTTGAACAGCAGGTGACGATTTTGAATTTCATTATATAGGGTTGTGCCAGTTCTATAGAGGAAATGGATTGAATGATAGACCGCTCTCTCTTTCCCCCCCCCTTTTCCCCCCCTTTTTTGTTCCCTGTTAGCATCTCCCGATATTACTGGGCATAAGCGAAGTGAGAACAAGAACGAAGGGCAAGAGGCATTGATGTATTGCAAGTCTGTTGGCTACCCACATCCAGACTGGGCGTGGTACAAAAAAGTCAACGGGATGTCTGTGGTGAGTAGAAGGTCGAGCTCCACTAGGTAAGCTCAGGGAATGAAGCTATTCCAGTATTGTTGCCTTCTAATGACAGATAATTCCCTCTTGTTCTGCATATGGTTTTTTTGGGTGGGGTGGGGGGTGGGGAAGCTTTCTGTTTATTCGTTAAACTTGAGATGTGAAGATCAAAACTGGAAACTTCTTAAGAGCAAAACCAGGCGTGGTCCCTGCACCAGATGCTAAAAAAATGTTCCTTCTAGGCAGCAAATCTCTTGCCGGTGATTCTGCTTTCTAATGCAAAACAAGAATCTAAACATCCAATTGCATATGGTTTTCCTCAAACTTCCTGCATCCTTTTCTGACTAACCTAACCTAACCTTGCTTTCCCCTCAGAACTGTTCCTCCATGGCTATTTGAAATTCAGGTAATCCTTGACTTACAACAGTACGTTTAGTGACTGTTCGAAGTTACGACGATACTAAAAAAAATGACTTATGGCCGTTTTGCAGCATCCCCATAGTTACGTGTTCAAAATTCAGACGCTTGGCAGCCGACTCATATTTATGACGGTTGCAGGGTCCTGGGATCATCCCCTTTTGCAACCTCCGGACAAGCCAAGTCAACGGGGGAAGCCAGATTCACTTAACAGCCATGTCATTAACTTCACAACTGCAGTGATTCACTTAACGGTGGTAAGAAAGATTGTAAAATGGGGCAAAACTCAGCTGTCTCGCTTAGCCACAGAGGCTCAATTTTGTCCGTAAGTCGAGGACGTACCTATATACTTCTCATCTCCCACCACAGATGAATTTAAAGAGGTTCTAAAAGGCAGGAGGACCTCAGCAAGGCGAGCGGTTATGGTACTGAGTTTGCCACGCTTCCCTCATTGCCCAGCTTACCAAGCTTTTGGAATGAAGAACGTTAAAGCTTGTTCAAACGATGGGATGTGGGCACATAGCAGGATAATTGGAATGCTTGGTAATTTTGCTGTGGCTTACCCTTTTCTCATCAGAGTATTGACAACTCTTCCGGTCGCTTCTTCATTACCAACAAAGAGAACTACACCGAACTCAGTATTGTGAACCTCCAGATCAACGAAGATCCTGGTGTTTATGAATGCAATGCCACAAGCCCTGTGGGCACGGCCACTGAAATCACCATCCTGCGTGTACGCAGCCACTTGGCTCCTCTCTGGCCCTTCCTGGGAATTCTGGCAGAGATCATCATTCTCGTGGTTATCATAGTGGTCTACGAGAAAAGGAAGCGCCCGGATGAGGTTCCAGATGGTAAGTTTCTTCCACACCGCTATGTTTACCGGGAGCCAGGTCCTTCCTTGGGGAGCCTTCCTTTTAAAAAGGGGGCGCTATCCATCCATAGTGCCAAATTTCAGGCTGCTGAAGACTGCTGGAAAATCCTTGTCCCTCAGTCCTCGCAATTGGAGAGGCCTTGACAGAGACAATACTGAAAATATTTTCATCTTTAAAAAAGACTTGTCAAGCGAGGGAAAACCAGGAAGTCCAGGCAGTTCAAACGAATATAAAGGTTTATCGGGAGCTGATGATCTCTGCAAGATTCTGAACTACTAGCGGTCAGGGGAAATTAGCGGGAATTAAGAATAGAAGGAATCCAAGGTGGGCTGAGATCTCTTGTGGGCACACAGGGACTCCAGATTGACGACGCGTTTGACCCCTCCCTCCCTCGGGCTCAGCCTGGTCATGTCCTCCAGACTTCTTCCTAGCGAGCGAGACATTTTAAAGACAAGGTTGCTTGTTACTAAATTCACCATGCCTAAATGCAGCTTTGACGGGAGACCATACTATGCTGTCTTTCTGGAGGAAAAGAAAGAGGATTTTTTTCCAAACTAATTGATACGTGTTTTAAGACCTCATGATCGCAGATAACGCGCAGCCTGCTTTTTGCATGAATAACGATCTAATGCTTCACGCAACTAAAACACATCGTAATGGAAAGCTTTTGCTCATAACTTGCATTTTAAATGGTAGAGATGGGTAGCCTTTTGAAATTGTTCACTGAACCCCACAGGCATCCCATAACCATCTCGTAATCTTCTGCTTAAGACACCTTGGCAGGAGTGAAGCTTTAACCTTAATTTTCTTTCCCCACTGCATGAAGCCCGTGCTTCTCAATATGGCTGTTTCTTTCCTGTTATTAATTGTGAGGAGACAGTGGTCTATTCTGTCTTATAACTCAGTGTTTCTCCATCTTAGCAGCAATCAGATAGGTGGACTAAGGTGTAGAAACACTCCTAGCTAATGGCTAGCTACCTGGATGGACCTGTCTATATGACAAGCCATAGAGAGATGGTTCACAATTGAGGGTTTGTCGGTCTGTGTGTGAAATATTAATTTATGAGAACCAATAGAAAACCATGAACATGAACTGAAAATAAATGCTATCCTCCTTTTAAATGGGGAAGTTATTTTAGAAATAAATTGTTGGCAACCCCCATCTAACACCTTGAATAAGATAACTGTGTTTCATGAGATAAGGAGACTGCCTCGTGTAGACAATAAAGCACATTAAATTGCAACGATACAGAAACGAACACTGCCTAAACAGTGTGATAATTCTGGACCAGCCACGTAAGATAAGAAATTTTTTTTAAAGGGTGGCCCTGCCCATAACAAATGCTCAAGGTATCATAATGGATTCCATCTGACAGCCCTGTTTTTGCACAGCTGCCTTGGCAAAATGTTTAGCCTTTGCGAATGAGCAGGTCAAAGGAAAAGCTGCTTTGGAAAGTTTGTGTAGAGATGGGCTAGCATTTTTATTATATGCATAAAATCTAATAATTTATTTAGGAAACTTATATAGCTGCCTACTCGCTCACAGCAACTCTAGGTTTACAAGCAATAAAAACACAAAGTAAAAAAAGGACAATAACACACACGCACACACAAACAGTAATGGCAGTTTTTGTTCTTCCAGTTTCCAAATACACATGCATCTATTCTGGCTTGGGCATTAATTTTAGCTTTTACATTGAAATATTTAATATAAATACTTAATTTTATATTTAAATTTTATATTCCAGGTCAACTGGAATATAGTCTATATCCAGAAATATACAAGTCGAATCTTTTAAACAGTTCCCCCCTTTTTAAAAAATCCCCTTTTTATTTTATTGTTTGTTCTGCTTCTCGGGTTCATCCAGCAGTAGCATTAACCGCTAACCATGACAGCTGTACAGTGGCTCAAGGAAAATGGCTTGCTTGTACGTTTGCGTACTACCATGGACCAATGCAAGTTCTTTCCATTCAGCCAAAGGAGGTAGAAAAGATTGTCTGTTTCTGCTGCATTTTCCTGGGCAGGCAGCTTCTTGATAAGAAAGGATAGTGGGTGGGGTGGGAGTGGGTGGGTGGGTGGGTGGGTTGCTAAGCTCTTCACTTCTAACAAGATGCAAAGGGAATTGGGTTGGCGCCAGCTTTAAATTTGGCATGAAAGCAGTCGTGCACGGTCTCCTTTTGAAGAGATTGTTTTGTTTTGCTTGGATAAGCCTTTGCTGATGCTGGACTGGTCTTCCTCATTTGAACACATTTCTAGACAGATGCATGTGCCAGGAATGTGTGTAGACACATTCTTGAGAATCCCTTTGGCTTCTCAATGGCTCGAGAGTTTGCTTCCTGACTATGATGGGATCTGGCAGTGGACAATGGGGATACCCTTAAGGACGCCTTTGCAATTGAAGCTTCCTTTCAAGCATCGGAGCTTACGGGAAATTCCTTATTTTCTGAAGAACTTAAATTTCAAGCCTTCCTGTCTCTCAGGAACGAATGGCTGTTTCCTGTTGGAGAAGGGGGGGGGGGAACCACACAGAATATACTACCACTCTGAAGAAGCCGCTGGGTCAGTACTCCCAGCCATAAAATGCTGAAGGAGGGCTTAAAGCCTAAAGGCCTTCCTGCCTGATCAGTGGGTGTGCTTCACGTTTAGGGCCACAACGCGTCCTTAGGGGGTTTGAGTCCCTTGTGGAAAGCAAATTCCAACTAGCAGGTGAACACAGAACAAAGAATCCGAGACAAATATGCACAACTTTGTGTTGTCTTAAATTGATAAGTAATTTTAATTCAGAGAAGCTTGATTGACAGGACGACACCTGATAATTTTTCTCCTTTCTGTCTGCCAGCTGCAGCGGAGGATATCTGAACTGGGCACCTCCTGCACGGATGTGGGCACACATGCTTAACAGAAATTATTCGTGAATTAACAGTTACGCATAGCTCAGTCTTTTGTTTTGTCACAGTGAGCAACTGATATCAGGCCCAGGCCTGCCATCTTCGTTGCCCGTAGGATCCCATTTTGAGCACCAAAAGCAAGAACAGGAAAGCTAGGCGGCACCTACAGCTAGTCCTCGACTTATCAAAAGCCCGTTTATTGACCGTTCAAAGTTACAACTGCGTTGGAAAAAGTGACTTATGACCAGTTTCCGTACTTGCGATGGTTGCAGCATCCCCCATGGTCACGTGATCAGAATTCAAGCACCTGGTAACTGACTCGTATTTATGACGGTCACAGTGTGATCCCCTTTTGTGACCTTTTGACAAGCAAAGTCAGTGGGGAAGCCAGATTCATTTAACAACTATTTGACCCATTTAGCCGCTGCAGTGATTCACTTAACAGCTGTGGCCAGGAAGGTCATAAAATGGGGCAAACTCACTTAACAAATGTTTTACTTAGCCACAGAAATTTTGGGCTCAATTGTGATCCTAAGTCGAGGACTACCTGTATTTGAAAGTGCAATTAAACAGATAATTTAGTGACGTATTAGTGATTCCAAGGGTGTGAGGTTAGTCTCTTGGTTTAATCAATTTATTGCACCTATGTCTTCCCTGCGAGCTTCTGCATCCTCAGAAATTCCCAGCTAACCTGCTGGAAAACAAATATATCATAATTTCCCTATAGAAATGGCCAGGGCTTGACTGTAACTCTATTTTGAGCTCAAGGCAGCTGTCCAAAGGCACCTCATCAGCATAAAAATATAAGGTTGCTGTATTCAAAAGGAAGGTTTGACTTCATTGTTGACATATTTGTGCCTTCTTTTCTCTTGGTGAGACAGTTGCATGCTGTGTGTGGAGAGTGTTCTTCGATTTAACTCAGTTCTGATGGTTGTGTGAATCAGGCTAGCATCACCGGATTCCTTTTGTACTCCCAATGCCAGGGCAGACCAAATTGGTCCAGATATATCTGAGACATCCTTTTATTACCTGGGTATTCTCAGCGTAGCTGGTGTTCCCTACATGAAAACAGCTGATCACTTTTAACCTTGACTTTCCAACGTCCTTCGGCGTTCCTTGGAGCTGTGCTGAGAACCTGCCTTCTTTACTATTTTATGTTCAAATCAACAGCCACTGATTCAGAGAGAGACATATCCTGCAAATTTTGATGTATATGCCACATGCGCAGTGGGCACTTTTGCTATGTTGTGCTGGAGTTTAAAAAAAGCAGAAATGAATTTCTGCAATCATTGCAGAGGAGGTCTTTGGGCTAGTTTTCAATAACTCATTGGGGCCGTAGCTTTTGTTACACAAACAGAGACGTGTTTTCGTGTTACACTCAAGCGGGTTACTTGAGTGGCCCTGCTCCCGTCTTCATTCAAAACAATTATTATTTCATTATATCAAGTCTAGTGTATGATGGCTTCCTTGGAGGTGGGAAAATCTTTCTATTGGATTAGTGATAAATCAACAAACACATACTTTTCTAGAAGATGTGGGTCTTGAAGTAAGAAGTAAAAACTTTCAGCTGGTTTACTTCCAGCTCCTCTGAGCTAATTTTAGCTTAAGGTACGGTACCATGTCATTTTCCTGTTTGAATTGTTTTGCAGTTTGGAATAAAATAAAGAATGCATGATTTTTCTTTCCTTGGCAGGGCAGCTGCCCTATTTTTATTGCACTTTGTTCTAATACTGATTTTCTTGGCTTGACCCTGGTTATAAATAATAATGTGAAGAAAGCAATTTAAACATTCCTCTTTTCCTTCCTTCCTTCCTTCCTTCCTTGTCAATTCCACACTCATCTAACCTCCTTAGCAAGAAGTGTGCTTTGCTTGCCTGAAAGCAAAGGAATTGTTGCTTACAACTGAGGTTTTCTTGTCTGCAGAACGTACAAAAAGCCAGGGTTAATGAGTAGCTTTGTCCTTTATCCCAGGCATCAATTTTTATAGATGCTCTTTCCAGCCACTTGGATTGATTATAGCCAAATCTTGCTGCTATCGTTAAATATCAGTAATGTCTTCACTGCCCCCACAGGCAGGTTTCTGTAAAGGTTTTAACATGTTGCAGGTATGTGCATTGTAGCATGTAATTGGGTTCTTTATGGGAAATGCCTCCCCAAGTTTTTTTTTAAAGTATGTTTATTGTTCCGGGCATTTGGGGCTGTTGAAAGGTTAATCAGGTTAATCATAATTGTTTCAAATTTTCTTGGCTTTTACAATAGTTTTCTCTGAAATAGCTATCTGTTGGGTGTTCCTCCCTTTAAACAATCGTATCCAACTTCAGATGATAGCATACTCTTCTGTAGATTTGTTTTTTTACACATAGTCCTTGCTTAGCGACGACACTTGAGATCAGCAACTTCGTTGTTAAGTACAGTGTTCACTCAGTGAAACCGCAATCTGTGTTTACAATCTGACTTCTGCTTCCTTTTGCTATGTACACCTGCAAAGGTCATAAATAAAGATTGGTCCTAAAATTACTTTTTCATCACTGTCATAACACTGAAGAGTTGCTAAATGAGGCAGCCACTAAACCAGCACTGCCTGTACTAGTGGGGATCCTAGTTCGCATCGATTTATGGACCTCTGCAAGAAGATCCACAGATTGCTCCTTAGCAAATGCATGCAATGCGTGGCCTCTATTCCTTGTGCTAATCCTGGTTGGGGGAGAAAAAAAAAGTGGGGGGCGGCATTTGTTTCCTTCTCTTTCCTCCCTTAACTCTTTCATCGGGATCAAGTTGCCAATGGAAGAAAGAGGCTCCTGCCTTCACTTTCCCCTTGTTTCCAATTTTTATTTTGCTCTTTCCTTGTCAGGTTGTGACAGGTCAGAAAGAAGAGACCTAGATCTAGATTGTAGCGAGGTGTGGGGGAGATTTCCAAACCCAGGTCTCTTAGAACATCTGTACACGTGTGCTTGCCTTCCTCTGTGCTAAGGAAGAAGATGAAGGTGCGACTCCCGATCACAGATGCCCACTTTATAAGCCATTCTGTTTTGCTTTGGCAGAGAGAGAAAACAAAAGCCCGGGTTTACAATCGACTTGCTGATTAGCCTGTTCTTAAACCTCTTCCGCCTCCCTCTGCCCCTAAACAAAGTTCCTAAACCTCATTTCAAAAAAATAAAAAGGAATGTCCCATATTTTTACATAGAGCACGTAGGATTTATGCTTGCCAATTTTGGAAGGGGATGCCTTTGTAAAATTCAGCTTGCGATTTTAAAAAAGCAAAACTGAGACGGCTGCTTGGAAGGCTTCAAAGAGGCCGTGCTTTTTTCTACATGCGTGTACTCTTCAGAGTTTCTGCGTTTTTGGTGGCGGACTAATTTTTTGTGCCCTAGCGCCAACGTGTAAAAAACGAGAAGTTGGGAGTCTTAACTTGATGACCTCAGTGGAATGCAAGAGGCAACTGTAGTCTGAACACTGTAGCCAGGTGGAGCCCACGGCCCTCCCTTAATTGACCTCCGGCTCCAATGCTAGCGAACTAGAGAATTACTAGAACTGAGTGCTGAGTAATACTGTTATTTGTCAGTTACTATGACTTCTTTTTTTCCCCCTTTCAATTGCATCATTCCTTTAAAAATGGTGGTAAGTGAGAGCTTGCATGCTTTGGAGTTTGTTTCTTCTCCGCTTCAGTCTTATACGATGCACAGTTCATGACGTTAACACTTTTCCTTAGTTTTCCTCATTCCCATCCACCACTAATTTGGGCTTCAGTTTGCTATCGAACCCTCCATTCTCCCCCCCTTATTTGTTCCATTCTTTTTTTTCTTTTCCTTTCCTACACTTCTGTTTCTCCCCTTTACTGGTCAACTTCTCTAGGGGTTGTGGTCCTTTTTTTTGTCTTGTCACATCCTGTATATGGTGGGATCGATTTTTGGTATAAAGGCGCAGGGTCTGACCCAGGAGCTAATTGACCGACAAAGGCTTTCTATAACAGCCACGCTTGACTTGACTGGGCATAGAAAGGAGAAATGGCCATCTTGGCAGTCCACGACAGAGTTGCATGTCGACCGTACCTCCCCGAGCTCTGCCACTTAATGCATTCATGTTAGAGCATCCATCTTGCTTCCTCATGTAAAAATCCAAGCTCAGTTTTGTTCCATTTGTAAGCTCATTCTTGTTCCACCTCCGTGTTTGAGGACCGGTTTATCTCAGGTGGCATAAGTTGGAGCTTTGCTCAGAATGCGTTAGCCAAACGCTTCCCCCCCCCCCCCGCCTCAAACCCCTTGTTTCGGGCTGCTGTGATTGAAGCGAGGTTTCGAGCAGAATGCCGGTTTTGAACAAGCCACGACTAACCCTGCTAATTCCTGGGACATGAAAACTGAGACTTTTCCTCAACGTCAGCACCAGCAAAGCTTCTATAATAGAACCGTCTCTAGCTTAGGCTGCCTTTGAGAGCTTCGGGGGATTTGAAAGATGTTTGTCGGAGGGGAAGCTTAGTTTTATCGTAATGTGCTTCCATGTTTCCAAACCCGATGTCTCTCTGTATATCTCCACTGTATATACAGCACGTTGATGTCTGATTGTCCTTACTAGTCCTAGTTCTCTGTACCTTGTTCTGATAGTTTGCTGTGAGTAGCAGACTTCTGTGGACACTGGTGTGTTATTTTGGCTGTCCAGCTGTTAAGTTTGTGGTTAGCTCTTTTTTTTTTTCTTTCGTTCTTCCTTTTTTTACGTTCTGGTAACTGTGCTGGCAGTGGCTTAGCCGCTCCGTTGCCTCAAAGGTACTGATGGAGTAATGTTCAGCTTGGACCAACATTACTCCTAGTGTGTGCTCATGCAGTTGCTTACACTGTTAAAGACTGTAGTTTCCATAAATGCTTTGTGTGCCTTAAGTCCCCTTGTGGAATCCTGCTGAGTTTGTATCCAAACCACAAGAAAACTTTTTACAAGAAAACTTTTTTTTTTAGCTTGCCAACTATCAATAAATAAAATAGTGATGTAATGCAGAACAGGTTGCCAGCTGAAGGTGTTCTACAGCACATGTTATGGATTCGGTTTTTTATTGCTTAAAATGTGCCTCTCTTCTTTACTCCGTGTAAGGTAAAGTACAATCGAAAAGTCAAGTTGATCCTAAAGAAGACTACATGAAAAGGGACACGTTGATGATGATTATTATTTTTTTTTGCTAATCTTCTAAAATTATAAAGGGACAAATTTCTGGCCCTCCCAGGTAACAAGCTGAAGTGTCTGTGATGTGTATTAGCTGAGTAATATCATTTGTGTATGTAATCACAACAAAAAGCTTGCTGCTTTTGGAGGGGCTGTTTTGTGTCAATCAAAATTATATCTACCACCTTCTGAAATATTTTATTCAGAACTTCGAGCAAAATGTCTGAAAGATGACTTTGGAAAAAGAGACAGGATACACATGAAAATCATGTAGCAAGCGTTTCTGTGGAGAGCTAAGATGGGGGGGGAAAGCATTGATTTTAGAAACAAACAGCAGGATTTTACAACTGAAATGTTGGTTTGTCTTCTCATCTCTCTTGTAAGATTGAACCACTGGAATTTGGGGATAAGATGAGCATATCCACATTTGCAAGAATCTGTCCACTTAACAGTTGCAGTTTTTCATGATAAGCATTCAAAAAGAGTTGACTGAAATGATTTTGAACAGCCTACTTTGTCATCTAAACTCAAATCCAGGGGGGAAAAATATCCCTTCATGAAATCTTTGCAATTTCAAATGGAATGGCCTTTAGATAAAGCTATTGGTAGACAATATTTTGTACTATCCCTCCAAAGTTTATCACAGAACCTAAGAGCCTTTTTTCTTTCTCTCTCTCCTTCATTGGATCACAAACCATCCTCTTGCAGATGATGAACCAGCTGGCCCAATGTAAGTATTTCATGGACCTGATATTCCTATCTCAGACTATTTTGTGCTCTAAATGCTCCGTCTTTCAGGCAAGTATACATATGAATGTAAAGCAAAATATTTCAAGGCAATGAAGGGTGGTTCTTTCAAGAGTTAGCATATAGTGAACCCTTCCATGTTGCATAGAAAACTCCCTGGTGTCATCCAAGGCATTGCTTCTCAATCTTAGCAATTTTAAGATACGTGGACTTCAACTCCCAGAAGGGGTGTGACGATCAAGAACCTGTCATGTGGATTTTTGTTGTTGTTGTTCGTTTGTTTACTCTGGCCTTTTAAATCTCATTGTAGATCAGTCGAGATATTTTTGCATGCAATTAAGTTTACGTTTATTGAATTAACTATCAGAAAAGGGAGGAGGAATAGAAGTGGTGATGTTAGTGGAATTGCTATCTTGAACAGAGTTATTTGGGGAAAGAAAAATTACATAGAACGAATCCTTCCCCAGAGAGAGAGGTACTTTTAAAAATAACAGTATAACAAACAGTATATTAAATAGAAACCAGTGCATTGTACACAAGTGAATGTAAATAATGCATTCAGCTGCCACTAAAATGATTGTTCTGGAAAGTCATCTCTGTTTTGTCCACAAGATTTTTACAATGGTTTATATCAGTGCTTCTCACCCTCAGCAACTTGAACATATATGGGTTTAACTCCCAGAATTCCCCATCTTAAAATTGCTGAGATTCAAAAACACGGCCCCTTCCCTTCCCTTCATCTCATCATATGGTAAATATATTTTGTTCATAACTTCAGTTTTTTTCTCAACTTAAATTTGGATGTCATTTTGTTTTTGTAGGAAAACTAATTCCACAAACAACCATAAAGATAAAAATCTACGTCAGAGAAATACAAATTAAAAGCAGTGCTTATGTAAGTTTGTATAAAATGTTCCTCAAAACCGTGTTTTCATATTTATTGATTTACTTATCTATTTGGGTTTTTGAAAATGCAGAGGGGCTGAACATAATTGCATAAGACTGAGTCATCTGTGTATAAGAAATTATTTGCAGGTTAAGCTGCACTAACACTGAACAGAGCCAGCCCTACTCCTGAATATTTTTTAAACACATTTTTGGCTAGTAGGACAATAGAAATCGGACCCACATCACACACAGATGGGCCACGTTTATACGGGATTATAATGATCCACTGTGGTGTGGCTCTTTAAAAAAAATTGGTAAGCCTTTTTAAAAAACACAAAACAGCACAATGATTCTACCTGTTTTCATTTCAACAAAGAAAACCCAGTTTTTATGGTTTTTATAAACACGTACACAGCTTTCCTGACAATAAACAACTTGTAACAAAAAGTTTTTATATTCTGCCATCTCTATACTGTATTTGTGTTTAGAAGCAAGCCCCCTAGTACTCACTTTTGCTTATCTCTGAGAAAGTGTGTAGCCCTACAGTTTTGTTCTAGCTTATTGAAATTAGGCATTTCAGTAATGGCTAATTGTTTGGGGTTTTTTTCCCAGAGCTTTACGTTTGAGAGACCGACAGAAACGCCACTTGCTAGACTGAATTCCGAAGGTGGATTTACAAGCTCCATTTTTCTCTGATGCTTTTCTTTGAAGTGAGCAACGGTGACCGTCTCAAGCATGCCTTATTTAGCCGATACTTTTACTAATGCTTCAGAATAGAAGATGTAAAACTATTCTGGGCTTGATATGCTGTGGGAATGTTGCTTTTTTTTTCCTTTGAGAACACTTAAGTATTACAAGTAAGAAGTCCAATCATGCATGCAGCAAATTTTTTTTTTTAACTTAACGTAGCCGTTAAAAATGAGCGCTGAAATGCACCTGCTGACATCTAGTGAAAACCTTTTGTAAAGTACAGCAAAACCTAAAATATATACAGTATATATTTATATTTGGAGAGTGGGGGAACCAAACTACAGTGAGTATTTGATTTTTAAGCTGCTGAATTCATTCCTTATATTGTATGTCTGAGAGAATTATGTCCAGTATGTAGGAGGAATAGTGTAAACACATTTGTCCTAAGGGCTCAATCTGTACAGAAAGAATTGAGATATCCTATAATTATAGAATGCAGGATGTGGTCTAACCCAGAAGACAATGATGGTGAAATACAGTGAGACACTTTTGTTTATATACATATTATAATGGCTTTAATTCCCCCCACCCTTAAATCATGTATATTTCTCATCTTTTTTGCACTGATGGGTTCACAGTCTTGTATATTCAATTCAGGCCGAATTTTATAATTTCTCCTCTCTTTTTGTTTGTTTTAATGATGTTGAAACAGCATCACGGCATGGTGATACTCTATGCAACTCTTTTTGTTTCAGTTTTGACACCAATTCACATTGATTTAGGATGACTGTAGAACCACAGACATTACAGGGTTCTTAGATTATGGGCGTACCTGTAGATGCATGAAACTTGTGGTGTGTATATTGTTGAAGTGCAAAGATAATGTACAAAAGAGATTCCACTGTTTTTAAAAATAAAGCCTAAATAAAGCCCTAGCTCTGGGACCATTTTTAAACTGGAATGTTCTTGAATCGTGGTCAAATGAGGTGGCTTCGTGTCATCGTCGGTCCTTTACTGTCTCCTCAAACAGCTGCGTGACAGTCCCGTTCCTCGAGGTTATACGTAGGATGCTCGGCTGTTCTCAAAACCTTGTAGCGTTTCATCTACTTCTCCACCCTGTCTACAAATGCAAGGAAGATCTCAAGGACACACGGCCTAAATCCCTCTGCCCCATCCGCCAGAGACCCCCTGGATCCTCCCCAACCCTGCCTGGCCCCCACAGGCGTTCCCCCCCACCCCACGATCAACATTGAGGTGGCCATGCCCACCCCTGCCATGCCCACCCCGTCTGCCCTGATCACCACAGCCACGCCCACCCAATGGGCCACACACACACTCCGAGGACACCACAAGGCTGATGCAACCCTGGCACTGCAATAAATAATTGGTTTTCGGGTTGCAGGTTGGGCACTCTGTCTTTAAAAGGTTCGCCATCACTGGTGTGGGTTCTCCTGTGTGAGTGGGGGGGGCTGGACTAGAAGACCTCCAAGGTCCCTTCCAGATTCTATTCTATTCTATTCTATTCTATTCCATCCCATATTCTATTCTATTCTATTCTATTCTATTCTATTCTATTCTTATTCCATCCCATATTCTATTCTATTCTATTCTATTCTATTCTATTCTATTCTATTCTATTCTATTCTATTCTATTCTATTCTATTCTATTCTATTCTATTCCATTCCATTCCATTCCATTCCATTCTAATTTTAATTCTATTCGTAACACCTCGCCATCAGATATGGTTCTGGGATCTGGAGGCTACTTATCTATCCCACCAGGTCAGACATGGTGGGGGCACTCCTGGTGCCATCTAGGAGAACTTGTAACTTGCCCCTGCCCTGTGGAACCCCCTCCCCCCTGAGATCCAAGCAGGCCCTCCACCTCCTTTCCTTCCAGAACCCCTTGAAGAGCTGGTCTTCCCCACGAGGGCCGGGCTGGGATGAGACTGGAGCCCAGAAGACGGCACAAGGCTGTATGGGAGAGGCTGGCCCTAGACACCCTTCCTTCCGGCCTTGCTTCTGATGGTTTGTGGGGAAGGGTGTTTTTATTGGCTTGCGTGCCACCCAGGATTATGGTTACAATATGATAATTTTTTTAAAAAAAATACATCGGGAGCCAGTTTGGTGTAGCGGTGAAGGGCTTGGCCTAGAAACCAGAAGTTGGCAAGTTCTAGGTCTGCCTTGGGCCAAGCCTGCTGGGTGACTTGGGGCCAGCCTCCCACTCTCGGTCCAACCTACCTCACCGGATCGGAAGGAGGTAGGAGTATGACGTACGTTACGGTATAAAGTCAGACTCTTACCTTTGAAAATGTCAGGTGGGCAGCATATAAATTGAATAAAAGCTGGATAAAAGAAAAAAAAATCAAGAACGGAAGGATTGTGGGGAATGCATATTTACATTCCATTTCTCTTCACACAAACACACACATTTTCCATCTAAGAGGGGTTATTGTCTAATAAGTCCACGTTAAAATGGCATCTTCCCTTCTCCGGTTCTGCCTCCCGATGGCTGCACCTTGCTCCTTTTCCAGGCGAGACCTTGCCTTGCCCTTTGCGTGGCGTGTTTTGTCGTTCCCTGCTGTGACTTTGTCCCGTTTCTCGCCGCTGAGGGATCCCTGGGGCCGTGTTGAGCAGCCTCTTCCAAGCTGCATTGGAAACTTTCCCTCTGCCTTTGTAGCAGATGACAGCTCGCCTCTCGTCTTTTTGAATATACTCAGCATGCATTAAGATGAAACATCTATTCTGGGTATTTCCAGGGACGTTTGAAAAGCCAAGGCCACCATAAAATATGCCATAATAGAACATTATTTGCTGCATGTCTAATGTTGGCTTCCTCCCTCCCTCCTTTCCTTCTCTCCTTCCTTCCTTCCTCCCTTTCCTTCCTTCTGTCTCCTCCCTCCCTCCCTCCTTTTCTTCTTCCTCCCTCCCTCCTTTCCTTCCTTCCTTCCTTCCTTTTCTTTCTTTTTCTTCCTTCCTTCCTTCCTTTCTTTCTTTCTTTCTTTCTTTCTCTTTTTCTTCTTGCTTTCTTCCTTCCCTCCCCTTTCTTTCTTTCTTTCTTTCTTTCTTTCTTTCTTTCTTTCTTTCTTTCTTTCTTTCTTTCTCTTTTTCTTCTTCCTTTCTTCCTTCCCTCCTCTTTTTCTTCCTTCCTTCCTTCCTTCCTTCCTTCCTTCCTTCCTTCCTTCTGTCTCTCCTCCCTCCCTTCCTCTCTCCCTCCTTTCCTTCCTTCTTCCTTCCTCCCTCCCTCCCTCCTTTTCTTCTTCCTCCCTCCTTCCCTCCCTCCCTCCCTCCCTCCCTTCCTTCCTTCCTTCCTTCCTTCCTTCCTTCCTTCCTTCCTTCCTTCCTTCCTTCCTTCCTTCCTCTAATACAAGAAAATAAAAAAGATGAGTGGAATATACATTTAAAACTTGCGAGGAAAAAAATAGAAGACCTGTGAATAAGATCAAATTCTGCTTACAAAAAACAACAACAAACTGGATCACCCAGAATCACTCTTGCATCGGTGCGGAGATAACCAAACGCTGAGAGGACGGGTGTTTTTATCAAAATGCACTTGCGTTTCTCTAATCAGTGAGATTTCAGAGAGCTTTCCGCTGTTGTGACCGTACCATAAAGGTAGCCGTAGTATTCATGGTTGGTGTTTCTTGCCTGCACTACCTGGCAGGAATGACAGAAGGGAAAACAGGCCAGTAGAGTATGGATATATTAAGAATTTAAGCTTCCCAGGAGCTGAAGGCCTTCGCTGCACCCCTTTAAAATCTAGGATAGCATTTCTTGGTTTCTAATGGACGGGCGGGCAAAATAGGAACCTAGATTATATTGTGTCCTTAAACCCAGCCAGGCCCTCCAGTCTCTTCTTAAAGGCCTCCAGTGATGGAGCACCCACAACTTCTGGTGGCAAGCTGTTCCACTGGTTAATTGTTCTCACTGTTGGGAAGTTTCTCCTTAGTTCTAGGTTGTTTCTCTCCTTGGTTAGTTTCCATCCGTTGCTTCTTATCTTGCCTTCTGGTGCTTTGGAAAACAAGTTGAGCCCCTCTTCTCGGTGGCAGCCCCTCCGATACTGGAACACTGTTATCATGCCCCCTCCCCCCAGTCTTTCTTTTTCTCTAGACTAGCCAAACTCAAATCCTGCAACCGTTCTTCGTAAGTTTTTGTCCTCCGGCTTTTAATCATCCGAGTTGCTCTTCTCTGCGCTTTGCTCAAAGTGGAACCGCGAGAAGCCTGCATTTGGACTTGTTCACGTTCAACAATTCAGGAGGTCAGGCCACCCTCTTGACCTTTTCAATATCGCTTGTCCAATTGTCCTCGTGGCAGAGATTACTGAAAAGAATAGGGGTGGGGTGGGGGGGGAAGAATCTTTGTTCATTATGTTACCCAAAGGCACAAATTTGACATTTCTCTGCGTGTTTTGCCTGGCCTAATCAGGAGAAGACGAGGACAGAACCATCCTTCCCCACTAGGTGGCGCTGTCACATCTCCCAGGAAAACGTGAAAGGCTGGTATGAAAATCCTCCACACTTTACTTCTGCAGGCAACTTTTAGTGGTAGAAAAAAAATATGCATTGGAAAAGAGGGCTAAATTTCCAGTTCAGATGACTTTTGCTGATAATGATAACTGACGCAGTATTTTTGGGTTTGGGGGGATTTGTTGTGTTGTTGTTTTTTTTAAAAAAATATATTATTCCATTTTTGCAAGTCTCTCCTTGGCTCCTACTTTTCTTGTTGCTTAGCAATGTGAGCCCTTGATTTTCAGACATCCCACACAAAGTTGTGTTCTCTTCTGCTCTCCCCTGAAGAGCCAGAGAAGGAAGCGTGGACAATGGACGTGGACTGACTTAGTAAGATCACTACGTGACACTGTGCCTGTGTGTGTGTGTCTGGAGAAACGTGGAGGTCAAAATACTCGGGGGGGGGGAGGGGAGCTTCATACTCCAGGAGGTGGCAATTCTTCCCTCCCCCCCAACCTAAAAACACACATGCAGAAGCACTCCGAGCAACCCAACCATCTGATTACTTCTACCTGGACAAGCACACAGAACCTTTGTGCGCTCCGTTGCTGTGGATAATAAGGACAGTAATAGTCGCTCCAAGATATTTTATATATATATATAAAATCTCTGAGTTTTCTGTTCCTGTTCCAAAGTCATGGGTGCTTTTAAAGCAGGCTCTTGCACTTGCAGGATTTCCCTTGCAGTCTTCCCTCTCTCCTTCCCTCTCTCCTTCCTTTGTTCCTTTTTTCCTTTTTTCCTTCCTTCCTTCCTTCCTTCCTTCCTTCCTTCCTTCCTTCCTTCCTTCTTTCCTTCTCTCTCTCTCTCTCTCTCTCTCTGTCTATCTATCTTCTATCTATCTTCTATCTATCTTCTATCTTCTATCTATCTATCTACCTATCTGTCTATCTATCTATCTATCTATCTATCTATCTATCTATCTATCTATCTATCTATCTATCTCTATCCATCTATCTATCCTTCTATCTCTCTCTCTCTCTCATCTATCTATCTATCTATCTATCTATCTATCTATCTATCTATCTATCTATCTGTATCTATCTATCTATCTATCTATCTATCTATCTATCTATCTCCATCTATCCATCTATCTATCTATCTATCATTATCTATCTATCTATCTATCTATCTATCTATCTATCTATCTATCTATCTATCTATCTATCTATATATATATATATATATATATATATATATATATATATATATATATATATATATATATATATCCTATCTCATCTCCTCTTCACTTCCCTTTTTGCAAAAAACCAAACCAAAGTAGAAACACCTTGGAAAGCCCCCCTTGCAGAGGACGGTCTGATTCCACCGAAATAAAGCTCGCTCTGACACCAGGCAGTTCAGCTTAAACTTGTAATTTATGCCCTTGTGGAAATCTGGCTCATGTGGGCTGAAGTTTCCCAGAGGTGAGTCAATGCTCTCTTTTCATCCTCTCTCCCTGATGCATCTTTTCTTCAGGGAAGTTTCCCCGTTTCTTAACTGGGTCGATCAATGATGATGTTCACTTGGTGTGCTTGAGTAGCCCAGATAAAGATTTTGTAGCTGAGTTAGCCCAGCTCTGACACTTGGCGTCTTTGTGGTTGGCACAGAGTGCTGATCTGGTTAGCCCCGTGTCTTGCTTTTCATGATCACGTCAAGCTTTGCAAACACCAACATTGTTATAGGAGAGGAGAATTGAACATGCCTATTGCAGCTCTTTAGAAGGCCAGATCCTGAAGCTAAAACTCAAATCCTTTGGCCACCTAATGAGAAGGAAGGACTCACTGGAGAAGAGCCTCATGCTGGGAAAGGCTGAGGGCAAGAGAAGAAGGGGATGACAGAGAACGAGGTGGCTGGATGGAGTCACTGAAGCGGTAGGCTTGAGCTTAAGTGGACTCCAGAAGATGATAGAGGACAGGAAGGCCTGGAGGAACGTTGTCCATAGGGTCGCGATGGGTCAGACACGACTTCGCAACTAACAACAACAACATTGCAGACAAGTGAGGAAAAAAAACCATTTTTGTCTCTAATGCACAGGATTGAAAAATCAATGTTGAATATGAGAGGAAAAGGCCTTGTTTGAGGCAAGTGTCAGAAAGCAACGCTCAGAAGAAAACATTTAAAATGGAAAGTCACTCCAAATTATCTTTTTCTTCCTGGCTTGATCCCCAGTAACTGTTTTGCTGTGGACTTTTGAACAATTGAAATATGAAAAACCTGGTACAGTGTGTGTGTATACGGTGCTGTTTCTATAAAGCCTTAGGAAATCAATAGATAGAATAGATTGCATCATTAAAATATGGATTTTTTAAAATCTAGTTTCAAAAGCTACTTTGCAGTGGCATCTAACCCATGCTAAACAATGTTGCACCTCTAAGGGGTCCTCTGTCCTGGTGGCTTCGTGAGTACATCTAGCTTGTTTTCGTGGAAACGATCATCCCTTGTCTTCTTCCAAGGACTTTTTTTTCAACTTCCCCATCTAGCCTATCCATCCAGAAAACATTTTTTTTGCTTTTTCCAAGATGATTCAAGGTCAGTGACAGCAAGGTTTTGCCCCTTAGTTGTTCATGGAGGCTTACTCAGCTGTTTCCTTTCTACTCAGGTAGAGAGGTGCTTGTTTTCAACCAGATGTTGGTCTGCATCAGCTACAACATTGGTTAGCCACGTTGAGAGTCTTCTTCCATTAGTCTTTTCCACTTTTCTTCCTGTAGTCCTGAAGCTGGTCAGCCAACAGTCTTGAGTCCTGTAGCCCACTCGTCACCAGATGTCTAAGTGACACCTAGCATGGACCTTGTTGATCCCCATGCAACCAATGTGATATGAGTTTCTGTCAATTACATTTCCCCATATTGTTTATGGGACAGATGCTCTTTCTCTAGATCTTCTGGTGAGACCTGTTTAGTATGGTTGAACCTCTGGCCTAGCTCTCATCTTCCTCAGACCATGTAAGCCCCACAATCACATCAAGGGACTATTATGATGGGCTGAACACTTAGCCAGATGTTTAGATTGGTTTTGGCATTTTTATCCACCCATTGAGTTCTTTTCAAAGACCTGGGATAGGTTGTTGTTTGATGGTGGTGTTCTCACAGGATGTAAGCTATTCCAAATAAAGCTGCCTTTTGCAATTGACCGAGGGTGATTTTTGTCAACGCCAATGGGGTTTCTCTTTCAGTTATTTTGGATTTTGGATTTTCACTCAAGGCTCCTATTACTATTGGTAATCTCTTTGCTCCCTCTAATTTATTTTACTTCGGTTATTTCTTTAAGAGAATGTTGTGGACTTTATTGACCCAATTGTTTTGTTTTTAAATAAAGGTAAGGAAGAAAGGTTTTTAGAAAATAACCTGCCATAAAAAATATAAATTCCCCTTTTCTTCTATCAGCAATTTCAGATGGGATGCCTAATCGGGCTTTGCTAAAAATTTATTTCAGATATAGCCATGCTGCTGATTATAAAAAGTGCCAGGGACAGGCTAAATGGAATCCACTCCTTCATTTTATTGGTCTTCGTTAAAATCCACACCACCTCATCCCCACCCTGAATTTTAAATAGTTTATATTAGTTGCATCAGACAGATTCACATTCATAGGGCAAAAGAATTAGTACTCATAACTCATACAATTTTCTTTGTCTGATGTTTCGTGCATCTTCCTCCCTCTGGGAAATTCAAATTGATGGAGAGCTTGAAAAAATACTCATTTTTTTCCTCCAAGTAACCTCATCTCAAACATCTATTATATGCTGGAGTGCGGAAAAATAACCCGAAGCCCATTAAGACATTAGCTAGGAATGGTAGCTGCTCTTTCGCTCTCTTTTAAGGTATCTTTTTTTTAAAAAAAAGTTGGGATCTAATTTCAAACTGAGTCATTTATTTATTGTTTTTCCATAAGCTTTCACAGCACTCTTTTCTCCATTTTTCCCCACCATAAGAGACTGGTGGGATGAGCTGAGCTTCAAAACATGTTTGGTGATGCCACCTTGATATCTTAACCTCCTGAGCATCTGCTAATATTTGAAATGTAATGTGGTTTTTTAAGAAGAGACTAGACAGTCACTTGTCCGAAATGGTATAGGTTCTCCTGCTTGAGCAGGGGGCTGGACTAGAAGACCTCCAAGGTCCCTTTCAGATTCTATTCTATTCTATTCTATTCTATTCTATTCTATTCTATTCTATTCTATTCTATTCTATTCTATTCTATTCTATTCTATTCCATTCCATTCCATTCCATTCCATTCCATTCCATTCCATTCTATATTATTAATATAAAGTTACATAAAACCTCACTTCCTTGGTTGTCCAACTGACATTCTGCCTAAGACAAGTCTAGAACTCACAGCCTAGATTCACTTCAAGTGGGACCCCAAATACTTTTCTTAGGAACAGGGCAAAATCAGTTATAATTCAACCCCAGGAATACACCATGGACTTTGATCTTGTACAGTTTAGATCTTCACCTTTTTTTTTGGAGACCAGAACTTCCAAATTAAGGTAGAAGGAATCAAAGGAGATTTTGTTTTTAAGAAGATTGCGACCATCTTACCTCCTTCTTAAAGAGTTCAGATACCAGATATCTCTCACCCTACAACCATCAGAAACTTTGAGGGACATGTAAAACAAAATGAAATGAAAAAATATTTGGAAGGGAAGAAACACCGTTTTTACAAAACAGTATCAGATGCTCGGATACTGTTTTGAGATTACCAGATGGAGCCTCTGCTCTTTTTTTAGACTAGAGAGAAAAACAGATTGATGAATCTCATTTCCTTTCCAGCCACTCAGATTGGCCATTCTGTTAATGTTCATGTTGTGTTCTTATAAAATGGGCTCTTATATTCACGGTAAGCAAAGACTCAAAGCAATGAGAATTTCCCATGTGATTTTCTCTTCTTCTTTCATGCATTTGCTCTCCCCTCTCCCCAAATATCTCTAATATTAGAGAGTGACTTTAGCAAACCATGTCCCAAACACGTCACACAAGTAAATCACCAGGCAAATTTGGTCGGTATGATCTTGCATAAGTCTTTATGAATGGATGTGCCAAAAAGATCAACTCTGTTCAGCTCTTCCGGAGACATAAGCTTTAGCGTCTGATTTGCGGAGCCATCAGTCCCAACTTTAGCTCTGTTGGCTTGTTTTATTGTGCTACAGTTTCTGTTGTGACAGTGTTCTGTTGTTGTCGATGTGTTTTTAGACTTCTGAACTGCCTAGAATCGAACCAAAACTGGGGGAGTGAATCCATTTCATAAATAGAAACAAAAGAAGACTCCCCTTCTGCCCAAACAGATCAAGTGAGAAACTGAGAAGCTGCAGATCTGTTTAATAGTCACCATCCCTCTTCATCTCCACATACACACACACACACACACACACACACAGCCTCCAGCCTAGAATGGAAACACTTCAAATGTCTTCCTTTGTGGTCTGGCAACTCAACCTTATATGGAGCTCTCCATGGTCCTGAACATCAATTTGATAAGTGAGGTCTTTGGTGCTTTCCCCCCTCCTCCTCCCCCTCCTCCATTGTTTTCTTGCAGATGTTTCATTACCCAACTAGGTAGCATCATCAGCGCTATCACCTAAGAGTAGATTCATGATCTGGCCAAATGTTCTATTTTTTTTTCCCTTACCTGGACATTGGAAGGTAAATGACTTTGGAATGTATTTTTAATATCCTACTTTTTCCATTTGAATTGTTGTCCTGGCTTCTCTTTTCTAACTGCTTGCCACAGAGTGCGTGAAAAGGTACTAAATAACCTCTCCAACAATTTATATAGAATTACCGTCTTGTCGTTCAGTTGGTAATTTCATCTAAGTCCTACAGTTTGTCCAGAAAGGAGGCTATCGGGTGGTTCAAATGCCAGGTACTAAAGTAATAGTGGATAAATTATGTACGATTATATAGATTATACAGCAATCAATTATATAGATTGCTGTCAGGATTCTGTTCAAGTTGGCATTCCTTTGCCAATTGGACATCAGGAAAAGGAAGTTCATAAATCATCCACAACAGAGATGTCCCTAAGAGGCCACTATCCTTTTTATTAATTGTCCTACACTTTGGGCAAAATATGGGTCATCCTGAACCAGACAGACAGGTGGAGAAATGGGTCCAGATTCAAACTCTTGCAAAAGCTCGTACAGGTCGTTTTTGACTTACAATCACTTATCGGGACCAGAACTTCCATTGCTAAGCAAGGCAGTTGTTAAGTCACACCCTGATTTGAGGATCTTTTTGTTAAACTAATCTGTGCGGTTGTTAAGTAAACCATGTGGTCATTAACTGAATCTAATCTTCCCCCATTGATTTTCTTTGTCCGAAGCCGGCTGAGAAATCACTAACAGTGATCACACAGGTTGCTGCAACCATTCATGCTGGTTGCCAAGGGCCTGAATTTTGACCACGTGACCTTGGGGAGTCTTGGAACAGTTGTTAACTGCCAGGATTGGTTGTAAGTCAATTTTGTCAGTGCCATTGTAACTTCAGACACTAAACAGGTGGTTTAGTGTAAGCCGAGCACTCCTTGTTAAACCAGTTTGCTCCCACTTGGCCATAGTTAAAAAACAATAACAACAACAAGCCTTTTGCAATTCCAGGGGTTTTCCTAGAGTAACTGGAGGGGCTGTCAAAAAAAATCAACAGAATAGAATAGAATAGAATAGAATAGAATAGAATAGAATAGAATAGAATAGAATAGAATAGAATAGAATAGAATAGAATAGAATAGAATAGAATAGAATAGAATAGAATAGAATAGAATAGAATAGAATAGAAATCTTTATTGAGAATAGAACAGAACAGAACAGAACAGAACAGAACAGGATAGAATAGAACAGAACAGAACAGAACAGAAATCTTTATTGAGAATAGAACAGAACAGAACAAAACAGAATAGAATAGAATAGAAATCTTATTGAGAATAGAACAGAACAGAACAGAACAGAATAGAATAGAATAGAAATCTTTATTGAGAATAGAACAGAACAGAACAGAACAGAATAGAATAGAAATCTTTATTGAGGATAGAACAGAACAGAATAGAATAGAATAGAAGCTGGAAGGGACCTTGGAGGTCTTCTAGTCCAGCCCCCTGCTGAAGCAGGAGAACCTATACCATCTCAGACAAGCGACTGTCTAGCCTCTTTTTAAAAATCTCCAGTGACGGTGGCAAGGACTGCTCAGCAGAGACTTCCATTTTTATATCCATTCTGGTCACTATCCTGCAGGCGTGACGGGTTTGAAGGTAAATGAAGGAATTGAGCTGAATGCCCTTGAGCCAATCTCTCTCAGCCCAACCTACCTCGCAGGGTTATTGTTCTGGAGAAAAACTGGGAAAGAGCTTGCTGGAAATATACGCTGTAAGGAAACAACAGCTTCTTTGGCCAGGCGGGAGGGATCTGGACCTCTCACAACCCGTTTGAGGTTTTTCTTTTAAGAAGGCCAGCCCAGGGATTTCTTTTAAACAACCTCCAACGGTGGCCGGGATCCCTGAAACCTTTGTGGGAGGGCTGAACAGAGACCCCTTCCTTCCCCTGCGACCAGGAATGGGTGTTTTCTAAAGCCTGGAGAGGCAAAGAGAGGGTTGGGTTAAAATGGGCACCTAAAGGACAATCTAGACCTTTGGAGTGTTGGGTGAAGCTTGGCCAGCTTTTTGTCTTTTGATTCTGGCCATTTCTCTTTCGCTCTCTCTCTCTCTCTCTCTCTCTCCCTCCCTCTCTCTCTTTGTGTCTCTTTCATTCTCTCTCTCCCATTCTCTTTCATTCTCTCTTTCTCTCTCTCTCCCGCCTTTCTCCTTTCTCTCTCTCTCTTTGTGTGTCTCTTTCATTCTCTCTCTCTCTTTCATCCTCTCTCTCCCTCATCCTCTCTCTTTCTCTCCCGCCTTTCTCTCTCTCTCTTTGTGTTTCTTTCATTCTCTCTCTCCCATTCTCTCCCTCTTTCTCTCCCTCATTCTCTCTCTCTCTCTCCCGCCTTTCTCTCTCTCTCTTTGTGTCTCTTTCATTCTCTCTCCCATTCTCTCACTCTCTTTCTCTTCCTCATTCTCTCTCTCTCTCTCTTTGTGTCTCTTTCATTCTCTCTCTCCCATTCTCTCACTCTCTTTCTCTCCCTCATTCTCTCTCTCTCTCTCCTGCCTTTCTCCTTTCTCTCTCTCTCTTTGTGTGTCTCATTCTCTCTCTCTTTCATCCTCTCTTTCTCTGCCTCATTCTCTTTCTCTCTCTCTCTCTCTCCCTCCTTTCTCCTCTCTCGCTCTCGCCTCGGTGGTTCCCCCCTGCCCTCCCCGGGGGCCGAGCGCCCCCCTCCCCAGGTGTCGCCCCTTTAAGAAGCCGGGCGCCGGCTCAGGTAGACCCAGCCGATTGGACGCGGGGACTCCAGTGGCCAGCCAATCGGATCCGCCGCCTTCCTGAAGATTCCCAGGCTCCGGAGTTGCTGCCTGAAGCCGGAGAGATGGGAGCAAACAGCAGCAGTGATGTAACCCCAGCCGGGGCGCGCAAGTCCCGGTGACCGCCGGCTTCCCAGAAGCTTCGCCGCCGCTTCGGAGCAGAGCCGCCGCCGGGGGGCGGGTGGGGGGTTTGCCCGCTTCTCGCCCTCATCCCGAGCCGCTTCGTTGCGACGATGTCGCCTTTCGGGAAGAAGCAGGCGCGGCTCCCGGCTGGCCCTCGGGGAGCCTCCCGGCCCAGATGTTCCGGCGGTGCCCCCGGCTCCTTCGCCTCCTGAAGCCGCTCGGCCCGCTGCTCCGGTGGGCCCGTCCGGCGGCCTCGGCGGCGGCCCAGCCCCACCACTGCTAGCCGGGCGGGGGGGGGCGTCCCCGCCTCGCACCTCGCCGGGAGAGGAAGGGGCGGCTTCTCTGCAGGGCTCCGCTGGGCCCCCCCCCTCGAACTAGACCACCACCCCCAGCCAGCAAGGAGATGACCGGCGCGGCGTCCGGGCAGCTGGCGGCCGCCCCCTGAGCCTGGCGCCAGGGGGGGGGCGGCCCGCCGGCGGGGAGAAGCAGGAGGAAGAGGAAGAGGAGGAGGAAGAGGGCGCAGCCGGGGCTCCCCTCCGCGTGCTCGCCGCCCTCCAAGCCGCGGCTGCCGCCGCCGGGGGCTCGCCCGACCCTTCCGCGCTCGCCCTTCGGGATCCGGCCATGGACCGGCTGCCGCCGTCGATGCGCAAGCGGCTCTACAGCCTCCCGCCGCAGATCGCGCCCAAAGCCTCGCTGGTGGACGAGGAGGAGGAGGAGGACGCGGGGGGCGACCTGGCAGGAGGGGGCGGCGGCGGCTGCAAGGACGCGCGGCGCAAGAGCATCCGCCTGCAACCGCTCTCGCCCTCGGCCGTCCCCGGCGCCCCGGCAGGAGCTCCCGCGGAGCCGTCGAAGCCCGGGCCGGGCTCCAGAGCCTCCGAAGGCGGCCTTGCGGACGGGGGAGAGGCGGCGGGGGGCGGCGGGGCCGGCCGGCCGGGCCCCAAAAGTAGCACCAACGGCGACTGTCGGCGTCTGAAGGGCAGCCGCTCCTCGCTGGCCGGCCGCCACCCGCACGACTCGGGCGAGGGTCGCCGGCTGATCGGCCACGAAGGCGAGGCCGCCTCCCCGGGCGACGAGCGGAGCCCCTGGGGCCTCGCAGACGGCCCGGACGCCGCCGACGCCGCCGCCTCCTCTTCCTCGCCCCCGGCGGCCGACGCCCCCCGCCAGGAGCCGGCGGCGGCCGCGGCCTTCGTCAAGCTGGAGGGCGTCGGGGCGTCGGGCGACCAGATCAGCCCGGACGACGAGCAGCGGCTGGACCAAGCCGGCTTCATGCAGCGGCAGTTCGGCGCTCTGCTGCAGCCCGGCGTGAACAAATTCTCCCTGCGGATGTTCGGCAGCCAGAAGGCGGTGGAGCGGGAGCAGGAGAGAGTCAAGACGGCCGGCTTCTGGATCATCCACCCTTACAGCGATTTCAGGTACCCGAGGCGGCGTCAATCCAGATTGGAGCTGCCGGCGGGAAACGGCGCGTCTGGAGCTGCCGGCGCTTTCCGTGGTCTCCCGCTTTCTTGACGGCCTTCCTGCGAGCCTGTCTCTCTGTCTGGCGGGCCCTGGGGATCCGTGCCAGAAATCAGGAATCCGAGGGCCCTTTTTCCTACGAAAAGCTCCTGAAAGGGTACCCCCTTTTCGTTAAAGTGATTCGCCGGGAAAGGGGGGGATCCCCCTGATTCTGGAGTTTGGGCCACCGGAGACTTAACATGGCTCGATTAGGTGGGATATATATTCCACCCATAACTCGGAAGGGGGGAGCTGAGTGAGTCTGGGGTGAACATTATCTTCCTAAAAATCCCACAAGGTGGGTTGGGCCATGAGAGGGAGTGATCCCCACAAGGGAGATGGGGGAAAGGACTTGAGTTGGGTTCTCCCATCAAAAGGAATCCTTTAATCCCAGTGGAAAACTGAATTCGGTGCAGGAGGGTCGCCTCTGGGTTCCTCTAGTGAAAAGTGGGTGGTTGGGGGACAAGGAAAAAGGCCTTGGGGAGGAGAAGAAAGACAGCCAGAGGGATAAACCAGAGGGATGGCGACAACGGTGGGGTGCGATTCTTTTATGCAAGGCAGGACACTGAGCTTGTCAATCAGAAGGTCGGCAGTTTGGTGGGTCGAATCCCAAGTGCTGCGTAACAGAGTGAGCGCCTGTTACTCATCCCAGCTTCTGCCAACCTAGCAGTTTGAAAGCACGTAAAAACGCAAGTAGAAAAATAGGGACCACTACGGTGGGAAGGTAACAGCGTTCCGTGTGCCTTTGGCGTCTAGTCATGCCGGCCACATGACCACGGAGACGTCCTCGGACAAGCGCTGGCTCTTCGGCTTTGAAACGGAGATGAGCACCGGCCCCTAGAGTCGGAAACGACTAGCACGCATGTGCGGGGGAACCTTTACCTTTACCTTTATCCATCAATGTTTCTCAATCTTGGCAACTTTGAGACGCGTGGACTTCAACTCCCAGAATTCCTGGGAGGGAAATGCCCCGCGGTGGCTGGGGAACTCTGGGAGTTGACATCCACACATCCAATAAGACCTAGTGAATCTTCCTTCCTTCCACTTGCCCAATATATTTGGTTCCTTCAAGTATAAAAATTCAGCTCTCCTGCTGGATTTGCTTGACTACCACACAGCTCACCTCACAACTGTGACAAAGAGGTCAAGATCCACGTAACTGCCTTTCTTAACAATGGAAACACTGCCCCCCAGTTCTTGTTGTAAGCCAAGGGCTATCTGTATTTAAGGCAGGTTTTTTTTTGCTCAACAGACTGTCAGAATTCTACGAGATGAGAAGTTAAAGGGAAAGTAGTGGGCAAAATTAACTTTGGTGTGGTTTTTCCCCCTCTCCTTCCCCCCCCCCATTCATTGTTTGAACCCCAGGACACCTAGGAGGGGTTAGGTTAAAAAAAAAGTAGAATTAATTGGTTGCAAAGCAATCTTTGCTGTGCAGTCCAACTTTCCAGGCCTTAAGAGATGGTTTAGCGTGCAATCAAGAGCCCTGTGGTGTTGATTTTAATTACAATCGGCTTATGCCACAACTTTGTAGAAATTAAAGAGGCGGGCGTCTGGGGCTTTTAATATATCGGCTGGAGGAGGGGGAGATGCTTTTCAGGTTTAAGAAACGAAGCGAAGCACGTATTAGGGAAAGTATTTGATGGATTCCTTCAGCTTTGCTGCTCGCTTGCTTTCAACCAGGATTGCCCATTTCAGACAGGTCATCTTTGACTTACAACTGCCCTTGGGTCATTTGCTTAACAGCTGCAGTGATTCGTATAACAACCGTGGCGAAAAGGTCATAAAAGCGGGCACCTTGCTTAGCAATGGGCATTCTGCCCCCCACCCCCAGCCCCTCCATAACAGTCATAAGTGTGTGTCAGAAATGTGGGAACGATGGAATCGGTTAGGTCAGGCAGAAAGAATTGAGGAGTTTCTGCTCTCCTCTGGACTGGGAGGGGCTCAAAGTTGCCGTGGGTTTTTGGAAGGATGACGAAAACGATGGAAGACGCCTGTATTAGTAGGCACATGACTGTAGTTAAGCAAAGCCTCCATCTTCTGCAGCAGTGTACCTTAAAATATTTGTCCCGGGGAAGCTAGTCACGGAGGAGGATTGTCTTTTCCACCTGGGAAATTCATGAGGATGATGTGGCTTGCTCTCCTGTTCTTCCAGGAGTGATTATAAATGCCTTAATCTGTAATGCCCATCAAATTGGACAACTCCCCTTATCTGCAAAGGCCATTTAATATTCTTTTTCCCACCAACCGTCTCCACAACCGGCGTGAGTTGTGTAGGAAGAGACAATCCCCTTTGTTCCGCAGCCTTCCTTGTCTCACTTCCTGGGTGCAACCTGTCCCAAACAGTAGTAAAACGAAACTTGAAAGTTTTCTCATTGCCTTGTTCTGGGTCAGGGTGTGACCACTACCGTGGGAAAAATTCTGAAGCTGGACTGTGGAGTGGTCAGCTATGAACCTGGGCTGCTTTTCTGGGTTGCTCTGTCAGAAGTGAATAAAATGCCTCTTCTTCCTTCCATCTTTCATCTCCTTCCTTCCTTCCATCTTCCTTCCTTCCTTCCTTCCTTCCTTCCTTCCTTCCTTCCTCCTTTCCTTCCTCCCTTCCTCCCCTCCCCTCCCCTCCCATCCTTCCTCCCTCCTTTCCTTTCTTTTCCTTTCCTTTCCTTTCTTTCCTTCCTTCCCCCTCCTTCCTCTCTCCTCTCCTTTCCTTTCTTTTCCTTTCCTTTCCTTTCCTTTCTTCCTTCTTTCCTCCCTCCCTCCCTCCCTCCCCTGCCATCCTCCCTCCCTCCCTCCTTCCCTCCCTTCCTTCCTTCTATTTTTCCTTCCTTCCTTCTTTCCTCCCTCCCTCCCTTCCTCCCCTGCCATCCTTCCTCCCTCCCTCCCTCCTTCCCTCCCTCCCTTCCTTCTATCTTTCCTTTCTTCCTTCCTTCCTTCTTTCTTCCCTCCCTCCGTCCTTTACTTACTTCCCACAGTCATTTGGTGAGAATTTAAAAGGCAAATAGGTCACATTCATAAGGGATATTAATCACCATCAGTTGTTAGCAGCCCCAGAGCAAAAAAGATCATGCATATTCAGCAGGTCTCTGAATGTTGCTAGTTGCCTAACAGGGAGCCTTTGAAGTCCTCCTGGAAATGTCTAGTTAGTTACTGAGAATGACAGAACATCTTAATATTGCAAAGCTTTCCTCCTCCGTTTTGACGGACCAAAAGGATCAAAGATGTAACCCCAACTTGAGACGTATTGGAAGCAACCCAGAGTGCCCAATACTAATAGGACCCATAGCTATGCCCTAGGAGTAATCTCTGTGACCCCCTGGAAGGACAGCCCATAATCGGAAGTCTACTAGCACATTTTTCAACTCAGAAGTTGTATTAAAAGCTCAAGGAAGCTTATGTGTTTTAATAAAATGGGTTAGCTGGAAAAGATGCCTCCTAGACTCTCCATTTGGGGTTACCCTAGATTCACCCAGCTCTCTACCTACAACACTGGAAGGGTGTCTGTGGGGCAAAGCAGGTCGACCTTGTCTCCTTCTAGTTCTACCTCTCTGGAGAAGACTCTAAGGTTGTGGACCGTGGGGGGGGGAGGAGAGAAGAAGAGGACAACCTGTAGCATGTGGAGGGACCCAGCGACAGCAATGATGAAGAACTGTTGGAAGTCCTGAAGATCAGGATCCCTCAACAATCGGTGTCTCTCCATCAGCGCGATCAATTCTGGAAGCTGAATGGGATGAGACTAAAATTGGTACTGTAGAAGAAGACAGAGATGAAAGTTCAGATCTGAAAGTGGGTCAGATGTCCTCCACCCCTCCACCCCCTGTATCTCTAGGATTGAGGGGACCCGTGAGCTTGGAATACGAGTGGCCGCTCCATCCCAGCCCCCTCCCTTCTGTTGGCTCATGTGATCCAGAATGGAGTGTATGCAACGTTTCTGGGTAGATTATTGTTATTCTTCTTATTATTTTTAGGAGACTCCCAAGTTGACGCTTTAAATCGGCAGTTAGAGTTGCTTTCATTAACTGAGTGTCCCCGTGGAGAATTTTGGAAAGTATATATCATTTATCTAGTTTAAATTGAATTGAAATTAATCTCTCTGTTTTTCGCATTTGGGATACAGCTCTTGGGCATGCCTTCTCTCTCACACAGCCAAGTTGCATCGGATCATCCGCTTTCCTTTGGGGAAAGAGTCGTGTTCAAAATGTCACAGCAGGTGGAGACGGGGAAGGCAGCGGGCTAGAAAGTGGGAGACTCTGACTTCAAGGGCCTCCTTATCCATGCAAGGAAGGAAGGAAGGAAGGAAGGGAGGGAGGGAGGGAGGGAGGGGAGGGAAGGGAGGGAGGGAGGAAGGAAGGAAGGAAGGAAGGGAGGGAGGGAGGGAGGGAGGGAGGGAGGAAGGAAGGAAGGAAGGAAGGAAGGAAGGAAGGAAGGAAGGAAGGAAGGAAGGAAGGAAGGAAGGAAGGAAAAGAAAGGAGGGACGGAGGGAAGGAAGGAGGGAAGGGAAGGAAGGAAGGGGAAGAAAGGAGGGAGGGAGAGAGGGAGGGAAGGAAGGAAGGAGGGAAGGAAGGAAGGAAGGAAGGAAGGAAGGAAGGAAGGAAGGAAGGAGGTGGAGAAGAGAGTGGAGGGATGTAGAGAGGGTAGGGAAGGAAGGAAGGAAGGAAGGAAGGGGAGGGAAGGAAGGAAGTTTGAGTAGACAATATGTTGCACTGATTGACGGTGTTAACATCTTTGAGGGATTTGATTCTGGATGACTTCAGGGACACTTTGATGTGGTTTTCTTGGCAGCAGCAAGGAGATGTTTTGCGGCTAACTTTTCCCAGAGTGTTTTTCAAGTTTGGAATTTTTCTGGCAGTCTCCCATCTAAGTACTAACCAGGTCAGACCTTGCTTAGATTTTGGAGATCAGCTAAAGTCAGCTAGGTATTGTCAGGGTTGAAGGGCTGGCGAGCGTTTGAATAAAAAGGAAGAACTTAAGCTTCTCAGGAGCTGAAGGCCTTCGCTGCACCCCTTTAAAATCTAGGATAGCTTTTCTTGGTTTCTAATGGACAGGTGGAGAAAATAGGAACCTAGATTATATTGAGTCCTTAAACCCACCCAGGCCCTCCAAAATGAAAATCGAAGCCTAGATGTTATGGAGAGTGGAACCATAGGATAACAGAACAACAGAGTTGGAAGGGACCTTGGAGGTCATCTAGTTCAACCCCCTGCTCAGGCAGGAAACTCTATACCATTTCAGATAAGTTGTTGCCCAGTCTCCTCTTTAAAAAACATCCAGTGTTGGAGCATTCACAGCTTCTGGAAGCAAGTCGTTCCACTGGTGAATTGTTCTCACTGTCAGGAAATTTCTCCTTAGTTCTAGGTGGCTTCTCTCTTGGGTTACTTTCCCTCCGTTGCTTCTTGTCCTGCCTTCAGGCGCTTTGGAGAATAGCTTGACTCCCTCTTCTTTGGGGCAGACCCTGAGATATTGGAAGGCTGCTCACAGTTCAGCCCAAGTCGCAGTGTGGACCCCAAGGTGAAAGAAATTCCCTGCTTCCTACTGTAGAGGCCCTGATCTCCAGACAGCAGGCTTAAATATGCAATTGGGGGCCCACCATCTATGTTGGGAACCGAAGCCACGCCGGGCCAGATTCCAGCTCTCTTCCATAACTATGTTTGTCTGGGCACAATGGGAGTCACAAAGCCCTCCCCCACCCTCGGAGACCCTGCTGGTAGGCAGAGCTTAGACGGGGCTGTTCTTCAGACCTCATATCTGCTCTTTAAATTTTCACACTCTGCATATTTGGTCAATACACTCACACGTCCTGATAGCCTCTGCCGAGGTGGTCCCGGAATGCTTCCCAGATCCTCTAAATGGGGAAAGCTTTATCTTCCGCCAGCTGATAAAGCCACATTCTCAAGACTTGTTGTCTCCCTCCTAACAGCCCTGATTTCTTAGCACTCCCAGTTCCCTAGCAAGGTGACTTCTCTCCTTGCCGCCCTGACCTGGCTGGCGGTTGGGATTGCACTTGGCAGCCCCCGATATTTGACTTCAAATAATTTAATAGCTCATGTCGTTGGGATTGCCCACAATTTTTATTTTCTTAAATTGAGGGATGTAGAGACTTTAGCAAGGGAAGGAAGGAAAGATGGAAGATGGAGGGAGACAGAGAGAGGGGAAGGAAGGAAGGAAGGAAGGAAGGAAGGAAGGAAGGAAGGAAGGAAGGAAGGAAGGGAGGAAGGGAGGGAGGGAGAAAGAAGGGAAGGGAGGGAGGAAGGAAAGCGGAAGATGGAGGGAGATAGAGAGAAGGGAAGGAAGGAACGAAGAAAAGAGGGGAGGGAGGGGAAGGAGGGAGAGGAATGAAGGAAGGAGGGAGGGAGGGAGGGAAAGAGGGAAGGAAGGAAGGAAGGAAGGGAGGGAGGGAGGGAGGGAGAAAGAAGGGAAGGGAGGGAGGAAGGAAAGATGGAAGATGGAGGGAGATAGAGAGAAGGGAAGGAAGGAACGAAGAAAAGAGGGGAGGGAGGGGAAGGAGAGGGAGAGGAATGAAGGAAGGAGGGAGGGAGGGAGGGAAAGAGGGAAGGAAGGAAGGATTGATTTTGACTGGGGAATGGAATCCATTTCCCACTATTCAGTCAGAATTGAAGAACCTTCTTGGATGAGGAGTAAAACATCTTCAAGGCAAAACCCCCCCAAAAAGTCCAGTTGTCTCTTGCAAAAATAATTTTTGGGTTTCCTTCTCGATGATTGAATTAGGAAGTTATCTGCCTGAGATGCTTCTCAACGTGCTCTCTGGACATTCTGGACTTGAGACACTCTTTGTCCAGTCAACAGCGAGGTCATCTTCCTTATTCTCTAAAACCTCCAAGCTGGAGAAGAACTTCCAGATCTTACTGGCTTTTGTTTCTGCCTTTCTTTGGCTTCCGAATGGCTAAACAAAGGATGTTTGTTGACTGCGGAGGAACCCACCATGTGCCCTGATGTTAATGAGGAGACATATTTTTCCCCGTGCCAGCTTTCACAAACGTAGCCATGTGTTTCCTTCTGGCTTGGCCTAGCTGTCCTTCTGTGGCTTCTGTTTGCCCAGATGAGGCCTTCCCAATCGTGCAACACAAGCGGCCTTCTGTGGGTTGAGAGAAGCCAAGGAGAAGCAGTAGTAAAAGCTTCCGAGAAGAATGTAGAGTTAACTTCTGCCTTCGATCTAAAGCTAAATTCCCTCCTTTTCTGTTCTTTTCCTACCAACCTCAGCACGCTTTAAAATGTGATTTAAATGCACATTGGCCCCAAGGCAAAGAAAAGCCACGAATGGGTAAAGGAAATGCTAGCATCTCTCTTGGTAGGAATTCAAACTGTGGGTTCCTAATCTCTGCTTTTCGATTTGTCCCCCATCAATCTCTTCCTTTGGCTGAAACTGTCCTATTTCTTCCTAATTTGGCCAGTGGAAAATACAGATTTGCCTGTCAATCTGGTGCCAGCCGGGTGGCAGTACAACCTACAGAACTGGCAGCTGTTGCATTTCACGTCGAAATGTTTCTGTCGGCGGCCGCACGTTGCCTTTGTGAGCGAATCTGCTGTGAGGAATCCCATTAAACAAGGTGGGGCATGGAAACCTGGCTGGGAACAAGCTGCCATGGAAAAGCTGGCTTATCAAAGATACAAGCCAAGGGCAGAAGGTTGGGGAAGCATCCCGATCGTGGTTATCCAGAAAGATCAAAGTTTTATTTGTTTTCTCCTTAAAAGATTGCAAAGGCAGTCATTCTTTACTGACTTACTGGAGAGTAAGCCTCAGTGAATCCAGCCCTATGTTTTCCTAAGCAAACTCATGTAAATCTGCCTGTTAATCCAATCCCCAGTTGTGAATTATAGCTACCTTGACATCTTGCCTCAGTCTTATTTTGGGCTTTCCGTTGATGTGTCTCTGGAAACATGAAGGCCACAAGGAAAACCCCCTGCTAGCTAGCTTAAAAAGGTTTAGCCCAGAGGTCCCCAACCTTTTGGGCACCGGGGACTGGTTCTGTGGAGAGAGGTTTTTCTGTGGACCGGAGTGTGCATGGTTTTGTGTGCTGCCTGCATCCCACAGATGGGCCTTTGCTTGTTTGTGCAGACCGGTTGCTGGCATGCCGCAGGCTGGTACTGGTCCAAAGACCGGGGGTTGGGGACCCTGGTTTAGGATGTTGGCAGAGGAAAACTTCCAGCTTCAAAGAAAGGTGGATTCTCAAATGCGTTGATGTTCACCTCATCTCGCCATTGATTTGGTCTACTTCCTCACGTTTAACTAAATTTGAACCTGTGGTCCTTTATCTCCAACATTGACGGTGGGAGTCATTTTTAAAGTCTTAATAAAATAGAATCCAACGGTGTCGTATTTGGCACCTCCATTCCATGCTGGTCGACTTTCTGTAAGACGCCCTGTGGTGTTAGTTGTGAAAGCTTCTCTACTTCAGCCAGAGATCATAGTGATTCTTCCTCCCGAAGACTTCTTCATTTTGCAAGTTGTCCTTCTGCCCTTCAATCACGTTTTCCATCTGTCCCTCAGAAAAGCTTTGAGAAGTTTGCGAGATTGAGATCGAAGAAACTGGGATGAAGCATATTGGCCTGATGCTATCTAAAGGTAAAGGTAAAGGTTCCCCCGCACATGCGTGCTAGTTGTTTCCGACTCTAGGGGCCGGTGCTCATCTCCATTTCAAAGCCGAAGAGCCAGCGCTTGTCTGAGGACGTCTCCGTGGTCATGTGGCCGGCATGACTAGATGCCAAAGGCACACGGAACGCTGTTACCTTCCCACCGCAGTGGTCCCTATTTTTCTACTTGCATTTTTACGTGCTTTCGAACTGCTAGGTTGGCAGAAGCTGGGACGAGTAACAGGCGCTCACTCTGTTATGCGGCACTCGGGATTCGACCTGCCAAACTGCTGACCTTTTGATTGACAAGCTCAGTGTCCTAACCCACTGAGCCACCGCATCCCTTGATGCTATGTAGGATGCTTCAAAAAAAGATGATCCATGAAAGAAAATGTGTTGCTAGGTTGACTAACACCACAAATAATGGCCGCTAAACTAACCCAACTTGGCAATCTTGAACGAATCTGGAGACAGCTTCTCCAGACTTCTCCAGGAATAGTTCAGCAAACCAGTCCCACATGCATTACTCAATATTTGGGCAACAATTGCCAAGATACAATACCGCCTACACATGTCTCAGCGTCAAGCTCCCGCTTTGCTCATGCAGTTGTTGTTGTTTCCAAGTGTTTGTTTTGCATTGCGGTGGGTTTAATTGTGTCATTTAGAAGGGGAGCCCTCACCGTTGTCCAGAACTTGGAAGTCTTTGTGATAGGAATCAAAGATGCACAGCTGCTTTTCGTCAAACTCCCATCTCTGCTGCAAATGTGACATGCAATGTGATTGCAGAATAGGAAGCAACACAGATTAAGAAGGGGGAAAAGGGGGGGGGGGAAATTGATTTATTCCTTTATTTATTCCCTAAAGGTGCATTCCGCCAGCCCCGAACCTCTAGTGCATAAAGCATGCAATGAAAAGGTCTCAACCTCCTAAAAAATTCAAACTCTACTAATTAAAAATGACTGTACTTCTCCAATACTAATATTAAAGCAAGGCACCAAAATCCAATAGGAAGCATTTCGAATGCCACTTAATTTTGAAAAGCTTGGCAGAACAGCGCTGGTTGGTTTTTGTTTTTTTTTAGCAAAATCAGCAAGTTGTGTGGTGTTGGGGAATTGGACCTCTGGGGAAAAGTGTTCCTAAAAGGTAATTTTGGGGGAAAAGAAAGAAAGAGCAGCTTGGTATGGAAAAGACGTGAAGGTAGGACGTGAAGAGCAACCTCTCTTGAATTACAGGAGCATGAAATGGGAACTCAAAATAACCCACCTTGATTTTATTAAAGAGTAAGATGAGCCAGAAATAAACCTGAACAGGCTTTTAAGATTCTGTGGTTACACAGGTAGTCCTTGAATTACAACTCGTTTACTGACTGTTCAAAGTTACAACGGCACTGGAAAAAAAATGTGGCTCACACTTACGACCGTTGTGGCATCCTCGTGGTCACCTGATCAAAATTCGGTCGCTTGGCAACTGATTCATATTTATGATGGTTGCATTGTCCCAGGTGTGTGTGTGTGTGTTGTCATCCGATCCCCTTTGTTCTGTGACCTCATGACAAGCAGTGTCAATGGAGAAAGCCAGATTCACTGAACAACCGGGCCACTAATGTAACCACTGCAGCAGTGATTCGCTTAAGCAACCGTGGGAAGAAAGGTTGGAAGATGGGGGGAAACTCACTGAACAAATGTCTCACTTAAGAACGTAAATTTTGGGCCCAATTCTGGTCGTAAGCTGAGGACTACATGTGTCCTACGGTCAGCATTTTCAGAAGACCTGAGGTTAGGAACGCAAGAAAGTGCAACGGCTCGTTGATCTGATAATCCTCAAACTCCAGCTGTGGTTGGCTTTACGGAAATGATGGCTTGACGTGACAGGCTCTGGTTGACATTGTCCGTGGTTCCTTGCAATGGAGGAAGATATACTAGGCGTGCTTCCATGAAAGGATTACAGTATCATCAAATGCTGAAGAAAGCAATCCAGGATGAATTTTGTGAAATGTTTGCAAGGCTTTATTTCGGTTAAAACCTTCCTACGGTTGCAAAAATTTCCAGCGGACTGCAAAATCTGTAGCGTGCGTCACTCTTTTTTGCTGACTTGGGCCTCTCCTCCCAGCCGGCCCCTTCACTGGAACTAAGCACGGGATCTAGTTTTTGAGCAGAATTATATTAAAGCAGCTGAAGAGGTGATCCATAATTATCCAGATGTGTATGTTTTAGATGTCGTGGCAGGTGGGAATGAATTTGGGAGATGCAGGAGATTAGATGCTGTCTAGGGGATGGTCAGAGAAGAGACAGCTTGCATAAAGGGTGGAGAAAGAGATGGAGGAGGGACCCTCCCTAGCTTCTCAAGCTGTATAGGAGATGGGGGGGGGGAAAGGTGTTCAGACTTAACAATGTTCAGACTTAACAATAAAATTAAGATTCCCTTAATGTAGACCTACAATAAAATAGAATTAACTCATCAGGTTATATGAGAAGGCTGGCATTAACAGAATAACAGAATCACAGAGTTGGAAGGGACCTTGGAGGTCTTCTAGTCTAACCCCCTGCTCAGGAAGGAGACCCTATGCCATTTTGGATGAATGGCTGTCCAATCTGGGAGGGAGGGAGGGAGGGAGGGAGGGAGGAGGGAAGGAAGGAAGAAAGGAGGGAGGGAGGGAAGGAAGGAAGGAAGGAAGGAAGGAAGGAAGGAAGGAAGGAAGGAAGGATAACAGAATTACAGAGTTGGAAGGGACCTTGGAGGTCTTCTAGTCCAACCCCCTGCTCAGGCAGGAGACCCTATCCCATTTCAGATCCAATCTCTTCTTTAAAATCTCTGATGTTGGAGCATCCACAACTTCTGGAGGCAAGTAGTTCCACCGATTAATTGTGCTAACTGTCAAGAGGTTTCTTCTTAGTTCTAGAAAAATCAGGTGCTTTTCTGTACAGAGGAGATCTATCATCAAAGACAAAGTGTTAATGAAATATACCGTGCATGGAGAGAGTTAAGGACTAACTAACTAACTAGCTACACTTTCTTGGCCTTCCTTAGTGTTTGAGTAAGTGCAGGGGGGAGATGAAGAAGGTTGTTCTTAAAAGTTGTGAGGATGGAATTAAATCTAGTCAAGTGGAAAAAAAAACCACAAACAATCCCGCAAGTCCGGTCTGGAATTCCTTAGAAAGAAGCCTAGCAGTTGCTCTGTGGGTTTTTTGTTTTCTTTCTTGGCACAAAAACCAAAAGAATACAAAAGGACCATCTCTTTGAAGAGGCTTTCTCTTTTATGATGAGAACGGCTTCGGAAAGAATTGAAGGCGATGTTGCCAAATGTGGTCCATGACTAATTGATAGCCGAGCCCAGGGATTTAATGCAGCTCCTATCTGTCCTAGAGCATTAAAGCAGATGAGCCGAAAGTGAAAGGGAGTTGAGTGCGTCTTTCAGGACACGACGATGCTCTTCCGGTGAAGGGACCACCGTCTGTGGTCCTTCGGATGTTTGTGCACTTACAGCTCCCGGGTTTCCTTTAAGAGTGGAGGACGAGTAGCTATGAAGGGCCCCCACTGGTCTCCCATCTTGATTTCTGGGGGATGGACAGCAGCAACCATCATCCACGCTGGGTGGGAATGATTGGGCCTAAGTGACTTGGAAGGTGTCAGAGAAAGCGTCTACAAGAAGTTAAGGAGAAAAATGTCGGTAGGGCTTTAATGATCCTTGGAAACTGGCTTCCTGTTGGCATTTAAACCTGAGAATTGAGTTGCTGGATGGTATTTCTCTCTGAATTGGGAAATGTGTGTCAGGCGTAGCCCAAGAATGGCCTAAAAACAATCCAAAGCTCCGTTCTTGGCTTACAAACAACAGACCGATTCTTGCTGGACTAAACCTTTGTTATTCTCACATGTTGCCCATGGGGTTGCAATGGGTCAGATGAGACTTCACAACTAACAACAACAACAACAAATTCTCACTCTAAAAGATAGATTTCTGGAGATTCTACAGAGTGGTTCCTTTCCTTCCTCTTTCTCCTATCCAGGTCTGGGCTGGGCCGTCTCTTGTCTCATCCCCCACCTTGGCGGGTGCTGGGAAAACTGCCACTGCACTGTAGCCCATCACACCAGCTCTTGCTTTGATGTCAGAAATGTGGTTTCCCAAACCTTCTGGACTATTTACTGTACATTTATGTAAGAATGTCTCTGGGCAAAGCTCCTGGGAATATGGTCATGCTCTAACAAGTCGAGAGATTATTAATGAGAAGAAAAGAGAGAATATCACTTTTCCCATGTAGCTTTCAAGACTGGTTGTTTTTTTTTTAAAAAAATTTGACCAGTTGGGCTGGACAAAGGACCCCGCGAGAACCATAAGATAGAAACCGCCACCATGAATACAAGCAGGGAAGGAAGGAAGGAAGGAAGGAAGGAAGGAAGGAAGGAAGGAAGGAAGGAAGGAAGGAAGGAAGGAAAATGGAGAAGAGAGAAAGGGAAGAAGGGAGGGAGGGAGAAAGAGGGGAAAGGAAAGAAGGAAAGATAGAAAGAAGGAGGGAGGGAAGGAAGGAAGGAAGGAAGGAAGGAAAATGGAGAAGAGAGAAAGGGAAGAAGGGAGGGAGGGAGAAAGAGGGGAAAGGAAAGAAGGAAAGATAGAAAGAAGGAGGGAGGGAGGGAAGGAAGGAAGGAAGGAAGGAAGGAAGGAAGGAAGGAAGGAAGGAAGGAAGGAAGGAAGGAGCGAAAAAGAGCAAGAGAGAGAATTAATCTCATACTAAATTGGTTACTGGTATGATTGTAACCAAATTTGGCTCTATGATGTTGCATTAAAATTCAGTCCAAAATAAGCAGAAGAAACTTCAGTAAATGATGAAAGAAAAGTGCATGAAGAGGTTGATTCCGGGGGGAAAGAAAGACTTTTTAGCTTCCCCAGAGACTCCATTTCAGCCCTACCAAAATAATAATAATAATAATAATAATAATAATAATAATAATAATAATAATAATAATAATAATAATAATAATAATAATAATAATAATAATAATAATAATAAAAATCATCCAGCTGCACACTCCAGATTACCTGGAATTAATGTGGCTTTTGTGACTGTTAATTAACATTTCAGAGTGTTGCCTTTTGACATGGCCGAAGATAAATCTGTAGAGCTCTCACTGGTTGTAAAACATTGAAGAAATACTTGCTAACAAAGATTTATATAGAGATAATTATAAATTGGGAGCAAATTAAGAAACAAAAGTCCTTTTTCTAAAAAAAAAATAAGGAGCCTTTTTGTTGCATTAAAAGTTAAATCGCCGTTTGTAATTTCTTTTTATTTGGAAGAAATATTCCAATTTTAATCTCCTTTTTCAATATTAAGGAATGATGTAAATGTCTGTGGGTTTTTATCTGGGGAAGTAAGCAAGCAAAACAATGGAAAAGCAATGTTAAAAATTGGGACAAAATGTTCTGAATAATGTCCTGCATTATTCTTTCATTTGCAGCTACACAGATCCTTTGTAGATGAACACACAAAAAATATCTAGCAGGCCCCGATAACTCAATAGGAAATGTTTGTTTTGACCCATATTGCTCTATAGCTTAGATATAGCTTATATGCATTTATTAAAAGAATCTCATTATTAGATTTCATCATCAAACATTAAAATACAAACCAACATAAAGGGAAAAAAGGAAATGGAATGACAAAACAAGTTAAAAATGACAAAAATATACATCAAACAAATATAACAAAAGTGTCTTCTGACTTTCAGTGCAGAGATATTAGCAATGCAACCATTTCTTTCCGTTTGACCCAGATCTCTATCTTCCTCTTTAGATTCTATTGGGACCTCACCATGTTGCTCCTCATGGTTGGAAATCTGATCATCATCCCGGTAGGCATCACCTTCTTCAAGGATGAGAACACCACCCCATGGATTGTCTTCAACGTGGTCTCAGACACCTTCTTCCTCATTGACTTGGTCCTCAATTTCCGCACGGGGATTGTGGTGGAAGACAACACGGAGATCATCCTTGACCCCCAGAGGATTAAGATGAAGTATCTCAAAAGCTGGTTTGTGGTGGATTTTATCTCATCCATCCCAGTAGACTATATTTTCCTGATTGTGGAGACCCGCATCGATTCGGAGGTCTATAAGACAGCCCGAGCTCTGCGGATTGTCCGTTTTACCAAAATCCTCAGCCTCTTGAGACTCCTGAGACTGTCTAGGCTCATACGGTACATTCATCAATGGGAAGAGGTAAGTAAAGATGAAGTAGGTGAGAAGAGCAAAAAGGAAGGGTGTGAATGACCAGGTGTCCGTTCTAAGGCAGAATATATTGAACACTGATGGGTTTACCTGAATCTATTTACACTGGTTACTCTCAAGAGAAGCTGATAGAAATGTATTCCTTTACTTTTGCTAAGCTGAAATTCTGGAATTCTGGGAGTTGTAGTTCCAAACTCTTTGGAGGGCACCATATTAGCCAAGGTTTACAAGGATATTAAGTTCATTTAGGATTGAATTTAATAATGTAATGGGAACCCATTCAGATAATTGCATGGAGGTATTATAATGTCTGGTCTTCTCTTACTTCAAGATCTGTTAAGCCAACCCTGCAATTCTGGGGCTCTCCTAGTCCTTCTGTGGCTGGGGACTCTGGGTTTCTGTCCAGGTTCTGCCCTTGAAGCCACCACTGGAAATGGCTATTCCTCCACTGGTTCTGTTGCTTCTCCAGCTGGACTTCAGATGAAATGGGATCTCTGCTTCTCCCCTCCAAATCTCCTAGTTGTGTTCTTTTTCTGAGCAGCTGAGGAGAAAAATCAGTTATCAGTGGTGGATATTTTATAGCCTTGAACTCAGATGTTCAAGTCTTTGGAGGAAATGTTGAAGGCAAAGGAGATAAAATTCACCGGTGAGTTTTTCATGCATCATTTTAAGACAGAACCACCATATCTATGTCTTCAGAAAGTCTGGAGATTGGTGGTGTCAGTGTGGAGTTCTTAGTGTTGTCTGAGTTTGGCTGTGTTCTTGTAGATGTTTCATTACTCAACTAGGTAACATCATCTGTGCTACAAATGTCCATTGTTCATTGCTGCAAGTGTTGCCTTCCTGTCATGTGTGAGAAATCAGGAAATCCAGACAATTCAAATGAATATAAGGGTTGATTGCCAGCTTAAGCTCTCTACGAGAATCTGAACTACTAATGGTCAAAGCAAATTGATGCTAGATAAGAGTCAGTGGAATTCAAGGTGAGTGGGACTTAGATCTCTTGTGGGCATGAAGGGACTCAAGACTGATGACGCGTTTGATCCCTCCTTCGGGCTCAGCCTGGTCATCTCCTACACTTCCTCTCCCACACCAGAAGTTCACCCTCAGCAATAAAATGTAAGGAAAACACAGTGTTTTGTTGATCCTTTGGTTTAATCTTCCTCTACGTTTAGGCTGGCAGTTCTTTGATGAGAACGTATGGCAAAGCATTGATGGTGAGGTGCAATCTTGTTCCCCTTCTTCCCTCCCTACTTATCCATTTCTGTGCTCCACCATTCATTGTTTGGGTCACCAGGAGCCATTAGACTTTGGATAGTCCCTCAATATGCCGCAGAATTCAGATTCCAGGAACAAGCATCCCAGGGAACCACAATGTAAGTTGAACAACGATGGATCGCTTGCAAACATCACCTTTCCTTTACACTTCCCTCTATTCCAGACATGTCAAACACAAGGCCTGGGGGCCGGATCTGGCCCGCGAAGTGGTTTCATGTGGCCCGCGAAGCCATCCTGGAAACAGTGAGGGAACAGCCCCCACTACCTTGGCTCTGGCCCAGAGACCCTCCTTTCACCAGAGACCCTCAGATCTGTCCCACTCCTGCCCGGGCCCCCATAGGCACCCTTGATGCGAACGATGTAGGCCATGCCCACCCAGTAGGCCATAGGCACTCTAGCCACGCCCACCCAGTAGGCCACGCCCATCCTGGCCATACCCACCCGGCCCCTTGAGGGCAACCGCAATGCTGATGCAGCCCTCAATGAAATTGAGTTTGACACCCCTGCTCTATTCGGTGGTGGGGCCAGATGTTTCTTCCTGCCCCCACCCCTCCCCTCCTCTCTAGAAGCTGCAATCTGGCTTTGCAGCAGAGCTAGGACAGTGCCTGGTTTCTGAAAAGGCTAATGGAGAGATGGGTAGTGCATAATAGGCTAAAAATCAAAGGTAAATATTTGAATAACTTCATTGCTGCAATCTGGAGCGAGGGTGAAGACAGGAAAGTAAGGTAGGTTTTTTCCGGGCTAATCTTGGTAACCGCGGTTCGAATTCCACGGGGTGTTCTGTGATTAGGGAACTTGATACAGGGCAGATGGATAGCCTGGAGATAATAAAAGTGGAGTTTGGTAAGCTTCGTGGGTGGATTTAGGAAGGACCGTGAAAGGATTATGAAATAGCCTGACCGCTGTGAGATCTCTTATCAAGGACATTCAATGAGCTTGGCTTCTAATAGGACAACAGTAAAAGGTAAAAAGGTAAAGGTTCCCCCGCACACGCGTGCTAGTCGTTTCCGACTCTAGGGGCCGGTGCTCGTCTCCGTTTCATAGCCGAAGAGCCAGCGCTTGTCCGAGGACGTCTCCGTGGTCATGTGGCCGGCATGACTAGACGCCAAAGGCGCACGGAATGCTGTTACCTTCCCACCGTAGCGGTCCCTATTTTTCTACTTGCATTTTTACGTGCTTTCGAACTGCTAGGTTGGCAGGAGCTGGGACGAGTAACAGGCACTTACTCTGTTACGCGGCACTCGGGATTCGACCCGCCAAACTGCCGACCTTCTGATCGACAAGCTCAGCGTCCTAACCCACTGAGCCACCGCGTCCCTTCAGGACAACAGAGTGAGAGTCAAATCACTGGATTGGTGAGAACTGATAACCGGGAAGAGAACGCTTCATACCACTTGATTTTTCTTTCTTCTGCCTGGGCTGCTGAGCACAAAAAAAACCCCAAACAAACCAGGATGGAGAAAAGGCCCAACTTTCTCCCACAGGGACCTTTTTTTCATGTAGATTCAGATTCTGAACTTCAATGGCAGCGAAATCTTTTTGGTGACTTGAAAAACCAGCTTCCAGCGCTGGGGAGAACAACCGGAGTGGCTTAATTCTGGTGGGGCCAGCCCAGCCTAGAAGAGCTGTAGGCTGAGGACACTGTAAGAAACCCAGCTTGGTGTTTTGTGACTATTGGATCAGTTGCATGTTCTATCTTAGCTTTGTCCATGTGTTGATAGTGATCTTCAAATTAAACAAAACTCAACTTTCTAGACTTTAGAAAGAGGGCAGAGAAGAGCAGCAAAGATGATCTGGGGACTGGAGGCTAAAACATATAAGGAACGGTGGCTGGAATTGGGGATGTCTAGTCTAATGAAGAGAAGGATGAGGGGGGACATGATAGCAGTCTTCCAATATCTCAGGGGCTGCCCCAAAGAAGAGAGAGTCAAGCTGTTCTCCAAAGCACCTGAAGGCAGGACAAGAAGCAACGGATGGAAACTAATAGAGGAGAGAAGCAACCTGGAACTAAGGAGAAATTTACTGACAGAACAATTAACCAGTGGAACTCCTTGCCTCCAGAAGCGGTGAATGCTCCAACACTGGAAGTTTTTAAGAAGAGACTGGACAGCCATTTGTCTGAAAGGGTAGAGGGTTTCCTGCCTGAGCAGGGGGTTGGACTAGAAGACCTCCTTAGTTTTCCTTCTGTTCCTGGCTGCCTTGTAAAAGTTCCTCTCTTACCCGTTTCACCTTCAGGAGGGAGAAATGAGATTGCGTGTGACTCCTTCTCCCATAGAAGATATGCAGTAGATCTCCCACACCAGCATTCGGAGCGACAGGTTGATGGTTTGCGGATGGAGCCTTCCTCTTCCTTAACCCCCTCGACCAATCCAAGAGCTTGGAGCCAACTCCGATGCTGAAGTCCAGCTTTGTCTCCTTGCTGGCTGTCAAGAGGTGTGAAGGTTTAATAGATGGTATCCAGGTGGATAAAATTATTTTCCGAGCACCACTGTGAAAACAAGCACCTAACCGACGCTTGGTGGACACGTAATTATCATCCTGTTCGCCCGATTAATGAATTCAGGTTAAGCTCAGGGGGGAGGTGTACTGGCTGTTTTCCATTCGCCCACGAAGTTGCCTTCCAGGGGCAGGAACAGCCACCGTTTCTCGCTTGATTCCCGAAAGTGGATTTCCTGAGCAACCTCTTTTATTTTTCCGGTAAGATGTGATTGTGTAACAACTCGAAATGTGCTCAGTTGCTTGCAGCGGCGGTGTAAGGAAGCCATTTCAGAGGAGAGCAAAGAGACTTTGAAAACCCACGTAGAGAAACCTCTGAAATTTCTCCGTTGTGGGGTGGAAGAAGAGGGAAGCCTTGGCAAGACCCCACTCAGAAGATTGCATTCAGCTTTGGTCGTCATGATATTAAAAAAAAAAGATGTTGAAGCTCTAGAAAGAGTGCAGAGAAGAGCAAGAAGGATGATTAGGGGACTGGAGGCTAAACCATAGGAAGAACAATTGCAGGAAGCTCTTCTCCAAAGCCCCTGAAGGCAGGACGAGAAGCAACAGATGGAAACTCCTCGAGGAGAGAAGCAACCTGGAATTGAGGAGAAATTTCCTAACAGTGAGAACAGTTAACCAGTGCAACAGCTGGCCTCCAGAAGTTGTGGGTGGTCCATCACTGGAGGCTTTTAAGAGGAGATCAGACAGCCCTTTGTCTGAAATGGTATAGGGTTTCCTGTCTGAGCAAGGGGCTGGACTAGAAGACCTCCAAGGTCCCTTCCAACTCTATTATTCAGTTATTCTGCGGGAAGCATTTTTAAATATTCAAGTTAACATTTAGAAATAGTACTGTAGTTGAAGGGCGTTTCCTTGTCAAAAGGGTAAAAAAAAAACCATCAGTCCCCTTTTCAGCAATCATGCTTCAGGTCGTCTCAACTTATGACCATTCATTTAGC